>NC_067481.1:47396649-47722899 GCF_947179515.1 Apodemus sylvaticus
CTCTTTACAGTCTTAACTACTTCCTGTCAGTGGCCAGACAGTGTTTACTGTGTGCTAAGAAGTGTTTTCATCTTTAAAAAGGTTTGAGGCCAGCCTGGGATGGATAGGTAGGTGGTAGGAGACTCTTGTGAGGAGCTGGGGGAAGGATGAAGGAGACTTGGAATGAATAATTCTTGTCGAGCTTCAGGTTTCTATGGAGAAAATATGTTGTTTTATGCACATCTCATGGCTGTACAGATGGGCAGACAGATAGTGGATTGCTAGGGGAATTGGCCCACTAGATTATGGAGGTTGAAAAGGCCCCTGAGAAGCTTCAGAAACTGAAGATTTTATGAGAGTCCTAGATTTCAAAGACAGGACAGCCTGGAGCTGATGGGGAGAACTTTCTTCCCAATCAGTTTGTTCTGTCAGGGCCCCTGTGTCGGTTGGTACCTGTCCTCTCCGAGGTGGCTCTCTCCCATTCAGCTCACTGACTTGAACACCAGACCTCTCTGGAAGCATGCAGAGATGCACCCTGCCAGTTACCTCCTCTGTGTTCTTTATTTTGGGATGGCCACAGAGCGAACCCTGCTGAACAATGCTTGTGAGGGGTGGTCATCAATTATGTCAGCTTGACAGAAATCTAAAAGAACTTGGGAGCCAGGCCCTTAAGTAGGCAGGATTTTCTTGATCCTGGTAACTTCAGTAGGAATACCCCTGCAGTGAGGGCGGTGCCGTTTCCGGGCTGAGGGCCTTGGCTTACAGAGAGAAGAACCGAGCAGAGCAAGCATTTGCTGCACTGGTTCTTGACATTGCAGGCAAGGTGTCCAGCCACGTCCAGCTCCAGCTGCCTGGCCTCCCCACCATGATGGACTGACTGTACCTCGGGCTGTGAGCCAAAAACAAACAAGCAAAAAAGAGAAAAATTGTTTTTTATCAGAGTTTTTTTTTTTTTTTTTTTTTTTTTTTTTTAATTACAGCCATGGGGAAAGAAACTAAGACAGTGTTGAAAAGGGGTGACAGAGAAACTGCACTGGAGGCGGTCATTCTTTCAGAGATGTGGAAGTAGCTTGGGATGTGGGATAAGAACCATAACACTTAACAGTGGTGGCTGTAGGGCACCCGGAAACCCAGCATTCAGGAGGTGGAGGCAGGAGCAGCAGGAGTTAAAGGCTAGCCCTGGCTACATAAGAACCTGTCTAAACTCCACCCGGTCAAAAAAATGGTGGCTTTGTGGAATGAAAAGAAACAGAAAACTACTTCAGTTTGTCTTATACTAAAGCTTTATTGTTAACTAAATTAGATTGTTTAAAAATACTTTTTTATAGCCAGGCAGTGGCACACATCTGAAGTCCCAGCCATTCTGGAGCCGGACAGGAAGGTCACTTGAACCCAATAGTTCAGCATCACTGTGAGCAATTCACCAAGACCCTGTCATAAAACATACATACCCATGTGGTGGTGTGCACCCGGGCTCCATGCATTTAGAACTGAATGCCCTTGTCACCGTTCCTGACCAGGCCGCACAGAGATAGAATGCCCCTTTACCTCAAAACCCAACAACCAAACCAACAGGCAGACAAAACATTTTTAATCTGTTTGGAAGCCTCATATAGAACAGAGACAGGAGAGATGGGTTGAAAAGTCCATCAGCCTCCGTGGCAGATCACGGTGCTGGCTGGGAGGGGGCTCTGGACGCCTGCACCAACAGCACCAACCACTGAGAATCTACTAAAGCTGCCAAGTCTTGGCCCCCAGCTCAGCCCACCTTCCCTTCTGAATCAGAATCTCTGGGTTGGTACCCAGGAACATTCATCTTGACAGGCCCGCCAGGCTTATACCCACGGTGCCCAGGGCTGGGGGTAGGGCTCAGGCATCCTGGGCAAAGTGCTCTACCTCTGAGCAGCAGCCCCAGCCCTTCTAGGTGACTCTGTTACAGATCCAGCCTGAAAAGAACAAACAGGTCTTGAGCAAAATAGAAAAGGAACAGTTTCCCACACCAGTATCAGGTTCTGACGTATTATAAGCCTCTGACTGCCGGGCGGTGGTGGCGCACGCCTGTAATCCCAGCACTCTGGGAGGCAGAGGTAGGCAGATTTCTGAGTTCCAGGCCAGCCTGGTCTGCAGAGTGAGTTCTAGGACAGCCAGGGCTATACGGGGAAACCCTGTCTGGGGGAGGGGGGGAAGGGAGGGAGGACCAAATCCAAACAAAACAAAACAAAAGTCTCTGACCTTTCTAAGAACACACAAACTTAGGGTCAGTGAAATGGCTCGTGACCACCTGAGTTTGATCCCTGGGACCCACAAGGTGGGAAGAGAGACCTGACTCCCCCCAAAGTTACCCTTCGACCTCTACACATACCCCCCTGGCATGTGTACCTACACTTACCTGCACATACACCCATGTGCACACATGTAAATATAATTTAAACATTTTAAAGAAAATATAAATTTAAAAGAATATCTAAAACGGCTACTCTGGGGTTAGGACCAAAGAGAACCTCAACCCCCTATGCAAATGGGAGGGGGGGAAGAAGGGGAAGAGACTTCTGGGAGGAACCATCTGTCACAGCCAGGTGGGGAAGTGAGTGGGCGGGGTGACTCTGGGCCAAGCAGCTGAATGACTGGGAGCGCCGGGCTGTGGCTGACTTCTAGGTCCAGTGCTATTATCGGGAAACAAGAAGCCCTTTGCCTGCGGCCTCTGACAACATTCAGCATGGCTCTCGGATGTCCTTTGGCTATTTCTAACTTAAAATAGATAAAAATAGGGGCAGGGAAGCCATACCTTGCCTCCTATATATCCTGATGGTGGGTACTGAGGTCTTCAGCAGACACGCCTTGTGACCCCGCCCCTGCCTCCATCTGGAGCTGAGCAAGGGGTCAGCCTCGTGTTGGGTGGCAGTCTCAAAAAAGGTAGAAGCCGTCACACAACTGCCACCATCTCCTCACGCAGAGTGGACAGCCAAGATGGTGACCAGACAGCCCGAGTCCGAACACAGCCTGTAGCGCCACGGAGCATAATTGGCTGGAGAAGTGAAATTTACCACACCCAACCTTGTACAGCCAATTACTCCAGAGGCCCCGAGGAACAGCCAAGTTCCTACTGTCTTAGCGGGAACAGCTGCTGCCACTAATGACATATAGTGTAAAGCGTGTTTTCCCTCTTAGGTAACACGTTTCCCCACGTTTATTACCAGCTCCATGAAACAGCTGAGCAGCGTTAGGAATTACAGTTTCCCGATCTGTAGACAGACCGCTGATAGCATACCCAATAAAGAAAGAGGATCAAGGCCCGAAGTTCCAGAAACTGACTTGAAACTGGACTTCCCAAGAGAGCAGGTAGAGTGTTTGCCTCCCTTCCTCAAGTGCTTACCATACGGGAGAGAAAGCAAAATGGAAAATACAGACTGGGGTCTATGCTGGAGCTGAAAAGAAAATAACTATAGCAATGTCCCTGCCGAGGGCCCGGCATGTTCCCCAGGTGGTTCCCTGAGGAGCAGCTTGCTGGCCAGGGTGCCTTCGGGAGAGTACCGCGAAGAGAAAGGAAACTTGGCAGGAAGGAGTGGTGCCGGCCACAGATGGCTTCACAAGGGCTCCTGGGAGTTGGATCCCAAAGGTGGTTGAGAAAGATGTGAGCCACACCCGGCGGAAGAGGAGGAAACCAGAGCTAGACAGACAGATGGCATTCTTTACGGTCTCTACGGTGTGTCTCCCTGTCCTCCTTCCATACCTACACCGAACTTAGTTCTCCTTACCCTTTTGCTGTGACCGCATCACTACTTATACTTTTCCTGGTTATACCTGAAGCAGTTGTGGGCATGTGGTGTATGTGTGGTGTGTGCACACCCATGGGTGTGAGTGATACGGAAGCCAGGTGAGACTGAGGGTCTTCCTCTACCACCTTTCCCCTTTTCCTCTCTGTTTTTGAGACAGGGTCTTACTGTGTATTCATGGCTGTCCTGGAACTCACTGTGAAGACCAGGCTAGCCTCAAACTCACAGCGATCCTCTTGCCTCTGCCTCCCGAGTGCTGGGATTCAAGGTGTGCCATCGCACCTGGCTCTTCCTGCCCTTGTTTTCTCTGACCGAGTCTCCGGTCCTCAACACTTTAGTATTTTGAGAGGATCCCTCTTTGTAAGGGGGCTGGCCTTGAAACTCATAATCCTCTTGCTTCTGTCTTCAAGTGCTGAGATTACGGGTGTGTGCCCTCATGCCTGACTCTCTCCCACAACTTAAAATTCAGCCATGTGTTTCACCTGGTGCCCTGGGACTTTCAAGGCCTCCCGTGTTCTCGACTGGACTTTCCTGCTCCACAGTGCTCACTCACGCTGGAACTCTCCAGAGGTGACTTTCCAACGGCTTCCATTCCAACTCCAGTCACCGATTTGGTTCAAGCATTTTCCTTTATTTATTTTTGCCCGAATACTTAAAAGCGTTACCAAGGAGACCTTACAGAACAGAACGCATCTTTGAGTAAAGAACTTTTAAAATGTACTGTGTGAGTTCAGCATAGGTTTAGTGTAAATGAGAATCAGCTGTCTTTGGACGAAACACTACTATACGGTTTTGTTTCTTTTTAAGAATATTAAAAACGGAAATGAAGCAAGGATCCCAAACGTGGCTTCTTCCCAGAGTGGCCCAGCTGCTTTCCAGGCTGTGTGTCAGCCTCTTCCGCTTGGGTCACCCTGAGTCGGAGCTGCCCGTAGGGGCCGAGGGGCACAAAGTGTGGTGGGAAACGCTCATATCAGGATTAACCCAGATCCTGAGTTGAAATCCTGGCTTTGGTTCCTGCTAGCCAGTTGATCTCCCTTACACTGCGCACAGTAAGCCCAGGCTTCCTGGACTGTCGGGAGGATTAAGCTAACCAGAGGCTGGGGAGGCAACAGGGCAAAACTGGGACAGTATCTGTGGACAGCTTCTCACTGTGAAGCGAAGCGCAAGACCCAAAAAGTGAGAGATGGTCGAGCTGGAGCTTCCGGCACGGATCAAATGAGTAGTTAACTGAACTCACTGAATAGTGAGAACCAACGTCTTACCACAGGGCTCACCAACTCAAATGCCAATAGAGGGCCAAGTGGTCACGGAAAGTGTGTGCGACACACACACATGGGCGTGTGCACGAGGGTCAAAGTCAGCCCAAGGGCAGTCTTTGCAGCACTCACCTGCAGGTGATCGCCGCCACGAAGCAACAAGAACACAGTGGTGTAAAGGACCCCGTCGAAGCATAAAGTCTGTTCTTGTTTTGCTTTCAGATGTGCAGTCAGTTAATGTTTACATGCTGTTGTCCAGGTTAAGATTTTTCTTAGCATCTTGCAAGCCAGATGAGGCATATAGAACAACTCACCAGGGCAAGGCCTCAGTTTCACTCTATGAAAATTAAGTGTGAATTGCAAACAGATCCTAAAAATGAATCTTCACTGCATTTAATTGGCTAGTCCTAGTGCAGGGTTGAAGGGATGCTCAGCTCCTGGTTTAGGGGTTTCTGCACAGAAAGACGCACACTGGGAACCTTTTTTTCCAAGGGAAATTAAGAGTAATGTCAAGGGTAGTGGTGGGGCACCAATTCCAGGACTCAGAGAACAGAGGAGTTGGGGACCAGCTTGGTCTACAGGACAAGTTCCAGGACAGCTAGGGCTATACAGAGAAACCCTGTCTCAGAACCAAAACCAAACCAAACCAAATCAAACCAAACCAAAAAGGAGTACTGTTGAGCTATCTGAGCAATGGGCAGAACAAAAGTTGTTCTGAGCACAGTGAGAGAGCTCCCTGTTAATAGACAGGGTTATAACCCAATGATTTTCAAGGGTGCGTGGGGTTCAGTACCTACCAGTTCACCCTACCTGCTATGTCTCTGTCTTGACCAGGGGCACTCCCTGACAATCTCATTGCCAGCTTCTCTCGAAATGAGATATGTCAAGAACCCTGTATGCCTTCAAGAGGAGGTAGTTAGATGTCACTTGTAAAAGAATTGTCAACACACACACACACTCCATCTCATGAACGGATGCGCACACACAGTCGCTCGCACATAGACACGCAAACATACTACACTGCACTCACATAGAAACACACATATGTACACACATACACTTAGACATAGACACACACATATAGAGACAGACACATACGGACACATAAATGTACACATATATAAAGACACACACTTGAACATAGACACACATATACATACACACATACAGGCACACAGGCATACTCACATAGGCTCATAAACACACATTTGTGTAGTGTTTTCACTCGTAGAAGCTCCTTATCTGCACTCTCTTTAGCTCCTTCCCACAGTCCTCTCTCATCCAGTCATTCTTCTAGGGGTTTGGCTACGGTGTACTTCTGTGGTTTTTCTTGACCTGTGTGGTTTATCCACCCCTACCCTGTTCAGTTACAAGCAGCCCAGTTCCTCAGAGATTAACTGTTAACACAAGCGATGGGGCTGGTGAGACTCTAGGTGATGAAGGATGCATGCAGGCTTGACCACGGAAGGGAGGCTGGTAAGGGTGGGCGGGGCTAACAGGGTGGGCGGGGCTGACCTAAGGCGTTATTTTCATTGTTTTACTTTGTGGGCTGCGATTGAGTCTGGAACCCTGTGCTGGGGGCTTTACATTGAAATTTTGTGTCCTCTCTTTTCTTTATTTCCCTTCTTTTTGTTCTCTGCCCCCAGGAGTTTCCGACTACGGTGGAGGCTCTGTGGGAGCAGCTGTCCCCCTCCCCTCCCCCAGAGCAGCAGCACTAGCCATCATTTCTTTTTTTAATTTTGCTTTTGTTTTGCTTTTAGACCGGGTCTCTCTATGTAGCTTTGACTGCCCTGGCCTTGAACTCGACAGAAATCCACCTGTCTCTGCCTCCCAAGTGCAGGCATTAAAAGATTGTAGTTTAAAAATTCTCTCTCTCTCTCTCTCTCTCTCTCTCTCTCTCTCTCTCTCTCTCTCTCTCCCTCTCTCCCTTTCTCCCCCCTCCCCCCCCCCGTGTGTGTGTGTGTGGGGGGGGCGTGTGCTCTCCTCAGGGCATGCCTGTGGAGGCCAGAGGCCAGCTTGCAGGATCTCAGGGATTGAGCTCAGGTTGGCAGGTTTGACAGCAAATGCATTTCCCAAGGAGCCATCTTGCCCGCCCCTGCTGCTGTTCTTTCCCCTTATGGTTCTTTGCCCCCTCCAAGCCCCCACCCCCATCAGATCACACCTGACCTCCTATAGTCTAGGAACGGCATTGGGGAGAAGACAGACAAGGTCTGGCCCAGCACAACTTTTCATTGTCCAGAACCAGGTTCTGTAAATACCAGGAATCTATGGAACCATGCTCTGTGTGTGTGTGTGTGTGTGTGTGTGTGTGTGTGTGTGTAAAATGCACAGTCGGCAGCTGTGCCTAGAATCTGCAGCTGTAACACTGTCTTGACTCTTTAAGAGCCTCAAGCATTCCTGAAGGTTCCTGACAGGTAGTCATTTGTAATTTTGCTGAGACAGGTTTGAGCTGCAGCTCTGTGGTAACTCCTAAGTAATTAAAACCTCCTTGTGGAAAACGGGGCTCTTTTCAAAAGAGAAGCTGCTGCCAGTATTCAATGTTCAGAGTCTTGGGAGGGGGGATGGGAGCAAAAATATTCAAAGAGATGATCAGCTTTAGCTAGAAAAACGGTGTTTTGGACACACTAGAATGACGGCTTTCGCTGTGTTGGGTATTAGGCCCACCCTCATACAGATTCCCTGGGGAATAAAGGTATTCATAAAATCTGTTGCAGCGGCTGGAACCAGGGCAGAATTTACTGAGGGGAGCAAGGTTTAGAGAAAGGTGAACATGGGGCTGACTTATGGAATATGAACACGCTAAAAAAAAAAAATCAGTAAAAGGTGAAAGATTTCTAAGCTCTGAAGAGAAGAGGTTGAGGACACCAGGAGAACACAGCCCACAGAGTCATCTAAACTGGGCTCATTGGGGCTCATAGAGACTGAAGCAGCCATTGGGAATCCCGTATGGGTCTGCACTAGGTCCTCTGCGTATATGTTATGATTGATTGCGTAGCTTGGTGTTTCTGTGGGACTCCTGACAGAGAGAGTGGAGGTGTCTCTGACTCTCTTGTCTCTCTTGGGACTCTTTTCCTCCTACTGCGTGGCCTTGTCCAGCCTTGATGTGAGGGTCTGCGCCTAGTCTTACTGCATCTTGTCATGCTGTGTTCATTTGATATCACTGGGAGGCCTGCTCTTTTCTGAAGGGAAACTGAGGGAAAGTGAGTCTGGGGGGAGAGAGGAGGTGGGGTTGGGCCTGGGAGGAGTAGAGGAAGGGGAAACTGGGGTTTGGAAGTATTGTATGAAAGAAGAATAAACTTAAAAAATCATGAGGCTGAAGCCACCACTTAATGATAGAATTCTTGTGTAGTGTGCACTAGCAGGGGGTTGGGGGCGGGGGAGGCCAGAGGTCTCCATAGCTCATTCTGAACGAATAGATTTGGGGACTTCCGAAGCTGTCTGGATGCGCTGCTTGGGACAGTCAGGCTCCGCACACTCCTGTCGATGGACATGGTCAGGCAGGTGCCTGAGCTCTGTCAAGAGCTGTTTTTGAGTTCTAGGAGGCCACAGCTCACCGGCACCTAACTTTCCGGAGATTTTGTTTTGTTTTGTTTTCATTTCTGTTCTTCTGTCTCTCAAGAGTGTGTCTGTATTGCTCGGACTCAAAATCAGGGATAGTGTTGTATCATTGAAATATACTCTTCCCCTCTCCCCTTTTGGTGCCCCCGATTAGCAGAGCCGGTGTTGGGTGGGAAGCACTCAGGGCTCTTGGTCCTTACCTGAAGATCCTGGCTGTTCCCAAAGCCCTGGGCTCACTTCAGGAAGCAGCCCATCTTTCATCTCCCCATCTCTGTTTAAAGCCCAGGCAGCCACACTGCCAGTCCGCTCCGTGTAGCTGTAGCTCCTGCCTGCTTGGCCCAGGCAGCCCTTTTTTTTTGAGTGATAGATGTTTAGCAGGTGAAATTAATTTACGCCTGAAGTGTGAATGAGCCTTGGTCTTTGAATGTTTGGGTTTTAAAATGAAATGAGGCTTGAGGGTTGCCAGGGGCCAGGGAAGCCGGGGAGCGGGGAGTTAGTGTTTAGTGGGGATGGAGTTTCTGGCTGGGAAGATGAACCGCTCAGGAGCAGATGGCAGTGCAAGAATGCACCCGGTGTCACTGAGCTATGCACACCCCAATGGCGAAGATGGTAAAAATTTACATTGTGTGTATTTTACCACAAAAATATTAAAAATCAGCCAGGCATAGTGGAGTGTGTCTGTAATCTGGCAAGAGGGTTAGGAGTTCCAGGTCATCCTCAGCTACATAGTGAATTTGAGGTCAGCCTGGGCTATATGAGTCTCAAAAGAAAAAAGAAAAAAAACAAGAGGAGTGAGCAAGATCACAGAATTGTGGGTAGGCAAGCACTGTTCAAACACCAGTGCCCAGCGATGCCCCCCTCCCCCGTGTTGAGCTGTGCAGAAGCAGCAGCCAGAACAGCGGGGGGGGGGGGGGGGGACGACGACTGTCCTCTCGGGGCCCTTTCTGTCAGCTTTCCACTCTCCTGCCTCTGCGCACACCCCCACTTGAACTGTAGGAGCTGTTCCTTTACTTGTGAGTGGCCACTGCTAGGTAACATAGAGTATTTGCCTCTGTGGAGACAGCATTTGGGTGTCAGGATACTGGAGAGCTGGGGAGATGCTTGGATTGCTCTGGCGCAGACAACCCCTGGGAGGAGGGTCCCGGTGGACAGATGAGGTCTTCAGAGAGAATCAAGTCTGTGGAGGTAGGTGCGCCATGTGTGTGTTGCCGACAGATTCAGCTGAGTGGGTCTGAGGCTGACAGCGGCTGCTACCCTTTAGCTGCTGAGCAGCTGACCTCTGCCTCGATGATTCTTCAGCAGGAAAACAGTGCTTACTGGGAGGCCAGGGCCTGGGGCTCCAGGACTGAATGCTGTTTGGGTACCAGCATTGGGGACTGTCAGCTAGCACTAGGACCCAGACCTGTATCACTGGCTGACTCCCTCAGCTGTTGAGCAGTTGCAGATTCTTTGGTGCCCTAGGCTCAGGGACACCAAACTAACAGCTCTGGGCTGTTAGTTGGGGGTTCTGAAGGTGAGCCCCCAGAATGGCTGCAGCAGCAGTCCCGGCCATGTGCAGCTCACACTGTGCCAGGCATGCGCACTTTTTCGTGGAATCCAGGCACCCGGCATCCCTGAAGCCCGCCCACAGCCTCCACCCGCCCACAGCCTCCACCCGCTCCCCTCTGCATTTTCACCAGAGAAGGGATGCATGCTCAGGACGGGCCACTCCGGAATCTGTAATGGCCCTGGTTCCAGTTTAATTTTGGCTGCTGTGATGAAACGCCCCAACAATAAAGCAACAGAGAGGGGGGGAAAGGTTTATCTGTCTTGGAGTTTCCAGGGCACACTCCATTATTGCAGGGAAGTCAAGGCAGGAATGTACAAGAGTCATGGCCACATGATCGCATGCAGCCTGGCCCGCCACTGTGCTCACCTACCTAGTTTCACCATTTAAAAGGCTTCACACATTTATTAGTGTGCATGTATGGGGAGGGCATAGAAGAGAGAAGACTGGGGAATGAGAAGGCCAGATGACAACTTGGGGGAAGTCAGTTCTCTTGTTTTCTCACCTGGACCCTGGGGATTGAACTCGGGTAGTCACACTTGGCTGCAAGCACTTTTTCCCAATGAACCATCTTGTCTACCCTAGCTTCCTTCACTCATATATCCAGGGTCATGTCCAAGTGGGTCTTCCCACCCCAGTTAACAATCAAGAGAATCCCCCACAGACCTATCTGATCTACTGATCTAGATAATTCCTCATAAAACTCTTCTTCCTAGTGATTCTTATTGGGGTCAAGTTGACCTCACACAGCACAGCACAGACCTGATGTTGCCATTGGGAAGAGTGTCCGAACTCCCACTCCACCCCCAGCCTAATCAGCCTGCTTATGTAAGCCCAAAAAGGGATGTTTGGACAAAATAGCCATTTGTTGTGTCCGATCATAGTTTTTCTTTTTTTTCCCCCTTTTTGGTTTTTTTTTGAGACAGGGGTTCTCTCTGTGTAGCCCTGACTGTCCTATCCTGGAACTCACTCTGTAGACCAGGCTGGCCTTGAACTCAGAAATATGCCTGCCTCTGCCTCCCAGAGTGCTGGGATTACAGGCATACGCCACCACCACCCGGCTTTTTGTTGTTGTTGTTGTTGTTTGAGACAGGGTTTCTCTGTGTAGCCCTGGCTGTCCTGGAACTCACTCTGTAGACCAGGCTGGCCTTGAACTCAGAAATCCACCTGCCTCTGCCTCCTAAGTGTTGGGATTACAGGCGTGCGCCACCGCCTCCCGGCTCCAATCATAGTTTTGCATCTGGCACCAATCACAGTGACTTAAGGACCAGCTGCAGTCTCACTACCAGCCATAGTCCCTGCTCAGCTAGGGACAAGCACTCCTCTCTGACTAAAATGGGCATGGCTCGTGTGGGCTTGTGATAGCCAAAAGATGGATTAGACTGCTCGGACAGTCCTGGTTGGGGCCATGCTTTCAGCAGCCAGAGCAACCAACTGCAGCGTTTTACACAGTTGCCTCCAAGCACTGGTAGAATGTTCCAGATGGCTGGCGGCATAGGTTAGCCTGACTGACTGTTAGACTGATAGTCTTTTTACTCTAGGTGGTTTGGGCAAGAAGGAAGAGTTTGTCAGCTGCTGACTAGGGAGTCAAATAATCCAAGGTTTTCCTTATTTAAGGAAAATGCTCCTCGGGAGTCCTTAGAATGTACACATAAGGAACATTATTAACAGCTATTTTAAAAGATTTTAATGATGTTTTAGCAGTGCTTAACACCTGCCTAGTACCCAGGGAGAGTCTGGTCTGGCTCACAGCATTCTAGATAGTGCTTCTCTATAAGCCAAACCCTGCTCTTCCAGCAGACCCAAGATGGATTCCCAGCACACACATGCAGAGGCTGACGACACCGATAACTCCAGCTCTGGGGGTCTGATACCCTCTGTTCTGGTCTCCAGGCATCTGAATTCACATGCATGCTGTAGTGTGTAGTTCCTACTACCCTGCTGTAAGCTCCTGGCTACCAGCCCCACCCAGGTTCCCTCGGATCAGCCGATGAAAGGCACACACCTTGTCTTATGTTTGATATGCTCTAGCTCAGTGGCCCGGCTCTCCTAAGCCTTCCTGGGCTGTCACACCCTTCCTTTCACTCCCAGCTCAGCATCTCTGCATCTGCCCTCAACTTTGGTTGCTCAGTTACCATTCGTCCTAGCTTGGCACCCTAAGTCTGCCCTCAGCTTAATGATGTTCCTAATCTCCTGTCTGCCACCCCAAGCCCAGTCTGGGAAGCTGCCAATGGCCACTCAACCCGAGTTCTCACTTGGCTGGTGACTCTTTTTCCCTCCAAAGCATGGCGAAATCTTTTTCTCTCCTGTGCCTGCTTGTCTGCCTGCAGGAAAACCGGAAGTCCTGCTTCCTCCGCCTAGCCATTGGCCACTAGCATCTTTATTGATCTTTTAAGAACCAATTGGGGGACAGGGCCTTCAGGGTTCACAATCAGAACCACCCCCTACAGCATACATTCACACACAGATGCACACACATATATACATAATTAAAAACAAACAAGATATATAGTTTTTTTAAAAAAAAATCTTAAGCCGGGCGGTGGTGGCACACGCCTGTAATCCCAGCACTCTGGGAGGCAGAGGCAGGCGGATTTCTGAGTTCGAGGACAGCCTGGTCTACAAGTGAGTTCCAGGACAACAGAGCTACACAGAGGAACCCTGTCTCGAAAAAAAAATTAAAAAAAATATTTAAAAACAAAAAATCTTAAAACTGGCCATCGGGCTGGAGAGATGGCTCAGCAGTTAAGAGCACTGACTGTTCTTATGAAGGTCCTAAATTCAAATCCCGGCAACCACATGGTGGCTCACAACCGTCCATAATGAGATCTGATACCCTCTTCTGGGGTGTCTGAAGACAGCTACAGTGTACTTACATATAATAATAAATATTTAAAAAAAAAAACTGGCCATCATGGTACATGCCTGCTTCCGTACTACAGAGGAGAGTAGAGACAGGAGAATTTTGAGTTCCAGGTCAGTGTGGGCCACAGAGTGGCTGTATTTTATAATACTATAAATAAATAAATATCCTAAATATATACAGTTATATGTCAATTACAAATAACTATATATGGAGAGATATAATGGTGCATGCCTATAATCATAGCACTCCAGAGGCAGAGGTAGGAGTTCAAGGCTAACCTGGACTACACTGTGAGTTCATAGAAGATCTTTCTAATCTTATTGTAAGGAATGTATGGTGTCACACATTTTTAATTTCAGCACTCAGGAGGCACAGGCAGAGATGAATCTCTGTGGGTCTGAGACTAGCCTCATATACTTAGTGAGTTCCAGGCCAGCCAAGACAATGTAGTAAGATCTAGTCTCACTAAACAAGACAAAACACATTAATTTTATTTATGTATATAGGTTTTTTTTCCTGCAGGTATATATGTATAACATGTATGCATCTGATACTCATGGAAACCAGAAGAGGGTGTTGGGTCCTCTGGAATTGGAGGTGCAGATGGTTGTGAGCTGCCACATGGGTGTGCTGGGAATCAAACACAGGTCCTCTGGGAGAGCAGCCAGTGTTTTAACCACTGAGCCATCTTCACAGTTGTTGTCATAGTCCCTATGTCCTGCTATTAAAACAAGCAATCGGGACCATCAAGATGGCTCAGTGGATATGAATTCCTGCTGCCAAACTGATGGCCCAACTTTGATCCTGAGGATCCCTCTAAAGGGCAGACTGACTCCTGCAAGTTCTCTTCTGACTTCCTTATGTGCCGTGGCATATCCAGCATGTATGCATATGCGTGTGTACATACCCAGATAAGTAAAGGTAAGAAACCAGTTGTCTATAAGTGTACCTTAGGGACTGAAGAGTGTGCTCTATGGTTAAGAACGCTTGCTATTCTTCCAAGAAACTGGAAGTTCAGTTCCCAGCACCCATGATGAGTGGCTTGACACTACCTGTAACTCCAGTTCTAGGGGATCCAACACTAACATGTGGTGTGTACACACACACACACACACACACACACACACACACACACACGCACACATGCACACACACGCACATACACACGTGCACATACACACACATAAATAAAAAGAATTTCAAAAAACCTGAAAGTTAAATGTATTTAGTATGTTTTTAATTTCTGAAATAATACATACTTCCTATAGAATTTTTCTGGGCTCTAGAATAATTTACATAGCATGATAATTATTGTTCCTTAGAAATTAGAAACTGTCGATGAAACTGCCTGACGCCAGTGCCTTTCCAAGCAGGCGATAATTTGACAATATGTGGATAGTCTGTGAATTTTTGTTCTCAAGTTTTTATTTTCCTCTTAAGTTCATTTTTGTTCTTTTAGATCTTTTTCTGAGGTGATGCATTCACCCCAAATGAACTCCTAATGGTAGAATTGTGAGAAGAACTTTATTAGCAGGGTTTCCAGGCATAACCAGGTTATGAAAGAATGATTGACATGGTAGCCACCAGGAGAAACACAGGTGGCCTGTGATGTAGAAACCTAATTTGGGAGAAATAAAAAGTAGAGATGTGGGGCTGGAGAGATGGCTCAGCGGTTAAGAGCACTGACTGCTCTTCCAGAGGTTCTGAGTTCAGATCCCAGCAACCACGTGGTGGCTCACAACCATCTGTAATGAGATCTGATGATGCCCTCTTCTAGTGTATCTGAAGACACCGACAGTGTACTCACATACATAAAATCTTTTTAGAAGTAACAATGTATTAAGCAAGCATATCCCATTTAGAAACCAGAGATCCTTCTGGAAAGAGATGCTGACTATATAGTAAGGCTTTAGGTCCTGTGTGGAAATGGCCAGGAACTCCTGTTTTTCTCACAGTCCCAGCCTTGTCTGAAGTCTCCCTAAGGGCTGGATTACAGCCATCACTGCTATGCCATGCCAGCCTGGCATTTGGGATCTGGTACCATGCTGCTGGTCAGCCTCACTTAACTAACTAACCCACTTGCGTAATGGAGATTGGTAGTGCCCATGCTAGGGCTGTTTGGATTGGAGGCGATGGTCCTGGTGACAGTCCTCACACCCTCCTAATGGCTATTGTCGTGATCTCCATGTACTGAGTACTGTAAAAGTACCCATTTGAGATGCAAATTGAATAAACTTAGCAGAGCCTCTGCTTTAAGGTATCATTGCATGAAGGGAAAACAGGCAGAAGCCTGTTCTGGGAAAGAAGATGGTTCTGGGAATGATCACTTGGAGGGTCCCTTGGGTGTGAGCAGACAGAGGCAGTGGGGCAGGATAGGTCTAGAAGAGTGACGCTGTGAGCCATGAGTGAGGTCGTGAACAGTCCAGGCATTGTCTGAGTCAGGAGAGCAGATGAGCACAGCTTCAAATAGCAAAAGACCAAGAGTGTCCCCGGCAGCCTCTGCACTCTGGGACAGGCAGAAGGGCTGGCGTGGGAGCCGGAGAAGGGAGGGGGGAGTTTCCCGGGTAGCAGGAGGATGGCAGAGTGGACGGCATTGGTAGCTTCATGGAGAGAAGATGGGCGTGAGCCACGTGAGCCACATCACTTAAGAACAGAAGTCCACCCCAGGGAGCTGAGGAGTGATCTGGGGAGAGACGAGGCTTCGAGAAAGCTCAGAAGAAGACCAGAGCGCCCAGGCTACGCCAGTGATTTTATTCCAGCATTGCGTTTTCTCTGCGAGCTGCACTCAGGGAACCTTTAGCTGCCATCTCCACTCCCGTCCCTCATTCCTCCTGAAGGAATGTAACAAAAGAAAATAACCTTAATCAAGACCAGACGTCTGGCCCGGGGTTTGGCATCTGTGTTTGTGGCATAAAAGACCAGGTCCAGCACAACCCCGCTTTCATTCTTTGATTACAAAACAAGAAAAGGCTCTGGTGTTTGAGGAGAGGTGAGAGCGTGTTTTCTTGTGACTTGCTTGTTTGGTTTTGGCTCATCTTCCTATAGGCTGTTTGCTGATTTAGACATAAAACTTAAAAAAAAAAAGATAATAAATATTTCACTTATGCCATAAGTGAATTCTTGTGTGCCAGGCCCTTCCCACCGAAGCAAGCGCTCCATAAACGTCTTATTGCTCATGAGGGGTCGACTCCAGCGTGTCAACAACGTGTTCCACCACTAACTAGTGCGCTCTTCTCTTTGTTTGGGATGTGAGTTCCACCCTGAGACTCAACTCAGCCATCATGTTCTATGCAGGGCCCCTTGCAGAGGCGACATCAGAAGCTGGGCATGACGGCCCATGCATGCTTATAATGCAGACAGCATTAAGTCAGTGTTCAGGGGGATGGAGCAGGAGGATCTACATTTAGGGCCAGCCTGGACTACATAATGAAGCCTTACCTAAGATTAAATAATAATAATAATAAAATAAGATAATGTTAAAAAAAAAAAAAGAAACACAAGTCCCTCATTCCTGTAACACTAGCAACATTTTCTTACAGAGGTGGGACCTGAGGTTTTTTTTCCCTCTGGGACACTAAACAGAGGAGGAAAATCCTTGTGAAGTAGGTGAGATAGTGAGGTGGGTTGGTGCCAAATTCCTGATGGCCTGCAGCCATCAGCACGGAAGCTCAGAGAGGATGGAGAGTGAAGATAGATCTGGAGTAAGATGGCGGCTGAGCAAGAGCAGGGGCAGGCTCGGGTGGGCGGGGAAGAGCTGGGCCAGCTGCCACAAATGCCACCTGTGGCTTGACTGAGTTTCAGTTGAGAGATCTAGAGCCACAGACATAGAGCGCCCCATCCCTACATTCACACACACACAGTCCGGCCATCCCATTGGAGGCAAAGCCCGTTTGATTTGTTACCCCAGCGTGTATCACAGAACACACTGGAGTGTCTAATAAATGTGATTAATGGCCAAAGATAAAGACCACTAAAAAGATCTGCCTTCAGCTTGGTTTGAAAACTTCGAAGGCAGAGCTTAGAGTGGTGAGCAGCCTGGATGCCTGTCGGCTGCTGTAATTTATGAGCTTACTGTCCAGGATCTCTCTGCAGCCATCCCAGACGGACGTCAGAAGCTGCAGAGTCTGGGTACTTACGGTAGCTAAGGCAGTGGGGACACAGCTTTGTGTGCACCAGGAAGGACTGTCTGCCCACAGCCTGGAGTCCTCTTAGCTGTATTTGATTTGTATGGGGGTTGTCATAGAATGGGGCTGAGGTTTTAACCAAGGGCCTTGCACATGCTAAGTGCATGCCTCAACATTGAGCTACATTCCTACCTCGCCTTCCTTAGCTTTAAAGTTTTGGATGTTTGTTTCATTGTCTGGTTTTTTTTTTTTTTCAGCTCAGTAAATCTGAAATTTAATACATTGGCATTTTTACTTAAAACAAGAGAGTTAACCTTTAATCATTTCCAAAAGCCCTCTGCAAGGGAAGGCTGAGTTCTAAGTAATTTCATTTTCAGTGGGGTAAGTAGAAAAGGCTAAAACACATCCCGAGCCACGGGGACCTCGAAGCTTATCACTCCTTGCGGTTTCTCCCGTTTGATACCATGCTTTCTGGAAGATGCAATTTTCTGCTTCCATTTCTGTTGTCGACATGCCAGGGTTTCCAGCAGAGTGGGCCTCAAGTTTAGCCGGAGGTTACTTTTCTTTGGAAGCAATTCAAATAAAATCATCATTCTGCTTCTCCCCTTTCATTTGACATTTGACTAAAACAATGCTTTGGCAGCTAGACAGGGGCTCTTAAGAGCCTCAGTATTTCTTCCCCCAATCTTCGCCTTTCAAGAAGCGCTTTTTAAAAAATGCGGTTTAAAATGGAGCATAGAAATAAAAACACCAAACTGATTGCTTGGAGACCAAAACTCCAAGGGAACAAGGGAACAAGAAGTTGGGGGAAGGGGGCGGGATGGGTGTTACAGGTAACCTGGAAGGCAGCTGCGACCTGTGAGTGGTCGCCCTGTCCCGTCCGTCCGTGTCTTGGAACCTGCCCCCCCCCATACATAGCTTATTGTCATGTCCAGTTTCCAGCCCCCAGGGTGCCCTTGTTAGCTAGCCAGGGATTGATTCCCAGTACCTGTGGGAAAGCCATGTGTGACAGTGTGTGCCCATAATCCCAGTGCTGGGGAAAAGAAGACAGAGGGATCTCTGCGGCTTGCTGGCAAGCTAGTCTAACCAAATCTAGTGAACCCCATGTCCAGAGAGAGAGCTTCTGTCTCCAAAATAAAATGAAGGGGACCATCAAGCTAAGTTAGCAGAAGGCCAGGCATAAATAAATAAATAAATAAATAAATAAATAAATAAATAAATAAATAAATAAATGGATAAATATCCCTTTATTCCCAGTACTCACAAGGCTGAGGCAGATCTCTGTGAGTTCAAGGCCAGCTAGGACTAGGTAGTAAGACCCTGTGCAAAACGGGGTTGGGGGAGATGGCCCAATAGTTAAAGGTACTTTCCATTATTCCTGACAGCATGAATTTGATCCCAGGTCCCATAAGGTGCTTCCTGTGTGCACATGCCCTATCTCTTCCCATGTTGCTCTCTCTTACTTTGGAGACCTTCCCTCTATGAAACTAGAGCTAACTTCTTTAACTACACTGGCAGGCCAGGGTCCCCCACTCTGTCCCCACTGCTTCGCACTAGGATTCCAGCTAAGCACTGCCACACCACACTGCCAGTCTGCATACCTGGCGCTATCCAAGGGGATCTGCAGGGCCCGGGCCCGGCTGGAGCAGCCAAAGAGTTGCAGCTCTCCAAGGGGAGCCAGAGCAAGACAGGTTGCTGGGTCTCTTTTGTGGCCACTGCTGCTGCCCTGGAGTCTGGTAGGTGGCAGCGGGCTGTGTGAAGCAGCAGGAGCCAAGGTGGGGCCCCTGAGCAGAGTGTCTGGGGCAGGCTCAAGCTGCTTCCAGAGACCAAAGCTTTGGGAGGGAATACGCTTCCCTGGAGTGTTTCAGCTCGATAAGACAGGCACTCTCGGAGTCTCTGGTGAAACAACTCATGCACCTTATTCCTTGTGGTTAGGATCTTATAAACATTTTGGGGTGGGTTGGGGTCTAAAGGCAGATGCTTTCTATTGGCTTGGTCTGAGATGTTAGGGATGCCTCATCTGCGTGTGGAAGGGCTTCAGGTGTTGTCCTTACATGACTGATTGTCACAGTTCCTCTCCATGGGGTGTCGTCGCGGTCGAGTGTTCAGGGACAGGAACCCGGTTGAGAGTAGATTTAAAGGCCTACCTGTCTCAATTATGAGACCTGCCAGGGTTCCCGAATCTGCTCGACTTTACCAGGTTTTCCGTCTGGTGGCACAGTCCACTGCCCCTCGTCATGTGCATGGTAGTAAGGTCTACTCTTCTCCTGAAGGAAAAGATGCCAGGCCAGAAGAGTTCTGTGAGAACGTGCCATCTTCTCATGGCATGTCGACATCATAGGCATTAGAGTGTACACTACACTCCATTTTATTCCCCCCTTGGTTTCATGCTGAGCTGAGCCATGGTATCTTTGGAACGTTGACCGAATCTTTCTTAACCAGTTGAACTGGCTTGTTGTACAATCTCTGGAGGCAGGAACCAGGGCCAAAAGCTTTATCTGTGGTCACTTCTGTTTTGAATCAGCTAATGGCCAAGGCCTTCAGGCAAAGAGGGCACTGGAGCCAGAAAGTGGATAAGTGCATGGACGTCCGAAATGCAGCGCGGAAACCTTGCCCTTCTGAAGGTCTGTAGATGCCGGGTGCTTGCTTGTGTGTTTGTTTTTCTTCTTATTATTTTTAATAGACAAGGTCCTGTATAGTCTAGTCTGAAAACTTCAAATTCCCTATTTAGTTTAGGATGATCTTGAACTTCTGATTCTCCTGCCTCTACCTCTATGGTTGCAGGTATATCTACCATATCCAGTTTTATGTGGTGCTGGAATATTGACCCCAAGGCTTCATGCATTGCTAGGCAAGCAGTCTGCCAGTGGGAACTGTGTCACACAGCCTTTAGATACCCTGATGATGACTGCCTTTGCTGGGTGTCCTGGCAATGGTTTTTCTAATAACTGCTCTTCCAGGTTTTACAAAACCTGGGGAAGGGTTTTTTTTGTTTTTGTTTTTTTCTGATTCTAGATTTTCTGTTCAATCATATCCCCCTGAAAGAAATTAGTGGGTGCAGTCTGTGTCCTATATATGAAGACTTCACATTCTTAGATTCAAACCAATGTCAAGTCAAACATATGCAGAGATTTACTGAAGGGCTTGCTAGCTTATATCTGTGATCCCAGAACTTGGAAGGCCGAGGCAGGAGGATTGATGCCAGTCTACTGCCAACCTGGCTACCTAGTAAGTTCTAGACCTAGGTTCCTGTCTAGGAAAAAGAGCAAA
The DNA here is from genome assembly GCF_947179515.1 of Apodemus sylvaticus. Taxonomy (NCBI): domain Eukaryota; kingdom Metazoa; phylum Chordata; class Mammalia; order Rodentia; family Muridae; genus Apodemus; species Apodemus sylvaticus. Next base: position 47,417,022 of record NC_067481.1, read on the forward strand.
GCCAAAAACAACCAAAAAACAAAACAAAACAACCCCAAAAAGATAGGCCAAGCATGGTAGCACACACCTTTAATTCCAGCACTCTGGAGGCAGAGGTAGGTGGAGCTCTGTGAGTTCAAGGCTAGCCTGGTCTACAGAGTGAGTTCTAGGACAACCAGGGCTACACAAAGAAACCCTGTCTTCAGAAACAAAGTAAAAGTTATTCGGAGGGAAATCTTACCAGTACAGCACATACAGGCTTTTTCCTTATCAGTATTTGTTCAACAATAAAACCACATACATAGCATTTGACATTGCATTAAGTATTATAAACAATGCAGGGAGGACTAAAGTGTTGGGGAGCTGTGGGGGGGAATGTGAATGACACCTGTGAAAGCACATTGATGTTTTATAGCAGCTCTTGAGCACCCACAGAGTTGGGCACACTTGCAGGCATCTTGGAACCAGTCCCCTGAGGACACCGAAAGATGCCCATTTGTATTTGTGTTCAGAAAATTCATATAGATTGTTCTGGTGACTGAAACATAAAACAAAAAAACAAAACAAAACAAAAACAAAAACTAAAAAACAAGACCAACCAGATCAAATGATAAACCAAGGGCTGGGAAAGATGTTTCTAACATACACGACAGAGATTAGGGCCATTTGGTTTTTTTGTTGTTGTTGTGGTTTTTTTTTCCCTTCAGGCACTGAAGGCTTTTAAAGTCAATTTGAGCAAAGAATTTGAACAGACAAAGAAATATAAACATATTTATAAAAGATACCTGGTTCCACTTAGAATGAAAGAAGTGTAACTAATGAAATACAATATGTGACTATTGGGTTGGCAAAAAGGAGCATTTGATGACATACGGTGTTGGCGAGAGTATGGAGGGGCAGGGCACACACGGGCAGGGTGCAAGTGGGGGGGATTCTTTGGCAACACTACCCGGAATTTAAAATATATGTAATCTGAACTACTAGTCCAATTTCTAGGGATTTATCCAACACGTCTCACAAATATAAACAAAAGTGTCTACAGCAATGTTCATAGACACGGAATGTTCAAAAGTGTTTACTGGAGCAACGTTTGCAGCTGCAGCAAAATGTGAAGCGCACATGTCTGTTAGGAAAGTGGGTCAGGGATGGACCACCATGCTGAAGCACCCCCCACCCCAACCCCTCCACCCCTGTGCAGAAGGCCCTGAGTTAGATTCCCACATCGAGAGAAGATAAGAAGTCTGTTTATAGTGCGGCCGTTGGATGGAATCCCGCTTGTTCACCTCTCAGTCCTAGATACACACTTTGTTGCCTGACCTTTTTTTTTTTTTTAAAAAAAAAAGACCAATTTCATTTGTGTGGGTGTTCTGACCCTCGAGGAGTGTGTATGAGTTACACACCCGATGCCTGAGGAGCTGAGAGGAGGGTGTTGGACCCTCTGTGAACCGCCATGGGGGTGCTGGGAATCCGGCCAGGGTATCTCTGCCAGAGCAGCCAGTTCTCTAAGCCTCAGTCTTTCCAATCCTGGATTTGTGACCTGTAAATATTTTTTTCTCTTTGTCAGTTAAGAGGTAATAAGTTGATAACTGGCCCAACAATATAAAAGGGTGGGGAGAGCAATGTATGCATTGTGTATGTGTGCGTGTGTGCATGGGCATGTGCTGTACGCAGGAGGAGCTATATAAGAAGCCTGTGAGGGAGGGGGTCGCTTCTGAGGGCTAGAAACACTCAGGGAGAGAAAAAATTTTATATGAAAATTTTTACCATGTGCATGAATACTTTGTTTTTATGACTGGAGAAAAAACCAAAAAAGTGTAGTTCAACATTAAAAAAGAAAAACGATGACCAGATGATGATGGCACTTGCCTTTAATCCCAGGGGGCAGAGGCAGGAGGATCTCTGAGTTTGAGGCCAACCTGGTCTACAGAATGAGTTGCAGGACAGGCAGGGCTATGCAGAGAAACCCTGTCTCAAAAAACCAAAAAACAAACAGAAAAAAATAAATTTAAAGTACCACCGGGAAGACAAACATAATGTTCACAAAAAAATGCCTTGAACAGTCACAAAGCTATACATATCAAATGCAGAGCTATAAAATTGGACACACATGTACTGTGGGAACTTAGAGTCCTTTGAGAATATGCAGAATGGAGTTAACTGGAAAAACATACTTTTAAAACGTTTTTAAAGCTAAAAAAGACAAACAAGAGTGAGAAGGGTTCTTCCTAAGGCCCAGAACCCCCAGAACTTGGAAGCTGGCCTCTCCAGGGCTTCTGTGGGGCTGAAGGAAGTTCTCCATCCCCAGGTCTGAGCTAGGCTGTACTGTGAGAGCGAGAAGGAAAGCCCCGCCCACACGGCCAACGGGACACCAATCAGAGGGGTGTTAAACACCCCCACCCCCACCCCAGCCCCACCCCAGCCCCACCCCAGCCCCACCCCAGCCCAGCCCCAGTTCCACTTGAAAAAGCCATTCTAAGTCTGCAAGTGACCGAAGATGGAGTAATCAAGGACAGATATGATTGAGCTGACCAGCACAGGCAATAGGATTGCCAGAAGAATCTGGAAATAATACTGACCACATTTGTTGGCATCCAGTCATAGAAGTAATAATGCTGTATGTATGTAGAAAGTATTTTTTTTTTTTGAAAAATCATCAATTCTGAGTGTAGCAACTGAATACTTAACTTGGAGCCAATGATAAATTCTTTATAAAAACCAAAGCTCTGGGGGCCTTGGAGACATCCCCACAGCATTTGGAAGACATTGTATCATCGCTCTATACCACTTAAAAAGATTAGAGATGGAGTCGTGGGTTGTTTGATTTAAAAGGTGTGACGTGGTTACGGCCTAGTACTGGGGTCTGTAGAATAAAAACTGGTTTTTGTATGTGTTCTCCGGGAGCGTGTCCCAGTGAGTGGGTAAAGCAACGTTTCAGATTTTTCAAATGTCAAGTAACCTGCCTGTATGGTGGGAATAGTTAGTTCACAGGCATTTTTGTTCAGTGTCTCTGGGTAAAGATGGAGCTATTAAATGGGGCATCGCTTGTGGTATCTCCTAAGACGTATGTCATTTGCTGTGAGCTGCTTTATTGTGACTCTCTTCATATGCAGTATCCAGGGGAGGTCAAGATCCCCGTCCTTCGGAACACAAACTATCAAATACAATGTCTTTGTGTTTCATCCAGGCAGAACTATAGCAGGAGCAGAGCGGGGTGCAGTCAGTGTCATGGTGCAGGGTTTGTGTGCGTGTGTGTGTGTGTCCGTCTGTACCTTTATTGTTTCTCTCATCAGTGCAGGCCCGTCAGAATCTTACTTAGAGACAGTTCTCTCACACAATAACTCCATCTCATTGGTATCCCTAGAGAAAGAATACCATGTGTTATATTCTTGGGTGCTAAATAGTGGCACATTCCAGAAATCCAGTAGGGTCAGGAGAGATTGTGTTTAGGGGGCATTGTTATTGTTATTTTCTGGGTGTTTTATTCAAGGCAGGGTCTCACGGTAGGTACAGTTCTGGCTGTCCTGGAACTTCCTACGTAGACCAGGCTGGCCATGAACTCAGAGATCCTCCTGCCTCTGCCTCCCAAGTGCAGGGATTAAAGGCGTGCGCCACCACCTACAACTGATCTCTTTTAACATCAAAAGATTTTATAGACTTTTTAGACCCCTTTTCTAAGGGGCTTTTGAGTTTTGGTTTGCACGTAGGTTTTGGTTCCCATGTGGCTGTGGTTGACGGTCCTTCTGGCTGTCCCTGCAGCCCTCCCCAGGGAGCCCCGGCTGGGATTTGGGAACCGTTGTCCTTTACTATTACCTGCGATGGGTTCTCCCCAAAGATGTGTTAGATAGCTTTTGTTACTGGGACTAAAAAGGAGAAAAACAAATTGAAAATTTATTTTTTGACTCACCTTTTAACTGCCAGGCGTGTGTGTGTGTGTGTGTGTGTGTGTGTGTGTGTGTATGTGTGTGTGAAGGGGAGATGGGGGATGGGGATGGGGAGTGGGGGGGGGAGGCAGATAGAACTCTGTTGTAGTTTCTGTCTGAATTGCCCCCACACGTTCCTGTTCTTTAATTGGAGGTGCTCTTTCTGGAGGCTGTGGAACCTCAGGGGTGGGACATGGCCCCCAGAGGTAGGCTATTAGGGATGGACACAGTGTGACCAACAGCCTCCTCACCTTCCTGCCACCACGCCTTCTATTAGGGACCGTACTCTCAAACCGTGAGCCAAAACAAACACTTTCTTCCTGAAGTGGCTTTTCTGGGGTCTTTCATCACAGCAATGAGGAAAGTAACTAAGGCAGCCTTTAACAAGTCCCAGATGAGCCCGGAGAACTTCCGCTGATCCAGTAAGGGAAGCTGACTTAGTTGTGAAGTAGGGGCGTCCTTGATGGTCTTCGTGACCTCCTCCGGAGCCTCCTGCCTGAGCGTCAAATACTGCGCATGGATCTGGAAACAAAGATGTGTTCTCTGGCTACAGTTCCTTTTTTTCCTTTGTGGGGTTGGGGGCCCCTGGTGCATGATGGGCAAACACACTACTGCTAAACTCCACTCCAGCCCCTCAATTAATTCTTGGAAACAAAAGCATTCCCTTTTCCCTTTAAGTCACTCTTCATAGGTCGCTCTTCATAAAATGATCACCAGTCACTTAAGTCACGTAATTGCCACTCCAAGCTCACATTGTTGTCTCTAGTCCATAAAGGGTGGGGGTAGGGGGACAGTAGGTCTTTTGTTTGGCAAGAAATATTTAAACATCAATTCTCCTCTCAGTCCTAAGATACTGCAGACAGAAACAGTCATCTAAATCAGTAGGTGATTTTCTGAATCTCTTAGGACGCAGAGACAGCAGGAACAGGATGAGTCGGGATGGGAGCGGATATTAATTAACTCTATATTAATTAGCTCTTTTCCGACAAGCCCTTTGTACCTTCACATTCCTTTGGCTGGCTCCCTCCAGAACTGGCTGACCATGATCAGCGGTGTGCTTTTCAATCAAGATACTATGGTTCCTTTTTTTTTTTAATTAATGTATTTTAAAATCTATATGTACGTGTGCATGCCTGCTCGTCTGTATGTTCACCGTGTGCATGCAGTGCTCTGGGAGGTCAGAAGAGGATGGTTGTGAGCTGCCCATGTGGGGGCTGGGCTCTGAAACCACCGGGTTTTCAAGAGCAGGGCGTGCTCTTAACTGCTGAGCCGTCCTTTCAGCCTCTCCCTCCCTCCTGTTCATCCGTCCTTGGTTTGTTGGTTTATTTACTTGGCGTTGTAGCCCTGGCTTGCATGGATATTATTATGTAGGCCAAGCCGACTTCAGATTTCTGGTGCTCCTCCTGCTCCTGTCTACCAAAGGCTACCCCGCTCGGCCTCCAGGGCACTTACAGCTGTCTGTGACTGACAAAAACCAGTTTGAGTATCTCGTAGAAACCATAGCAGAATATTGCTCATAAAGCAAGTTTTTGGGGACTGGAGAGATGGCTTAGCGGTTAAGAGCACTGACTGCTCTTCCAAAGATCCTGAGTTCAAATCCCAGCAACCACATGGTGGCTCACAACCATACATAACAAGATCTGACGCCCTCTTCTGGAGTGACTGAGGATAGCTACAGTGTACTTACAAATAATAAATAAAAATAAAAATAAAGTAAGTAAGTAAGTTTCTGGCTTTTAATATGGTACCAATACTAGGGATTTGTTTGTTTGGCAGGGTTTTATTGAGTTGCCCAGGGTAGCCTTGGACTTACTTTGTAGCTTAGGCAGATTTTGAACTTGAAATCCCCCTGCCTCAGTACTCAGGCAGGTGTTTCCAAACCTAGCTTGCTAGGGAACTGTTGATGTCAGTTCTGTTTTTATGCTTCAGGGAAGGAAGGGCAGTTATGTGGGAAGTGTTTCTAGATCCTGGGGAAGATCATTACTGACCTGTAAGGATGGTGTCCTTCCTTAAAGCGTCCATAGTAACAGTCATCAGCCCTGCACAGCCCTACACAGAACACGTCTGTGTCTACAATGTATGTCTCATGCTGGAGCTCTGAGCTGGAAGCTGTCTTGGCAGTGTGTGTGTGTGTGTGTGTGTAGGTGTGTTGGTTTGTTTTTTCTTTCCTTTACCTTTAGATTTGAAGAAGCTCAAAGCTGTTGAGCAGCAAATGGTAGAGATGAACTAAAGATATTTTTCCTTTTGGGTATGATGGCAGGCAGTGGGTTGGGTCTTTGGGAACCAAACTGAAGGAGAGTTCCTTGGGTGGGCAGGCATCTATTGGTAGACAGGAGGAGGAGGCAGGAGGATTGTGAGTTTGAAGCCTATCTGAGCTACCTAGAGAAACCTTGTCTCAAAAAGAAAATTGAAGCCCCTTCTGTTTTTGTTTCTTGGTGCTGGAGGCAGAATCCAGGCTTTTGCTACACAGGCACCCTGCCACTGAGCCACATTCCAACCCGGTCCTGTCACTGAAATATAATGTCTGTGATTTGAGTGCCATAGCCTTCCAGGAATTATCTTGTGCATACTGTGTGGGTTGTTTCCTCTTAACAAAATGCCACCACGTGGACCTGTCTGCCCCTGTGTGCTGTCCAGAGCAGGAGAAAGACTGAGATGACCACATTAAAACAATGCTTTACCCCTCACCCCACCCCCAGCTCGGGCAGAAAGACTAGGGAAAGCGTTCCTCTTAGACCCTTTGTGCCTTCATCTGCATGTTCCTTCTCTCATCCATGGCAGCTGTGGCACAGATGCAGCCAGCGCAGGTGTTGGTCCACAGAAGGCTGAGGCTAGGTAGACAGAAACTGGCAGGTGCCCTGTGAGGCTGACCTCTGGTGCCATGGCCTTCTCTAGGTCCAGCCTGCCCTTTCTCAGGCTCGGCACAGCTTCCAGGATCACTGTCAGATCAGCAGATGTTGTTAGGCATGTAGGGACAGAGTTGGAGCTAATTCTGTCTAATTATTAAAATTCTTGGCAGGAATCCTATGTGAATCACTTCCAAAAAATTTTACATTAAAGTTAATGTTACATGTCTGACTTGAGCCCACAAAACTGAGAAAGCTTAGAGCTCCGAGTCTGGACATGCAGCCTTGGCCAGGGAGAGCTTACTCTTCTACCAATGAGATGTAAATGTTACCAAGTACCCATTTCGGGGAGGGGGGTTTGAGGGCTCACCCCAGGAGGGTGAGTCAGGGCAGATGTTCGTCTCCATGCCTGTGGAAACAGTCTGGGTTCAGATCTTGCCAGGCTACTCAACAGACTGACTAGTCAGTCCCATCCTCCTCCTGCTCCTCCTCCCGCTCCTTGTTTTGTGGTGTCTGGGGGTCTTGTGCATGCTCCAGGAAGCCTATTAGGTGTCTAAGGATCTTTAGACCTTAGAACTCCATTCAGAAAGTGGGGCTCACGAGTTGGTCTCTGGGTTAAACGAGCGCTATCATAGGAATGCTGGGGACTTGGAGAGATGGCTCAGAGGTTAAAAGCACTTGATTGTTCTTACAGAGGACCCAGGTTAAATATCTAATACACACATGAGAGCTCACAATTATTCATAACCCTAGTTTCAAAGGATCCAATATGCACACATGTGGTGCATGCACATACATGCTTGCAGACAAAGCATTCATATACATAAACTAAAAGTAAACACTTGGAAAAACATGTTAGAATGGAAGGAGTAAGCTTCTAATGGCTATGATGCTTTTAGTGTTGTTAGGTTTGTATTGTTTTCAAAGATAGCCTCGGCTAGCCTGCACTCACTACATAGTCCAGGCTGGCTTCAAACACATGACAATCCTCCTGCCTCAGCATCCTGAATTCTGGGATTACAGGCTCAAGCCACCACATTTAGCCTTATTGCTGCTGTTCTTGTGGTCTTTCGTCGTGCTGAGCTATTTAGGGGTGTACACAGGCTGTGTGATGGAGGGGCACAGTGTCCCATTACCTGTCTCTTTACTCCTCTGTACACAGGTGTGGAGGAAAGACAGCCTGCAGATACTGCGTGACAGTTGCCTCTAGCCTGTACCCGCCTGTTGGAATAAGTCAGGGAAGACTGCCCAGGCAGGCAGTGTCTTTCCCGTGCTCACTTCTCCTTCGCTGATATGCCTGCCTCTGTTACACGTGTGCCTTCTTCCACTGGAAAGAACAACCTTGTGGAAATTAGAGGCTGTTATAAAATGTTAGATTTTTCATGTGTGTGTGCATATGTATATGTGTGTATATGTACATGCCCAGGTGTATACAAGTGCCTGTGTGTGCCAGAGGACAACATTAAGCGATGTCCTCAGGGACACCATCAGTTCCTTTGAGATAGGTTTCTCTCGGGCCTGGAGCGCAGCAGTTAAGCTGGCCAACAAGTTTCAGGAACCCTCCTGTCCCTGCCTCCACACCGCTGGGGCTACAAGTGTTTACTATCACAATCAGCATCTGGGTCTGTGGGTTGACTTCAGGTCCTTGTGCTCGGGAGGCAAGAAGTTTTCTGACTGAGCTGTGTTTCTGGCCCCAGTGTTAAATTTTCCCCCCAAGGGGCCATGCATGTGGCTCAGTGTCAGAACACTTACCAAGTAGATGCCAGGCCCCTGGTATCATCTCTGACACACAGACATGTTGAGAGCGGTGGATAGTTTATAACAGTGAGGAGTGTGTTTATGGTAGAAGTACTTTCTTCTGGTTTCAGATTTAACCTTGACTCAACCCTGGAACTGAAAACCTAGGGATATTTTGGATGATGGCGGAGGCAAGCCAGAGTCCCCACTGGGTACCACTGTCCAGCTTCCAGATGGAAGTGCACAGGGTACCGAGTCCATGGTGGAACCTCGCCCTGAATGTTTGTAGGACAGTGAGTTGGCTCAGACTGAACCTCTCAGTGCTGGTGTGTCCACAATCTCCAAGCATTGCACTGCCTTTCCCTTCAGTGTGCCCATGAATTCCGCGCCTGCTGCCGAAAGCAGAGTTGCTCTGTGTTTCAGCACCGGGGAGGGTGTGGAACTGTGTGCGGAACTACAGAGGCTGGCAGGACTGGCGGTCTCCGTGAGAAGTGTAAGTCAGGCCAAGGTTCTTCCCTGGAATAAACTGCAAAAGGAGAGGAGCGGCATCATTTCATTTAGATGCTGTCCCCTGCCGGGTTTCCTGGGGTTTATGGATGGCGAGGTTGGGGCTTGGGGTTAAGTGGGCAGGAGCAGAATGAAGACTCCGTCCCTCTCTGAAGTCCACACATGTTCCCACCACCTCTCAGAAGATTGTTCCAGCCCAGCAGCTGGATCCCTGTGAACATCACTGCAGAATGAGCCTGAGTGTTTAAACATCCTGGACCTCTTTGTCCTTTAAGAGAAAAAGGCATTTGTTGGCCACCTTCTTTACAGACATCAGTTTTTGAGTGATCAATTTTTAGCCTTACTAATAAAGTGCTAATGTGGAGGCCCTTTCCAGTGGCAAGAATTTGAAAAATGAATACCATTAGGTTTTTTTCTCCTTGAACTAACAGTTTCGTCTCCCTTGTGAATAAACTTACTACCTTCCCTTTTCCACCAAGGAGAATCTCAGGCTACCCATGGCCTGCCAGCAGCCTTCTTGGAACAGAGAGATTCTCTGAACATTTTTCCCTGGCCTGTGTCTATAATGTGTGTGGTGAAAGACCATGGACTCAGGAGTTTGGCTCCGTGACTGTGAGAAAAACATTGTTCCCAAGCCTTAGTTTCCCTCTCTATTGACTGCCTTATGTATTTAAAGAAACTTTAGTGTGTGTGTATGTGTGTGTGTGTGTATTTATGGATGCCACTGGGTAAGTGGAGGTCAAAGGACAACTTTGTGAAGTCCATTCTCCCCTCCACCTTTATGTAGGATCTGGGGGTTGAACTCAGGTTGCCTGGTTCCTGCTTCAAGTGCCTTTAAGGGCAGAGCCACCTCTCCAGATCCTTTATTTTCCTTATTGCTCTAATTAATAGCCACCATTCTCCTGTATACTATTGTTGGTTGAGCCCAAGTGTCCCCAACACTCCACCATGCGTTGAGCTAACAAATGGGCAGATAAGATATTACATGAAGGAAGGAGGTAAGGGTGATGCTGTGACTGAGGTGCTGTGACAAAAGCATGTGCAGAGATCGGTGCACACACAGGGCCAAGTGCACACACAGAGCCAGGTGCACTCACAGGACCAGGTGCACACACAGGGCCAGGTACATGCACAGGGTCAGGTGCACACACAGGGCCAGGTGCACACACTGGGCCAGGTACATGCACAGGGTCAGGTGCACACTCAGGGTCAGGTGCACACACAGGGCCAGGTGCACACACAGGGCCAGATGCACGCACAGGGCCAGGTACACGCACAGGGTCAGGTGCATGCACAGGGCCAGGTGGCACACGGGGCCAGGTGCACACACAGGGGCAGGTGCACACACAGGGTCAGGTGCACACATAGGGCCAGGTGCACACACAGGGCTAGGTGCACACACAGGGTCAGGTGCACACACAGGGCTAGGTGCACATACAGGGCCAGATGCACACACAGGGCCAGATGGACACACAGGGTCAGGTGCACACACAGGGCCAGGTGCACACACAGGGTCAGGTGCATACACAGGGCCAGGTGCACACACAGGGCCAGGTGCACACACAGGGCCAGGTGGACACACAGGATCGGGTGCACACACAGGGCCAGGTGGACACAAGGATTAGGTGCACACACAGGGTCAGGTGCACACACACAGGGCCAGGTGCACACACAGGGCCAGGTGCACACACAGGGTCAGGTGCACACACAGGGCCAGGTGGACACACAGGATCGGGTGCACACACAGGGCCAGGTGCACACACAGGGCCAGGTGGACACACAGGATCGGGTGCACACACAGGGCCAGGTGGACACAAGGATTAGGTGCACACACAGGGTCAGGTGCACACACACAGGGCCAGGTGCACACACACAGGGCCAGGTGCACACACAGGGCCAGGTACACACACAGGGTCAGGTGCACACACAGGGCCAGGTGGACATACAGGATCGGGTGCACACACAGGGCCAGGTGGACACAAGGATCAGGTGCACACACAAGGTCAGGTGCACACACAGGGCCAGATGCACACTCGGAACCAGATGTAGAGAAGGTATCCCAGCCCTGCCCTTCTTTGGAAGGGAGACTGGAGAAGAAAAGCTGTCTTTCAGAGGAAGCAACTCCCTGACTAGTTTCTGTTGACTTGTGTGCCAAAGATGGGACCAGTGTGTCCCAGGCACTAGGGGACTGGGAAGGAATATGTTTTGCTAAAAGAACATAATGTGCAGAACCAGGTCAGTGCCTCTCAAGTTGCCCCTTGAGGATATTTGTCTAGACTCTGGAAGGCCAGAGTGATGAAAGACAGGAGAGCTATAAATGTCCTACAATGTACAGAGAACCATTGCCACCAAGAAGTGAGAAGCCCTGAGCCACGGGAGAGGGCAACAACCCTTCAGAGAGGCTTAGATGGACTGATAGGCACAAAGACAAATGTCTGGGAGGGAAGATATTCATTCCTGTCAGTAAGTGAGTAGTTATTTGAAATTGCATACTGCCCAGCTAGCTGAGTGCCCAGAGAACTTTCTAGATGCAGAGTGTCAAGTTATCCTTAAGTTATAGTGAGAGAAGAATTCATTTAACACTGAGTGGAAGAAATCGTTGCTGGTCACCAGGGACGAGGCATTAGGAAGCTAATAGGTTGCACTGTTGGTAATTTTTCTATTTCCTTTCCATGTCAGCGGAAGCATGTGGAGTATCAGCGAGGCTGCCTGGCACTTCTCTTCCTTCCCTTATTAAGTTAAGTGATTGCTTTTCTCTGTCTGACTGATAAGCTAAAATGTGGCTGACCCTGCAAGGTGCTTTTAAGAAGAAATTAAGCACCAGCCCCATCCTGGGATTTCTTTTGCTAGTCATTTGTCCTTTGTTAGAAAGCCAGGCCACTGCTGCCTGCTATTGTCTCCCTGCCTTTCCCAGTTGCAGTGACAGAATTTGGATGAGGACTCTTGCCCAAGCTGAACAAATACTCTCCCACAGAGCCGCCATGCCCTGTGCCCAGCCCGATGCCCAGCCCAATCCAACATCTCCGAGTCTCCTCCCGCCTTCCAACTGCTTTTCCCACCAGAACCTCACTTCCATCTCCCCTTCCCAAAGACTGAACATTCTTGCTCTCAGGTGAGTGGGGCTTGGACTCGCCTCCAGCCTGCCAGAAGCTGCCGGCCAGCCGTGTGCGTTCTTCCACAGCAATTAATTTTCCCAGGTATGGCAGCCCTGGGTTCCCTGTGAATTTCCTGAAAGCTCACGTGTGTGTGACCCGTGGCAGCATTGCTGCCCAGGCTGCAGTTTCTATTACTGATCGGTATTCACCTACTGTGGGGATGGATCCATGAGAGATGTACGTTAGACAGTCAAGCCTAGAAAAGGACCAGTCTGAAGAAGAGACTGATGTGTAGCATTTGGAGGTCAGGAGGCTGTAGGGAGTAATCAGGACAGGTGGGTCCCTAACATTGTCTCAGAAGCCTGGCGAGGTTCCAGTGTCTATTGGCCAAAGATACAGAGTCTGAAACTGGATAAGAAATTCAATCACTGGGAACACAGTGCTCTGAACATAGTTCCAAGTCCATAGAAATGCTCTGTACTTGTGTGAGTGAGGTGAGGTAGAGGGCTGAATGGTTCAGTAACTTCAGATTTTAGCTTAAAGTGAAGTGAAAACGCTAAGATAACAGCTAAAAACCATCTGGTTTTAAGCCCGTTCTATGTGCCAGACTCCATGTTCAAAGGGATATAGACACAAGCCAACTTAATCCCCCCTACAGCCCTGGGAAATATCAGAACAGCCTTTATAGGTCCGTGACCCTAAAAGTTCTGCATCGAAAGGTATTGATAATGTTGGGGGGAAAAAGTAATGTTGGAGAAGATTAGTTATTACTGAGTTGTACGTTTTTTCATTGCTGTAATAAAATGCCCAACAGAATCAGCTTAAGAGAGAAAGGTCTGATTTGGACTCATTGTTGGACAGGTTTCATTCTGTGATCTGCTGGCCCTGTTTCTGGTCCTAGAGTGAGGCAGAACATCCTGGAGGAAGGGCGAGGCAGAGAGAAAGTCCCTAGGGCAGCCAGGGGGCAGAATGGGCATGGGTTTGCAGTTAGGCCTCCTTCTTTCCCTTCAATCCACAGTGTAGGTGTGGGTGGGTGCTGGCCCACATTCAGGGCTGGTCTTCCTCCCTGGAAATGCTGCCACACCCATACACATCTCCAGGTGTGCCTCACTCGCCTGCGCACTACTCAGTGCAGTCAGGCTGGCAACAGCCATTAGGAGCTGGATCCCCTGGCTGTAGCCACTTTAGGTAATGTTTGCTCCTCTGTCCTCGTCCTTGCCTTGTATGGTGGTTTACGACCCTCGGAGTTTCTCCTGGGGTATGTGCTATTGATCTCATTTTTCTTCTTCAAGAAACATTGTTCTTTTCTTGGGAGAGGCCAAATTATAAAAGGCTCCAGTAAAGGAAAGTAAGTCAGGTAATTAGGAGAGTGAGGGTTTGGGGACAGCCCTCATGGCTGCTGCCAGTGGGGCAGATGGATTCGAACACACTGTAATCACATTTCACCTGTGCGTGCTGGTGGAAGGAGTGTGTTCAAACAGACCCTACAAAGCAGGAGTCCGTGTCTGTGGGGGTGCCTGTCTCTCAGCCTTTACCAGAGCCTGTGGGTAACTCTGAACACAAGGCAAGCCCTTACTACTAAGCTGTACCTCTACTTCCATTCTATCTGGAATGTTCCTGAGGGGCCCGAGTGTTAAAGGCTTAACCCCAACTGGGCACTATGGGAATGTGGGGAAATCTTTAAAAGGGAGAACCTAGTAGGGAGCCTTCCTGTCAAGTGGGGTGGAGCACCCTTCAAGGAGATCTTCCTCCTCTCCCTTCCTTTCTAGGCTTCATCATGTGATCACTACCCCAATCTCCACTCCCTCCATTAAGTATGGCTTCCCACAGGCCCAAAGGCCAAGGGTCACCTGACCATTGTGTAATACCTCCAAACTCCAAGCCAAAGTCAACCTTTCCTCTTTTTAAGTTGATTATTTGTCGTATGTTGTTATAGCAACGGAGAGCCGACACAAATAACAAGCTCACAATGGTAGTGCAGAGAGACATGTCACTGTTAAAGCCACCAGTGCATCTGTCACCATGTTGAGGTGTCACAAAATCCCAACTGGGTAGAGGCCAGAGGTGATACTAAGAGAGCCATAATGCACAGGACAGCCCACCTCAGCACAACATCCCCAGTGCCAAGACCGGGAGATCTTGCAGAGCAGGTGCTTGCCCAGGAGGGCTGGGTGCACAGTGGGTGTGGAAATAAAGGGTGTGAGGCTGCAGGGCCGGTAAGACACCTCAGATCTCAGGTGTCTGGATTTTGGAAGAGAGCATGGGGACAGATCCATCATCAAGAGAAAGTGACTGATTTGTGGATAGCATCCCAGCCATAACTCACCACACAGTCCTCTAAGGCTGTCCTTTAAATTCAAACCCGAGGTCCCAGTCTAATTAAAAGACTCCAAATCATAATTAATGAGTTGTGCATGACGTTGTTTCTTGGGTTATTTTCAAGTGAAATGCACTCTCTGATCCAGATCGAGCCAAAGGCACAGGACCCCCGAGTTCAAGCCTTTCTGCATGGGCTTCCTTTTCCAGGAAGAAAGACCTTCACCCTTCTTTTTTTCTTTTCTTTTCTTTTTTAAGATTTATTTGTTGTTATATGCAAGTATACTATAGCTGTCTTCAGACACCAGAAGAGGGTGTCAGATCCCTTTACAGATGGTTATGAGCCACCATGTGGGTGCTGGGATTTGAACTCATGACCTTCAGAAGAGCAGTCGGTGCTCTTACCCACTGAGCCATCTCTCCAGCCCAACTTTTACCCTTCTTGTCTCCATGTGCCTAGCCTCCTCATGAGTTGACATCTGAAGTGTATGACCATGGGCTTTTTGTTGTTTTGAGACAAGGTCTCTCTCTATGTAGCCCTGGCTAGCCTGGAACTTGCTATGTAGACCAGGCTGGCCTGGAACATACAGAGATCCACGCGCCTCTGCCTCCTCAGTGCTGGGATCTAAGGTGTGCACTTCACCATTCACTTTCATGGCGCCGGCCTTATGTTGGGCAAGGTCTACGGAGTAGAACTATCCGAGAAGAGGTAGCGTCTGTGCTGGAAAGGCTTGTGTGTGTTAGACGTGTGAGTGGGGCTCTAAACGATCAGATGGGTGCTGGCTGTTAAAGAGGGTTAGCAGGGAACAGCGCAAACCTTCCGAGTCAGCACTCCACGTTCCTGGCATGCTGGGGGAGCCAGGGACCTGAGAATCAGCCGTGGACCTCTCACTGCTCCATGAATCTTGTCGAATGGGAGCAAGGATTCCAATCCCCTGATAGGCACGGAGAGAGAGCCCAGAAAGCAAACTGACTCCCTCATAGAATGTAAATATGAATAAAGAGAAATAGTCCTTTTCATAAATTACCTCCTCCACCCTCATCTGTCTCAAGTCATAAAACCCCAAATGTAACCAGAAAAACATTCTTTTGAGAGAGAGGGAGAGAAAAAAGTCCTTTCTTTCTGGGCTCATCTTTAGATCGGAGAGGGGAAAAGCTTTGCAGGAACAAAAAGGTTCCAAGCGAGGCATGTAAAACAAGTTTTATGAAAACTTTAATTATCTCCCACCTGCTGGCACCCTGTGAAGTTCACAGGGAAAAGGGATAATTGAGAACAGCTTCCGGTGTGTGCGAGACTCGCTGGGCCCTTTGCTCTTCTTAAGAGGGATTTGTTCTTAATCAAGTTTATTTCATAATAACCTAATCGGGTCTAGACACTGAGTTCACGTCGGCATGTTTGACACTGTTTAATGAAGCCACTCTGCACACAAGGTGTTGACTTCCGGGAGCGTAGGGCATTTAGTGAGAAGGCTCCCAGGCAGGCCATGTCCCTGCCTGTCCTGTGCGCTGGGGAGTGCTGTGTATTTTATGTGGTGTGTGCTGGAGCAGAGACAGAGCGTTCTGGTGCTTTGCTCCTCGATGGCCTTAGACTTGAAATTGCAGCACCGCCCTCCTGTGTTCTGCAGCCCCCGCCGAGATGGTAGATGGAGCTGCCTGTGTCTTTTATGTCTGTCCTCCTGAAGTCTTTCTTTTTGCCTCGAATTGCATCATCACCACAGGTTTTGTGACTCAGAGAGTGTCTGCAGCAACAGCAGCCCCTCACTAATTCAGCGTCTGCCATGCGTGAGGACCAGCCGGCCGCTCACTGCTCTATATCCTCACTTAATCCTCTGGAGATGCCTAGGGTCACCTTGCTGGGGTGTGACAGAGCTGAGACTTGAACCTGATTCTCCACCAGAATCCATCCATCAGTTGAGGCTGTACTGCCTTCTTTGTGTTCTAAGATGAAGGTGGGGGGGGGGGGAGCTCCTAGTCTTCTGGCTTTCCATTTCTTTGGTTTTAATTTCTTCACATCTGGAATTTCAAATGGATGTCAGCGTTTATGTAAATGTTGGTTTACCTGGGAAATCCTCTGGCCTTTGGTTGTATTTTTTGGTATGAATGGCCATAGAATACTCCATGGTTTTCTTGAATGTTTTTAAGTTAAACAAACAACCAAACAACTTTCTTTTTTAAATCATGCTGAACTCCCCCTACCCCATCTTGTTGTGAGATGAGTTCATCCCACTTCCTGCATCTTAAGCCCAAACCCTGTCTCTTTCCACAACCCACAAACCACGTAATCCTTACTAATCCGGTGAACCCAAATTGAAGCTATTCCTAAGTCCGGGTGCTGAGGGCCACTTGCCTTCTCCCCAGGGATGAGGGCACGAGTTACCTCAATGCCGGGAGTCGGTTACAGACTCAAGGCTGGTATGTGAATGAGCGAGTGTGTGTTTGGAGGAAGGGCCCGAACCCAGGCCTCTGTGGTCAAAGCCCAGCGTCTCTTCCACCTGCTTACTTTCTGCTGAGCAGGAATCGGGTGAGAAGGAAGCCTGCGTCTCTTCCTTAGAGAAGAGGGGGTGCAGGTGGCTTGTAGCAGGGAAAGGCTTCTCTCCAGGCAGATGCAGTTGAGGGTGGCTCACGCCCATGCAGTGATTGGAAAAACTGGGTCACTGCTTAGCCCAGCCTGCTTCCTGCTTAATTGGCTGGCATATGCTTTCTTTGTGTTTGTCTACCTTATGGCCAGTTCTGACAGATAAGAACCTGATTCAGCTCAAAGAAAGTACGTACACGCATACATGTGTGTGTGTGTGTGTGTGTGTGTGTGTGTGTGTGTATGCGTGCGCGCAATTGTTTTGAAGTACGGTCTTATTCTGTAGACCAGGCTGGCATCAAGTTCACAGAGACTGGCCTGCCTCTGCCTTCCAAGGGCTGGGATTAACGGTGTGCACCATTACCCTCTCCCCACCCGCCAGTCTCCAAGACAAGGACTTTATTCCTTTAGTAGGTGGTGGCGCACGCCTGTAATTCCAGCACTCTGGGAGGCAGAGGCAGTTGGATTTCTGAGTTTCAGGCTAGCCTGGTATACAGAGTGAGTTCCAGGACAGCCAGGGCTATACAGAGAAACCCTGTCTTGGGGGGGGGGGGGGGGAGAGGAAACAAAAACAAAACAAAACAAAAAATCTAAAAAAATAAAAAAAAATGGAATGAAGGACTGACAACTGTCTAGGTCTCAGGAAATCTCCAAGACAGCATTGTTGGCTTTGGTGACAAAGCACACTCAGACAAAGCACACCCTGTTAACTGCACAACTTTGTACTATCTTCCCCAACCCCCACCACCACCTATCCTGGCTGTTTCCTGGAAAGGTCCTGCCAGTCAACCAGGGAGGTGGAACTTGTAGAAAAAAGTTCTGTTGTTGCAGCCAAATCACCAGGCAAAAAAAACTGTTCCTTTTTCCCCCACTCTCTCGTTTCTCTGTCGTTGTCTCTTCCCTTTCCCTCCCTCCTGGTGAGTGGAACCCTAGGCTTCATGTGCACCGCTGAGCCCCACCCAGCCTGGTGCTTTTATACTCTGTCATATTCTTTCCCCCCTGGTGTCCCTGGCTGTCCTTAACCACTGTGTCTGCTGGTAGCTTAGCAACCTTGATTCACTTGTAGCACAACCTCCCTGGGCACTGCTGACCTCCCACGGAAAAACCATGGGAAAGTGTCAGGTATCCAGCAGGCTCTATCTCCTTGGATGGAATATTCCCCTTGGCTCAGTAAAGGCCAAACCCTTTAGCTCAGCCTGGGTGTTAGGGGACCTTCTGCTTGCTTTATTTATTGACTTTCTAAAGCCAAAGCAATGTTAGCAGAGCCAAGAATAATGTTGGCGAGATTCTGTACAAGACCATAGCCTTGCATAGTTCCGTGACTGCAGTCTGCTCGGCCTGACTCGGGGGACCTGGAGCTGCTTCAGTTGAGAAGTCAGGCACTCCCGGCCAGGTGGGTTCTTGACGGAGATGCTTTAACTTGGGATGGGCCCGCACCTTGTGCCAGCCTCTTTCTGCCTTTCGTGAGATCCTGTGCCATCATTTTGAGCTATATTTGCAGCCCTGATTTCAAACTGTTCAAGAGCACCAAAGGGCAGCATTGTAGTTCCCCAGGTAGGCAGGAAGCCCTTCTTCAGAATAGGGCGTGATCAGAGAAAGGAAGCAGCATTCCTTCCTCGAATGATGGTTTGTGTCTTATGTAGCAAACCGGCCAAATAGAGGACTGGAGAATCAAATGGGCTGCAGAGTTCTTAACCCTTTCTAGAGTCTTCCTCCCACTCTGATATGAAGGACTGGATATGTAGCTTGGTGGGATGCAGGTCATAGAACAACACTTGCTTAGCATGTTCCAGGGCCTAAACTCTACCGCCAGTACCATACATTCGTACAAAGCAATAGCAAAAATGAAGTCACACACGTCTTGCTAATATAGCTTGTATGCAAATCTTGTTATAAATCATGTCATCCTGAACAAACTCCTATTGCCAGAATTCTCTCCCTTGTCCCTTTTCCTCCCACACTGAAGACCTGATGCAGGGCTGTTTGGATATAGCTGTCCCCTTCATCCTTCATACACTCGTCAGCTACTCTTATGTGTCCTCAGCTAAATATCTGAGAAACCCCCATGAGCTTTGCCTGTCCCCCTTGCTTCTAGATTAGCAATTGGAGTATATATGCTTAGGAATTGTTTGCATTCTAGACACGTGTTTGAATAGGACATCCAGAGCTACTGAGACACCTGGCCCAGACTTGAGCTGAGTTTAGTTTTATTAGTTCTCGTGGCCTAGTGGGGGTGTCTCCCCTTTCCCTAGTACCCCTCCTCTAAGACCCCACATTCCCCCTTTACTGTGGATAGGAAGCCAAACTAAGGACGGGAAAGAGCTAGAGAGATGCCTTAGCAGTTAAGAGCATTGGCTGCTATTCCAGAGGACCCTGGTTTGATTCCCAGCACCCACACGGTGGCTCACAACATCCTATAACAACAATTCCAGTGGACCCAGTGCACTTTTCCGGTCTCTGTGGGCATGTCATACACATACATACATGCAGACAAAACACCCATACACATTTTTTAAAAGGTTTTAAAAAGAGGGCTGGGAGAAGGAAGCAGAAGAGGGGGAAGGAAAAGGAGAGACAGAAAGAGAACAGAAAGAGCTGGATATGGAAGGGCATTTTCTGCAAATCCCAGCAGAGGAGAGGCTGAGCAGGGGGCAGTGAGTTCCAGGCCAGCCTGAGCTACGTAGTCAGAACCTGTCTCAAGTACTACTCCAGAAGGAAGGGAGGGAGGGAGGAGGGGAAGGAGGGAGGGAGGAGGGAATGAGAGCTGATGGATAGATTCCGTCCTAGCCTGTCCCCTGCTCAGCTGATTCTCCTGTGTGGCCATGTTCCTCAGAAGTGTTACCTCTCCCTGGACCAATGCCTAAGGGGCATCCACAACTGACTTCACAAGCCCCTAGTGTATGTTTCTGACCATGTCTGCCATCAACAGTAGCACCCCCTTGTTTGCCTTTAGGGGCCTTGTTCACAGAGGAGGCCATGTTGTTATGACTTGACTATTTCAGTACACTGACCTTCGTGGGACTGTGTCTTTGGCAAGTGCGCCCCTCTGGAAGCTCCTGTCTATGGGCTCTCTCCAACTCCCCACTAAGTCTGGCTTTACAGGGAGCACAGCAGGAAGTTACCCCTGTAAGAGTAGCACTCCAGAGAGGCACCACCTTGGCTTAGCTTGACCTGACTGGTCTGCTCTCCTCTCTCTTTAGCCTGAGGTCACAAAGGTGTGGCGGGAGGGAGGCATGGAGGGCTGGGATGTAATGGAAATTTCAGGCCTGTGCTGGTTAAACTCCAAGAACAAAGGCTACTTATACCACAGGCAGCAAGGAGCGCGGCCTCTGCCAAAGTGTTAAGGGCAGGCGGGGAAAGCCTGGGCCAGGAAGTGGTGAACAGGAGTCAGCCTCCTCTTTTTCCTCCTGGGCGTCCCTGGCAAAACTCCCTGAGCAAAAAGGAAAAGTGCGCTGCAACTTCATAGTTTGGTTTTGTGAATTTGTAATTCTCTTCGTCTTTTTTTTTTTTTTTTAATTAAAAGTGGGAAAGGGCGGGGCGCTGGTGGCACATGCCTGTAATCCCAGCACTCTGGGAGGTAGAGGCAGGCAGATTTCTGAGTTCAAGGCCAGCCTGGTCTACAGAGTGAGCTCCAGGACAGCCAGGGCTACAGAGAGAAACCGTGTCTCAAAAACAACAACAACAACAACAACAAAGTGGGAAAGGTTTTGTTCTGTAGGTTGGCATATCCAGCACAGTTGTTCAGGAGACGGCTGGGCCAGGCAGTTCTCACCCCACCCTTCCTCAGGAGAGGGGAAGGGTGGGACCCACACACCCTCAAGTTTTCTCCTAGTACTATATGGCCCTGGGGATTCTGATGGCTTCCATCCTGTGGTCCTCTCGGCCAAGCAGCATCCATGTCACTCCCCTCCCATTAGTATGGGTCTTGAGGCTCCGTGTGCCCTGGTTTCACTCCCAGCAGCGCAGATCTCTCCTTCGCTTTGCCCATCAGGAGGCTCCAAGCCCATCACCGCATCCTGGATGGCTGTCAGCCCAGCGATGAGCTAAAGGCTTCCTACGAGGGCCTTCCAGGTCCTGTCACTTTGCATTCTCTCTGCAGAGTTGCCGGTGGCACGTACACATGCCCATCACCCAGGGCAGCCTTCACACAGCACAGGGCACAGAGCACATCCTCTCTGCTTTAAATGCAGATAGTGTAGTTCTTAAAGATTTTGTTTTGTTTTGTTTCCTTTCGTTTTTTGTTATTTCAGTCCAGACTCTTTGGAGGTTATAAACACACCATGATCTTTGTTCCTGTTCTGAACCTTAAGACCAAACCTTCCCTTTGTTTGAATACGCCTCCCACAGAACGGGTCTGAGCAGGTGACAGTGTGGGTTGTGCCATCAAGTGATTGAGCAGAGAGCAGGTCTCTTCCGTCATTGCTGGCAGCTCTGTCCTTTGCCACCTATGTGGCTTTGTGGACCCCAGTTCTGCCTTCCTGGCCATGTGAACCTCAGTCTTACCTTCCTGGCTATCTGGTGCCCACTTCTGCCTCCTCTCCTGGCTCTGTCTAAGTCTGTTTTATATAGTGACACAATGCTTCAGGGTAGTAGTTTATAAAGAATAGAGGTTTTGAGGCTGGGGAGATGGCTTCGTGGGTTAGAGCACTCGCTATCCTGGTGTGAGAACCTGACAAGGAAATAACATGAGGAAGTAGACTGGCACGTGCCAGCCCAGGCTGCCTCTCCAGTCACTTGTTGGTTTATTTGTTTGTTTTGAGACAGGGTCTCAGTGTGTAGCCCTTGCTGGTCTGCAGTTCTTCATGTAGATAGACCAGGCTAGTCTCGAATTCACAATGGTCCTGAATTCGCAGAGGTTCCCCCAGCCTGTCCCCTTCTGTAAGTGCACCCCCATGCCTGGCTTTTTCTTCCTTTTACAAGCTACAAGTCCATCAAGGATGCCCTACCCTGATGGCCCTATAGAATCTCAGTTGTCATCAGCATATACATTTGGAGGTCAACATTCTAGCCTGCAACTTGGGGGATATCTTCCAACCATTGTAGATTCCCGCCTGTAAGAAGTGGCTATACATGTCTATATAACAGCAGCTCAGAAACACATGGTATCAGTTCAGCAAGGAGGAGGTACCCAGGCCTTTCTGGTATGAGGGCAGCTCTCTGTTCTACTTGGAGTGCTTGGAGGCTCCAGTGCTGTTGTCAGAGTCACTTGGCCTCTCTGAACTAAAGTTTTCTCTTGCATCAAGCTGAGGATGACGATGATGATAATGTTTCCTTTGGGGGTCCATGGGGATTAGAGATTTTGCTTGAGAGGTCAGCACAATGCAGTGTGTATGGCAGACTTTTCCTATAAGGTGTTAGCTATAAAAGGAGAGAGGAAACTCAGGCAGTTGAGACACTGGAGTAACCTATCCATATAAAATACTTTGGATACGGTGGGGCTTGCCAAAGCCTTTGGGGTAGAAACCTCAGTATGGACCCTGTTCTGGATGGCTACTTTGCTTATTGAAAAGAAAAATGAAGTGCAGACCATTCTGTGCCTTAACCACAGGGATCATCATTCATCTAACAAATCTTTGTTAAGCTCTAGCACCTGCAGTCTTCCTAGTGTCCGAGGAGATGCTAGGGAAACATTGAACAGAGTGGTCTACACTAATGATTTAGGCAGGGAACAACTAGAAGCCCCGTCATTACTCTGCAGAGTGAGAATTGCTATTAAATGAGCTGACACATGTCATGTGCTTGTACCCAGAGCCTGCCCCTGTCACAGAAAGCCATCAGTTAAGTATGTGAACCCTCTACCACGTGAAGGGGAGGGAGGGAGGCAGAGAGCACCTAGGAGAGGGACTTCTAAAAACAGGTCACTTTGATCAAAGTCCTAAGGAAGGTTACAAGGTGGGTAAGTATGTTTTGGGGGGTGAGGGGAGAATAGAAGGGGAAGGGTGGTTGGAGGGTGCTATAGACAGCTCAAGAGCTTTAGCAGAGCTGCTTGCTGCAGAAAGGGAAGGCTAAGGAGTTTGGTCATTATCCTTGAAGTGATGGAGAGCAACACCAGGACCTTATCTGGGAAGCTGCGTCGTGTAGAACATATGGTCAGGAGGCAGGGACAGCAACTCAGGTCCAGACTGATGGAGATGGAGTTGAAGAGTGGATTTAGGAGCCATCTGTGGGATTGCAGATATGAGGAAGAGGAATGTAGAAAGAATCCTAATTTTATGGCTTGGGAAACTGGGTGGAGCATAGTTGGTGTCATTCACTGAGACAAAGAACAATAGTGAGAAAGACAGGGAAGGCGGCAGCATCTCCCATGGGAACAACACACAGAAGACAGGCACCCTGCACAGACTCTGGAATTCTTAGTTACTTACATTCTTAGAAGAACAAATGGTTTTGTTGTTGGCTTTGTTTGTTCATTTGTTTGTTTGTTTAGATTATATTAAAGGCAGGTTTATTGGGAAGCCATTCTCAGGCAAGTTCACTGGCCCCAAAGATTGATGGCAGGGGAGTCATGGTGGAGAGAGGGGCGGAGAAAGCCAGAAAGTGTGTATGTGCACCTTCAGAGAAAGAAGGGGAGAAGAAGAGTTATTGGGTTTTGAGACAGGGTCTCATGATATAACATTAGCTGGTCTGGAACAGGCTATGGAGACCAGGCTGACTTTGAGCTTACATAGTTCACCTGCCTCTGCCTCTCCAGTGCTGTAATTAGAGGCCTATTTCACCATGCTTTGTAAAATCATAGCTCTTCAGTATGTTCATTGTGTTCGGATAACTGGTATACCTACAGGACTATCCTCCTAAACAAGATACTAAATGTTGCAGCTCTCTGCTAAATCCCCTCATGTTCCTTTCCAGTTACTTAAAAGACTTGCTTTGAATCTCTTTTTATAGCTTGTGACCATCTAGAGATAAAACAGCCATTCATTGCCTTGCCTGTCTGCTCTTTGTCCTAACCCCCTTTGACCTAACTCCCGACCCCTGTGTGCACTCTGTAAGCACAGGCCAGGGCTCAGCTCCCTGGCATCTGCAGGACAGAGAGGAAGGAGAACTCTGCTCTGCGTCACCAGAGCTTGGTCTAGGCAGCCTCTGGAGTTTAAGCCCAGGCTGTGGGGTTTGTAGACAAGAACTTCATTTTGATAGTGTGTTCCAGCCCCACTTGCTTTTGATTTGAAAGTTACTTGCCCTTCACAGTCAGCTTATCTATATCGTTCGCCTACTCTGTTCCCTCCTCCTCCACCTCCTCCTCCTCCTCCTCCTCCTCCTCCTCCTCCTCCTCCTCTTTCTTTTTGGGAAAGGATCTTGCCATATAGTCCCTGCCACCCTGAGACATCCTCCCCTCGTGCCTCAGCCTCTCCAGTGCTGAGATCATAGGCTTGCGGGGCCCTGCTTGACAGTCAGCCTTGACTGTTGGGTCCAAATGATAGTGTGCTCTGAACCCTGGGAGTGACGGTGCGGAGCTCTGCCCCTTCATGCCGCGGACAGCCACTCTTCCTTTCCCTTGTCTGATGGCCTCCTTTGCCTTGCGTAGGTATTGGGGTCAGGAGAGGAAGTGTCTGCAAACTTGGGACCACTCCTTAGAGTCTGTGTTTTCTTTTGGTGGCCTCTCTGAGTCTGATTAACCTTAATCAGAAAATAAATACTTACTTTTAATTTTCTTTCTGGCATAGCTAAGTTAGACTCAAACTTTTTTTTTTTTAAACTCTCCCACATGTGAATGATAGAAAATGCTGCTCTGTTGGGGAAATGGGCCATTTCCAAGATTTTCTCTCGAGGAAAAGTGTAACTCATTAGTTTACTAAGAAAGGCTTAAAGGGTAACAGCGAAGTAATTATTAAGATCTTTTTCTTCCTTCAATGCATTCCTATTCAGAGCCCGGTCATGAACCTCAGCTTCAAAGGTCAAAGTTACTTCTATCATTTTATATTTGAGGTTGTAGAGAGACTGTCTTCCCCAGAAAGAACAATACTCTCAAGGGACTAGGATTTGTGCCCCAACGAAGCTGAAGACATTTCAGTGTTTGTTACCAAAATCACTTCTCGGGATTAGGGGTGGCACGGAGCGTTTGCCTATGTGCACGAGGCCCTGGGTTCCACATGAGCATTGGAGGCAAAATCACTTCAATAAAACCCACTCTGATCTCACTGGTTTTTATTTATTGGGTTTAAAAAAAAAAAGTCCCTCAGCCTTGAACTCGGTACTTGTGAAAATATGTTTGGAACAAAAGTGGACTTCCTCCTTAACCAGAGCAAGCCCAACTCTGCAGTTCTTCCGTCAGCACTGGCGGTTCTCCGCGTCTTTGTTCAGTATGTTCTTCTTGGCTCAACACAGTTCATCCCCGGCGTGGGGACTGTGGTTGGATTCCATACCTGTGAGAAGTTTCTAGAGACTTTTGGCTTGGACCAGTCCTGGCTTAGCCAGGTCCTTTCTTTGAATCATTCTTTTTGCTGACCCCTGCTGGTTGGCAGGAAGAGGCAGCTACAGAGACAGTCCCTACTGACTCTAAGCAGACACCAAAGTTCAGCCAGATGTTGGTGAGGATTTCATGTTGGGCATCCCTGACATCAGCGAATGAGTAGTATCTTTGTCTGTTTCACAAAGGAACCTCAAGTTTTTTGAGCCCCAGACTAAAATCATTCACGCCAGTTTCCCCCTCAAGACACTTTGCTCAATTGCTTCTTCCCATCTCCCTCCCTGCCTCCCTGCCACTCTCCCTCCCTCCCTCCCTCCCTCCCTCCCTCCCTCCCTCCCTTCCTCCCTCCCTGCCTCCTTCTACACATTCAGAAATGTATGAGGTCTTGACCAGTGGACTGGTTAATTCGTTTGTTTTTAATTTAACCTCTATTTTTATGCATATGGTTATTTTTGCCTGCCTGTATGTTTATGCACCATGTGTTTGCAGTGCTCTTGGAGGCCAGAAGAGGGCATCAGATCCTGTGGGACTAGAGTTACAGATGGTTGTGAGCTGCCATGTGGATGCTGGGACTCTAACCCTGGCCCTGGACGACTGGCCAGCTCTCTTAACCTCTGAGCCGTCTCTCCAGCCCCTGGTTGATACTTGTAACAGTGTTGCACTGATGCATTTACAGAGCTACAAACCATACTGTTTCTCAAGGCCTTTCCTCCCACTCTCTGAACTTAACTAGGTCAGGGCACAGGTCATTCAGTAGTCCCTCAATGAACCCACAAACCTCTGTTGCCACCCCTCTCTACACCCTTCGCACATGACCTTTCTCTGGTACTGTTGCCTGTTTTGTTGCTTGACACCTGGGTCACTGTGATAGGCTTAAATACCAACCTCTTGGTGTGGACTTGTTTCCCACCACCGAGCCTTCCTGGCTCTCTGCCTGCTCTCACCTTTGTACCCTATCCTCAGCCGTACTGATCCGCTCCAGGGCTCCTGAACCATGCCACCCACGCTCGCACCTGTGGGCCCTGTGCAGATGGCAGCGCCATGAGGTTATGCCGTAGTCAGTTGTCCTTCAGATGTCCCTTCTCCATGAGATCTTCCTTCCACTGGGCAGTTGTCGCTTGGCTGCCAGATGCGCTATGACATCCATCACTGAAGTTATTAGTTTCACTTTTTGTTTTGTGTTGTTACTGTTACTGTTGTTGTTGTTGTTATTGTTGTTGTTGGAAACAGGGCCTCACTGTGTCACCCAGGCTAACTTCAAACTCATAATCCTCTTGCCTCTGCCTCTTGAATGCTGGGGTTAAAGGTGTCCATTTTGCCCAGATTTCTTAAGTTTTTTTACTTTTCTAAAAATAAAAACTTAAAACCTAAAATTTTGCCAGACACAGTGACATATATCTTTAATCTCAGCACTCAAAATGCAGAAGCAGTGGATCTCTGTGAGTTTGAGGCTACTCTGGTTTGCAGGGTAAGGTCTAGGACATACAGAGCTACACAGTAAAACCCTGTCTAAAAAAAAAAAACCAAAAATCTAATAACAAAACCTCCTACATTTATTTATTGTATATATGTGTTTTTGTGTGTTGTATTGTATGTGCACACATATACACACACATGCCACAGCACATGTATGGAAGTCAGAAGGCAATTTGCAGGTATCAATTCTTTCTTCTAATTGTTCCAGTCCTAGGGTTAGAACTCAGGTAATCAGTTTTAGCAGCAAACACCTTTACCTGCTGAGCCTACCCACTGGTTCAGCTTTTGACATTTCTGTCATCTAATCTAGACAATGTCCCCAGACTCCGGTTCAAGTTTTCTAATCTAGGTCTAACCTTGTTTCCAGTAGTTTCTATCACAACGCCACAAATTAGAGTCATGATGGGTAGATCATCCTGCTCCTGCCTTGCTGTCTCCCACAGCTCCCCTGCCCTCTCTGAGAGCATCCAGGGCTTTTTCTACAGTCCTCAAAAGTTCATAGTTTTCCCAGTGCGTGGGGGCTCCCTGCCCCTAGCTCAGACTTGGATACCTTCCCCTTTTCTTTCCTACCTCCCAATCAAATCCAGCTCATTCCTGCAGATGCAGATCAGATGTTGTGGCTTCCTTCTTGCTTGCCCTGACTTGCGAGGAGTTTAATAATGCAAATAGCTGGTGCCTCTGTAGCTTGACTCATAAGCCCCAGACATTGTTCTCGGCATTTTGGGTGTATTAACTGATTCCTCTTGCATTATTACAGCATTATGATGCTTACATTCTTCCAAGTCCTAACGGTTTGTGTACACATCCTTCCAAACAGGCTCGGGGCTTCCTAAGGGCGAACCACATGTATCAGTTGTTTTATCACCCCAGCCTTTAGCACAGGGTTTTACATGTAGAAGGAAGCCAGAAATGGTTGGTAAAGCTATTTTTTTTTTTTAAAAAAGACCCTGGTCACCTTGTCCTTGTTTATCATAGAAAGAAGTGTTTTTGATTATGCAGAATGTGCAGTGGGCTGGAGTTATCCCGTACAAATGAGGAACACAGGCATAATCAGTGGATGAGCTGGCAGGAGGTGCTGTTGTAGGCCTAGCCAGTGAAATCAATTCCTGGGCCTAGATGTAATCACTGAAGACACAGCTCTGTTTCCTATACCCAAGTACCTTCTCCATGGAAGGAGCGATAGCATGAGATAATGTTTAGAGAATGGGACATGCAGTGTGTGTGTGAGCAGTGGCCGGAATAAAATGTTCTCAAGAACCAAACCAAGGTTGGAGTGCAGGTCCGGAGAGCGCGCGCTGGCTCAGCATGTGCTCTGAGCCTGTTTGTCTGAGCCCCTCAACGCAAAGGTTCCAAAGTTCCCCATCCCTGCGAAGGAAGGCTGTTAACCCTGTGTTTGCCCGTTGGTGTTTAATTTCCTCCTGCTGTTTTCATGGCTTCGTGCATGTAAAGCTTCCACTTGAGTTCTGTGAACCACTGGAGCAAAATAGTTGGCTGTGCCCCAGGAAGAGGGTTTTCTTGGGAATGCCATTTTACAGCCAGCCAGTAAGAAGCACAGGTAAAACAGTGCTGTTCCCAGATGGCATGAAGGGGGTAGTCAGTCATACTCATTCCCGGCGCTCTCCCCTCTCTCATGGTTCAGTATCCTGTCCATGAGTGTTTGTCAGCACGGCTGAAAGGCTACACCTCGATACTGGAACTTTCTGCCATGCCTGGTTCTTCTGCTTGCAGCTGGTATTGCTTCAGGCCTCCTTTGTTCTGTATCAGAACCACAGCTTGCAACTCATTCCCTCCCGCCCCCACCCCCAGCACACGCGGCATATAGAATTCCATGCATAACATACCTCTATGGGCATGTCCAGATCTTCACATTCCTCTCTCATACCCCCACCCCCAAATACCCCAGGAAATAGAGCAAACACTGCCACAGATGCTTTGAGGCATGTTGCTCGAAAAGGCATTTACAAGCCTGGGGTTAGGATGCCTAGTTAGGCTGGGACGCAGTTCTCAATTGGCCTTTGCAGTATCCGCTTTCCCCAGTCTAAGAAGCTTCCCCAGAGCAAGTACCTGCATTAGGACTTACCGGAAAGCTGAGTGAGCGACAGACTTCCCTTGAAGTGATGTTACTCACCCATCCTTTTCTCACCTCGTCATTCTGGTCCCTCGTGCTGGAGCTGCAGACGCCTGACAGGTGTGTACTCCTCCAGTGATGGTGGCTTATGTGTGGCTGTGAAGATCGCTGTGCTTAAGAATGAAAGCACACCGCCTGAGAATGCTGTTCTCCAAACTGTTTCCTCTGAAGACTGTGGGGAGAGGAATTTGCATCCATTGAGCCCTTCCCATCCCATGATATTCCTGCGGGATAATAATAATTAAGGG
This sequence comes from Apodemus sylvaticus, assembly GCF_947179515.1. Classification (NCBI taxonomy): domain Eukaryota; kingdom Metazoa; phylum Chordata; class Mammalia; order Rodentia; family Muridae; genus Apodemus; species Apodemus sylvaticus. The sequence goes on from NC_067481.1 coordinate 47,446,253, forward strand.
AGAAACTAATGAAGCTGCCCATGTGTATCTGCAAAATCGCAGGGAAAATCAAAAGTGCTTTTGGAATCACTCAGCCCTGGCTGAGCGGGCCTCTCCGTTGTTTCCCTGGTCTATTATTACTGTGCTGTCAGACAGGGATTAAGAAGTAATTGGGGGCAGAATGGATCAAAACTTCCAGAAGCTTAGAGATATTTTTGAACCTCGGCACTGTTGGCATTTTAAGCCAGATAATTTTTCACTGTGGGTCCTGTGCTTTGTTGAGTGTTTCCCAACAACCCCTAATTTGTGCCTACTACGTGCCAGTAACAGCCCTATCTCCACTTGTGGCAACAGGAAATTGCCCCAAACATCATCAAATGTCCCCTATGAAGCTAGGAACCAGTGGCTTGAAGTATGCACCAGGTCCCCTCTCTCACCCTGGGCGGCCCATCTGCCAAGGGCGTTCACATGATGCTTAAGAGCAACAGCTTGCCAGTTCATGTCTGAGATCAAAAGGTGAAACATGTGCTTCCAGAGATGAAGAGAGAGAGAGAGAGAACAGGAAGGAATCAGGAGTTCATTGTCCATGGAATGTAAAAGTCTACAGAAATTAAAAAAAAAAAAAAAAGTTTGGTCTCACCAGGTTGACAAGTTTTCTTCCTTTTCACCGATTGGCCCGAGTCATTTACAGAGCAGGCACCATCCCAAGGAGTGTTTCTCAGTCTCAGGGTTTCTGCTGGGATCTGCACACATTAGTAAGTCTTAGGGCACTGTTCTAAAGAAAGCCATCCAATGCTGCATAGACCCCCGAGGAGAAGAAGAAACATAGACGGGGAGAGGAGAAGGAGTTTTTCCAGAATTCCTTGAACACATGGCCCATTGGCAACTTGGGTACTAGAGGTTCCCAACCAGCCTGTAACCGCTATGTGGGTGTGTGTGTGTGTCCATCACGACTGCTTCTAAGCTGTATCAGGCAGCCCCCTGACCACAGAGCATGAGCTGGTACCCGGTGAGTCCCTCCTGGGTCACTGTAAGGAACCAACCACAAGAGGAGCTGCCAGTGTCTGTCCTGATGGCCCCTGCAAGGCTTTCTGGCCTTTGATGTAACCCCGTGTGCCTCATGACTGCCTGCCCTTTAAAAAGAAGCAGATGTGTGCTGGCTGGAGAGTTAACAAGGCTGGGATGGGGAGAGAGATGAGAGCAAATGAACTGTTAGGATGGGGCTCTTCAAACGTAGACGCTGTGTGGAGGCCAGACTTGGCCGATCGATGCCTTGCTTCTGGAGAGACCAAAATGGGCTTGGCGGGACCTTCCACTTCCTGTCTTCGAGGCAGCGGCTTGGGCCTGCATGTTGTGTATCCTGTAGAGACAGCAGTGAATTTAGAGACAAAGGAAAGCATCTTCCTGGGATGTCCTTCCCCTGCGTATTTATTCCCGCAAGTGCTTGTACCTGCTCCGTGTAGTGTCAGTCACAGCCCCTGTCTCCAGTTACAACCAGAAATTACTCTTAGGCATTGTCCTATGTCCCCTCAGCAGCAAAATCACCCCCTGTTGAAACCCAGTGGCCTAAAACATGCCCCCAAGTGCCCGGCTGCATTTTCCCTCTGAAAGACTTCTTCCCAGGTGGTCGGCTTGGATGGTGAGCCTGACACAGAGCCTGCCTGTGCTGCCACTGGGGTGCCTGCTCTGAAGAGGGTGGAGACTCTAGATATACATGAGGGTACCCTCACTCTGCTGGCTGTGGTGAGAGTGTGAGGGCGATGTGAAGTGGGGTGATCCTGAAAGTCTCTGTAAGTCTGGAGGAAGAAGTTGGGAAACAGGGCGGGGGTATTTAGGAGGAGGACGGAGGGAAGACCGAGTTCTTTGTTTTTATTTGCATTTCATTTCATCAGAGTTGGTCCATCTCAGAGGAAATGGCCAACTGTGAGGACCCCCAGAGCCCTGCCTGTAGCATACACACTTCCCTACGGTGCCCTCCAGAAAGGGTCAGGGTCCTAGAACTCTGCAGGTCATACACTGTTCATATGCAGTTTTATTTGTTACTCAGGCTGGGCTTTTAACTCACGATCTTTCAGTTTCCACTTCCTAATGTTCAAAGTTCACACCACCAAGTCTACGTTCAATTACATCATTCTTTTGGGGGGATATTTTGGGGGGAGGTGTCAGAGATCAATGCTAAGTGTCTTCCTTGATTACTTTCTAACTTTTAAAAATAATTTTAATGACATTTTTATTATAACAGTCATGTTGGCACACTTGGTTAATCACAGCTAAGCTCTAAGGCCAAATTGGCCTAACTTGAGTTCAAGACCAGTCAAGGCCATATCATAAGACCTCGTTTCAAAACAACAACAACGAGGGTGGGGGATGGGGGGTAGGGGGGTGGGGGTTCAAAACCACCAACAACAATTGTGCTAATTCTTTGAAATTTTCATACATGTATATAGTGTATTTTGATCTTATTTATTCTCCACCACCTCTCTTCATCTCCCCAGAATGAACCAACCCATCTCCCTCTCAAATTTATTTGCGGGTTATTTGTTTACTTTGGTGCTCTGAGACAGTCTTTCTGTATAGTCCTGGCAGTCCTGGAACTCGCTCTGTACACCAGAGTGGCCTTGAGCTCACAGAGATCCACCTGCCTCTGCCTCCAAGTGCTAGGATTGAAGGTGTGTGCTGCCGCACTTGGCCCCTGTCTTCTTTAACAACCTTTATTATTATTTTGAGAGCCTCCTGGATCCAATTAGTGCTGTTATTTGCTAGTAGATACAGGGCCACCCAAGGAAGCATGGGCAGCCTACGTGTAATTCTCCCTCCATCCCAACCACCACATCCTCAGGAGTGGGGCTTTGGGAGCTCCTCCCTCATCCGTGTGAAGTTTTGATTTGATTGACCTGATTTTGTGATGCTGCTGGGCAGTGGTCGGCGCGCCCCCCACGGCCTGTCCAGAAGACAGCGTCTCATAGCTCTCCTTCCCACTCTCTGGCTCTTCTATTCTTTCTGCCCCTTTCTGAGCTGTTCCCTGAGCCTTAGATGGGGGAGGTTGGTAGTGATGGGCTATCTGTTCCTGAGCACTTGCTCACTGATCCCCAGTACTTTGACCAGATACGGGGTCTCTCTACATTAGCCTATTAATTACCTATTGCAAAGAGAAGTTTCTTACCAAGGTTGAGAACAGCATAAATCTGTGAGTCTAAGCATTAAGAAGGCAGTTTGACATATGGCCATTTATTGAAACCGTACCGGTGCATTTCCTCATAGAGCCCATGATCTCCTTAGCCAGAGGTGTTGGCCAGGTTTATAGTACCCAGCATTAGTTCCCTCCTGTGGAGCAGGCCTCAGATCCAATCAGAAAGGGACTGGTTACCTTCATAACCATCATGTTACTATGGCGACAGTGGGGACAACTTTCTTGGCATGACAGTACTGTAGCATGCAGGACCCAGTTCTAAGTAAGACTATTGCTCTCCAAGGGTCTCACTAACCCTGGGTTGATTTGGCTCCAGAAATTTACCTATCTTCACCTCTCACAAGGCTACAGTTGCAGACAGCCGGCTTTTACAAGGGTGCTGTGAATCTAGGCTGAGGTCCTCCTGCTTACTGCCTGAGCTATTTCCCAGGTCCCCTCCAGTCCTTCAGGTTTGCCCATCGTTTTGCGCTTAAGGTACTTATTCAGAGCTCTGGCCTCCAAGTATTCAAACTGTGTCTTACTCTTAGGAAGCACAGACTTGGGGTTATACTGAGGAGCAGCTTCCCGCCCCCTCAGGCTTGGAGGAAAGCTCCTAGTGCTGCTTAGCTATGTGGGTTCACTGGACTTTCCTGCCAGTGAAGGAAGAAGGCAGAGCCCAGTGCTGGGGATTGCCCAGTGCTTTTAGGGCTTGGAAAGACCGCCCCAGGCACCCAGGGAACTTGCTGACGAGGCTGGCATCAGTTTTCTCTCCTGTAAAATGTTTCCATTCCACTGTTTGACGGCAGCCTGAGGCTGTGGCCCCAGCTGAGGGTTTACAGAAAGGCAGTATGTGAATGCTGGCCTCGCCCTGACCCGTGCCCAGTCGTCTTCCACTAAGAGCATGTATTCTAAGACAGTTAAGGGGGGTGGGGGGTACTTCATAGGGCCTTGGCTGAAATGGAGGGACCTCTGAGGTGGTTAGGGCTTCTCTTAGAGAGGCCTCCCCGCCCCACAGCCCTCACTCCTAAACCCCTGCCCCAGTTCCCCTTTCATTATAAAAGCAGAGCCCCGTGTACATAGTTAACCGTGGACACTGTACAAGAGGAATAACTCTCAGATACCTAAAGTCTCTTACACATCCTTCTGGGTAATTCTTCTGATTGATATATAGAAATAGAGATAGAGAAAGAGATAGATAGATAGATAGATAGATAGATAGATAGATAGATAGATAGATGCATGCAGATGAGTGGTATCTGTCCTATTTATAAAAACATACTTGATGTCTTAAAATATTGAGCTGGAGAGATGGCTCAGTGGCTGAGTGTGGACTGTTTTTGCAGAGGACCCAAGTTCAGTTCTCCCCTGGTCAGGTGGCTCCAAGCCACCTGTAACTCTAGCTTCAGGGGCATAATTAAAAATAAAATGGATCTTTAAAAAATATTAATATAGGGGGTGGTGTGGAGAAATGGATTAGCATCGAAGAACACTGCTGTTCTTTCAGAGAAACCGGGATCGAGTCTCAGCACCCACACGGTGGCTCACAACCATCTGCAACCTCAATTCCAGAGGATCTAATGCTAGATCCCTCTGACCTCTGACCTCTGAGAGCACTAAGATGCTTACACAGTGCAGCTCTACCTGCAGAAAAAAACATCCATACAAAAATAAAACTTAAAATAAAATAAACCTTTAAAATATATTACTTATCTTGCTGATCTCAGTCTACTGTCGCACAGAGGCCTGCTTCTGTCTTTACAATGCCAGCATCTGTCCCTGGGTGGGTGGGGTATAGCTCACCTGTCCACGAATGCTTCCCCCCTTCCTTAGACTTGTGCTATTTTAAATAATGCCACAGGAAGCATTCTTGCACAGTCATGCATGCATATCTGTTGACTAGCTTTCCAGAATTGAAATTGCTAAGCCAGAGAGTATGTACATTGTTAACTTTGAAAAGCACTGTCAGGGTCCTTCTTTCAGGGAACGGAGTAGGGCTGTGTTGCAGAAAATGTGTTTTTCTTGCTTTAGACAGCCAGTATAAAACAGAAGTTTTTCTTGAGCTAGAAAAATGTTACTCCTTGATATAAAATAAGCAAATGTCATATAATGTAAGGGAACATGAGGCATGCTCAATTAAACAATGGTCAAGAAGACCTGTGTAATCCTATTGGATGGTTTTATATAAACCTGATATGACTGTAGGTCTGAGATTCAAGAGAAGTGAGATCCAGAGGCGAAATGCCAGAGTGAGCCCTTTGGTGAGCCCTTTAATTCCCGTCTCTTCACTGCACCGAGTGCAGTAAGGCTTCAGGGCACGAAGTTCCCATCAGCAAACAGACTAAATACCTCCTGGGTCACATCCACACTCAGAAGACTGTAGGGCAGGTTGGTGCATCCTTGCCTATGCCCCATTAGTGCCCCCATATTCCGTTGGTGCACGATTAATTAGAAGGGTTTGCATGGGAGAGATTGGGAAAATTGTGGCTTCTTTGGCAAATTCTCTTGGAAATGATTTCTGGCAGAAGTGTGGTCAAAAGTTTCCTGAGATGCTGGACCGGAGAGCTGTCTGAAGAGGAATGGATTGTGAGCCATGCCCCTCTGGGGCCTCCCACTCATCTCCACACACACCTAAGAGGAAAGGCAGCCCTGACCAGAGGCGGCAGCCCGGACCAGAGGCAGCAGCCCGGACCAGAGGCGGCCGCTCTTCTGTTTGGTTTCCTCTGCAGCTGGCCATCCTGACCTGCTCCCGTCGAGGGTGATGTCATATTCCGCGCTGTACATAGAAACAGAGAACGTAGCACTCATGTAGCATTCCCTTGTGCTTTTCCAAGTTCAAGAATCAGCATTGGGATGAATTATATTTAATTCCCTGAAATGGAAAGTGGATTAACATTTGTTCTGCGGGCTGGCAAGATGGCTCAGCCTGCTGTGCATGCCTGATGACCTGAGTCTGACCCTGGCACCCACTTACAGGGAGAAGGAGAGAACTCAGTTCAAAAGTTATCCTTTGCTGTTCATACGTTGACATGGAGTACACACACCCATGGAACACAAATAATAAATAAAAGTTTTTAAAACATTTACCCACTTAAAACTTTCTTTTTTTTTGTTTAAGTCTCACCACGTAGCCCTGGCTGGCCTACAACTGAAAGGCCCTTACACCTGTCTCCTGAGTGCTGAGATCAAAGCTGTGCACCACCACGCCCAGCACACCTAACTTTAAGTTCATATTGTTAGAATGTGTGTATGTGTGCATGCACGTACGTGTGCACGAGCGATGTGTATGTAGGCATGCGCGTGCTGTGGTGTGTATAGCGAGGTCAGACGGCAGCTTGTAGGAGTCATTCTGCCGTTTTTACCCCAGGCTCACACTTTTCCTGAATCTTGGCAGCCAGCGCTTCACCCACAGAGCCACCTTGCCCACCCAACTCCCAGTTCTTTTGTTTGGGGGCTTTTCAGAGCCCAAGCATTGAGGGCCTATAAACCTCTCGTTTCCCTGTACCAGTTGTAAACATTTGCTACCTTGCTTTCTGAGGCGCTCCTGCTGCCAGGCCAGGGAACAAGCTCTCTGAACCCCCCCGGCTGTGGCTTCCCCCAAAGTCTGTGAAAATGGAATGCATACATCACGCACAGTGTTTCACTCCTAAACCTTTGAGAGAGTAACTTCCCAGAACAAAGGTGTCCCCCTGGCGACATCCTTAGCATGTCCAAGACCTAATATTACATGAAGGTCAGTTGGCTTGTAGAATTGTCTTCGTTCTAAATTTATTATATTGTTTCTTTGAGATTAGGTTCAGGTCAGATGCTTTTATTTGTTTTTTGTTTGTTTTGTTTTGTTTCATTTTGTCAAAAAGACGAGCGGGAAGGCCATCCCGGTGGTGCATACTTTGGTGTCTCAGCGATTGGAAGAATGAGGCAGGGTCATGAGTTCTAGGACAGCTTGAGCTCACAGTGAGATTTTGTGGTTTGGGTTTTTTGTTTTGTTTTTAAAAGGCAGGGGTAGAAAGGACTTTAGGTCATAGGGATTATTTGAGCATTTAGGAGTCAGAGGCAGGCAAATCTCAAGAATCCCAGGCTAGCCAGAGAGAGCTACATAGTGAGATCCTATCTCAAAAAATAAAAAAATACTACAGAGTCAATGTGTATTTCTTAATGCATTTCATTATCCATCAGGGATGGCCAGTAAGTTTTTGGTTGAGGTGTTGCCTCTCTGAAATTACAGGCAGTAGGTGCCAGACACTTTAAGTCATAGTAATAGTTCATTCCCAGTGTGATCCTTAATCTGCTTTATGTTGCTAGTTGCAGGATGTTGATGTTCCCACGCTCTTCAGCCTGCACTGTTTTACAAGGTCCCCTCCCCTTCCCCTCCCCTTCCCTCCCCCCCTCCGTCTGCCCCTCCCCCCTGCTCCTTTTTTTTTTTTTGTATCACTTTAGACTCATGAATTCTTTTAATTCTTTTATAACCAATTAACTGCAGTCTATTTTGCTGCTCTAACTTTCTCACATTTGGTCAGAGGGATCCTTTCAGGCCAGCCCTTGAGCATTTTCACTTGCCCCCAGCAGTCTGGAAGCATCTCTGCTCTTCTGTCACCTCTAGTCTGGGAATTGACTCTTTCTCTAAGAGAACCTGTGCCATTTGTCCAGCCTGTCTCTAAACCCAGGAATTCATATGAAAGGGAGTTCATCACTAATTGTGTCACTGCTTCCAGACAAGAGAGAAAGTGCCAAGAAAATTGAATATTTTCTCAAAGCTTAAACCATCCTGAGATGTCTGGTTCAGGACGAGCACCCCACAGGCTCTTGCCCTGTGATGAGAACCTTGACCACCATCAGTAACCCTACCATGTAAAGCGCAAGACTTCATTTAGCTCTTTGTGCTAGCTGTCTTATAAACTTCAGGGCAAGCATTAGAGCAGTGTTCGCAAGAGCCCCGTTCTCCGTGCTGCTCGGTGGTAGCTTTCACAGTCAGGCTCAGACATGCCGCTCCGACCTGACTACACGGTTTGCTTTTCCCACTCACGATCTTCTTCGTTCTTATACTAAATACATATGATGTTCAAAAGGCCGGAGCGAGGGCTCAGTGGTTCCGAGTGCCTGCCACCCCTCCACCCAAGTTCCGTTCTCAGGACTGACATCAAGCTGACGTCAAGCAGATCACGACTGCCTGTAACTCCAGCTCCAGGCTAGCCAGCCACTACCTGCCATGTGCACCTCCAAGGCTTCCACACACACATAAGCATAAGTAAAAGATTTTACATCTGTTTTTTTTTTTCTTTTTAAGTCGAAACTGCTTACAACAATGTGCTGGTACACTAAGAGGAATCCCCTCGCTTAGTTTCTGACTTACCTTTTGTGGCCCCATGCGTTAATCCGTGTGTTTGGGACACACACAGGTTCATTGGTAAGTAGAGGAAGCATGCTAGAAGCAGCCACAGGTTTCCCCAGTCCGTCTGTAAACTAGCTTTAGTAACTGGTTTGTTTTTGAAAAAGGCAAATGCTGCCTGGCAGACTCTCCTGCAGGACAGTTGGAGAAAGTCAGGCAAGCACTTCTGGTAGGGCAAAGCTCCCCGGGGCAGGTGTGGGCGGTGTCTTCTGTCCTTGCTGATGAACTGGCTGGCATGGCTTGAGCAGGTCTGGGAGCCTGGTAATGGCTCCTGCCTGAGCAGGGAAATGGCTTCTCCACGGCTACTGTTTGATGCTTGGAGTGATTTAGGCCTCTCTTTCCTCCTGCTCCTGAATTTAAAACACCTAGTCCTAATCCTTTCCTGTCTTAAGTGTTGCAGGGAACAAATTTTTATCTTTTGAATAAACATCTCTGGGAAGTTAACTTCCACATTCTTGTCCTTTATTTGACATTTCGGAACTCTTACAAGCAATTAAAACCCAAAGGAAAACTTTCCTAAACTCCGGGTGACCTCAGTAGGAAACCGCCCACATTTTCTGATCTCAGCTCCTATGGTGATGGTGAACTTCATCCATGTGATGTTTCCGCCAGTCCACGTGGCTATCTACCTATAAACAGCTTCCCTTAAACATGGTTTGGGGCCAGCTGAGAGTAGTGGTGTGCTCCTTTAATCTCAGGACTTGGAGGCAGAGGCAGGAGGATTGCTATGAGTTCAAGGCCAGCCAGGTCTACTTAGCAAGCTCCAGGCCAGCCAGGGTTCTGTAGACTTAATTAGCTTGAGTCTAAGGTAGGGCAGGCTCAGTCCTGGAAATGGGAATTGCCACAGAAAGTCATATACTTAGCAAGATCAATGAAGCTGTACTTAAGGACCTGGTAGGTTCCCATCGGAGAACCTCTTTTACAGCGACGTTGGCAGAGTCCCAGGGCTCCCCAGAGCATCCCGTGAAGCTCAGCTGTGGCCTTGAGCTGCCCATCTACTCCTGGTCAGGGTCTGAGGCCTTTCCAAGCCTCAGCCATGATGAAAAACTTTGGCAGATGCAAGGTGAGGTTGGCCCCAGCGTCTCTGTCTCCTCGAGCAGCAGCCCTGAAGCTGTCTGCCTCTATGACAGGAATCATTTCCCCTGGTTTTGTATTGAGCTCTCTGGCTCGCTGGATAGATCTGTTGTAACACACACATTCCCCTTGCCAAGGTACACAGTCTGTAGGCTCAGAGGCTTGTTTTATGATTTCCCCCCTCCCAAACTTAATTTATTCTACATATCCCATGGCAGAGCGAAACATTTGTGGGTATTCTGGCTGCCAGAACTGGTGGTGGATCAGATGGGAGCAGGCCTGTACTTGTTGAGGAATGAGATGATTGCTTCCTTCTAGGGTATGTTTTCAGAGAGAAAGAGACAGACAGACAGACAAAGACTAACTCAACAAAGCTATGGGATCTGGGGAAATTCTATCTGTGTTTCAGTCCTGAGGTAATAGGCGTGTTTTCATGAGCCTCTGAGAAGCTATCTTGGGATAGATGGAAAACGTTCACTTTCTTACCCTTGACCTCAGACAGGGAGCTCCCAGGTCACTAAAGGCCACTAAGTTTGAGCTATGTGCACTCTCTCCACAGACCCTGAAGCCTCCTAGAGCACAGTCAGACACAAGATAGTCAGGGGATGTCTCTCTTCTTGTTCTAAAAGCTTACAAAATGCCATTCAGGTGAGCATGGAGTAATGAAAAATTGTGGGACTCAAAACTCCCTCCAGAGTAGGGTCCTCTTCTCAGGGACCTGTCACAAGGTCTTTCAACTACCTAAAAGCCTTCCTGTGAGGGGTGAGCGGGCATGGTGGCTCATGCCTATAGTCTGAGCTACAGAAATAGGAGGATCACAAATTCAAGGCCAGTCTGGGCCACTTAGCAAGGTTCTGTCTCAAAATGAAAGTTTAAGGAGCTGGAGAGATGGCTCAGAGCATTGCTGTCCCTGCAGAGGACTCGGTTCAGTTCCTACGATGGCACACAGCTGTTTGTAACTCCTATTGGGGATCAGATACCGTGTTCTGACCTCCTCTGGCACCAAGCATACACATCATGCATGTAAATATGCACACACAAAGCATACGTGACGTGTAAGATAAAAAGCAAACTGACCTTTGTTTAATATGTAAAAAAAAAAAAGAGGTATAGATTCAAATATGAAATAAGATTTCCACTGGCATGCCCTTTAGTCCCAGCACTCAGGAGGCAGAGGCAGGAGGATCTCTGTGATTTCTAGGCCAGCTAGACCTATACAGCAAATTCCAGGGCTACATAGTGAGATCCTGTCTCTTTTATCTTATGAGCAGGTATTCTCCCTGTCTCAGGGGCCCTAGGCAGGAAGCTAAGATACCTGGGTGAGGAGAGAATCCACATGGGTGCTGTAGCCCAGCAAAGAAGACTCCGGCCGGCTCAGCGTCATGCTAACACAGCAGGCATAGAATTGCTGCAAACAGTGGAGATCCAGGCCCTGGGCAGCTAATGGGAACCTGATCTGACTCAGAGAAGGCAGCAGGCATTCAGAGAAGGCTCCTTCAAGGAAGGGATTTCTGATCTCAGGTCTTTGGGATGAGTGGAAACTAACCAGCAGGCAGGAAACTAGGAACTTTTAAAGAGGCCATGCACAGAAGCCCGACGGGCTCAGACTTAGTGGTTCTGAGACTCGCCTGACCTCACGTAAATGTTATAATTCCTGAGCTTCACCTAGTTCCAGATTGAGATTCAGTTGAGCTTAGAAACCTGTGTGGCCCATTCCTGGGGATTCTGATGACAGGTCCTCCTATGGAAATACAGTGTTAAACATTATTACTGAAGTCCTTTCCTGCTCCATTTGTGCCAGAGATTTTGGTCTAGCCTCAACTATTCAGGTGTCTGTAACCTGGCTCTGACCAGGACTGCCTTCCCGTCCTCTCTGCTCACCCACCCCAGTCCTGCTTTCTGCTCCACACACTTCCAACTTAGATACCAGCTTGAAGTCCTCGGAGCCACTGAGGAAAGGGAGAAAGTGGATTTTTTGCCCCCAGACAGGCAGAACCCTCGCTCCTGGCCTGCCAGGTTCTCCTCCTCTCACCACCGGCTGGCACCCCGCCTCAGGAGTTTAAATCGGAGGCCTGTTACTGGGATTGGCACCCCTGCCTGGAGCACAACGTGCTTTTTCCACTCTGCATTTTCAAGTCTGTGCCTTCATCACCAGGGAATCTTGATGGGTTGCCTCATCATTAAATCCCTGGAAAACTCAGCAATCTCTCCCTGGTTCAGAAAGGCAGCTCCACCGCCTTCCGCAGGCCACAGGGGCCAGATCACACTCATCAGCGGAGGGAGCTCTCCTATTCTTAGGTTGACAGTAACCCTCTATTTGGGATAATGGTGCTACGTTTTTGTTTTTGTTTCCAAATAAATTTGGTATTTTAGAAAGTCTTTTTAAAGCAAAATAATCAGGTGAGAGTGAGGGGCACGGTGCAGACTGTATGTGGCTGTGCCAGGCACTGGGGGAGCTGTCTGGACTTTGTATCTGGTTTAATAGGCACAGTAAACCTGTGAGCAGTGATGGTTTCCCCAGCTGACTTGGGGGGAGGAGCACATGACTCAGGGAAGTAAAAAGATATTGAAGTTGGGTGACTTCAACTCTCTGTCCTCCAGCCCGCCCTTCATGGAGTGGAGACAAGGGCTAAGCTTTGTTTGTTTTATTTTAATTTTTAATAGATTAATTTGGTGTGTGTGAGGGTTTAGTCTGCAGTATGCATACACACCAGGTGCATGCCTGCTACTTGCAGGGATCAGAAGAGGGTGTCAGAGCATCTGGAACTGGAGTTATGGATGGTTGTGAGGCACGATATGGAAACTGGCACAAAAGCCCAGGTTCTCTGTGAGAGCGGCAGCTGCTCTTAACCACTGAGTCCCTCCTACTGTTGTCTGTCTTCTTACTTGCTTTTTCTTTCGTTTTTTTTTCTTCTTTTGTTGTTGTTGCTGTTGGTTTTGGGTTTGTTTGTTTGTTTGTTTGTTTGTTTGTTTTTGAGGCAGGGTTTCTCTGTGTAGCCTTGGCTGTTCTGGAACTCACACTGTAGACCAGGCTGGCCTCAAACTCCAAGATCCATCTGCCTCCCCTTCCCAACTGCTGGGATTAAAGGCATGCTTCACCACTGCCTGACATTGTTGTTGATGATGACGAGATGTTGTTGTTGTTGTTGTTGATGGTGGTGGTGGTGGTGGTGGTGGTGGCAGTGGTGGTGGTGATGGTAGCTGCAGAGGCGGTGGCAGCGGCAGTGGCAGCGTTTTATCAATCACAGCCTCCCTCCTTGCCCCAGCTGTCTAAGCTCTTCCTCTGTGGGGGCCGGAGCAGGACATAATCTCACCCTGCACCCTGCCTGTCTGCATTGCCATCTCAGCTAGAGACCACAGGGGCTTCCTGTTGTTCAACCTAGAACAGACCACAAGGGTGCCAGAGGCAGGCTTCTCCACCAAGGTTTCCTCCTTCTGGACACAGGGCTCTACTAGGGTGCTCCAGAGACCAGTCTGAAATGTGTTGTCATTTAGCAGTTCGGATCTGCTGAGGGCTGACAGGGTCATTGTGCTCCTTAAAATGGCCAGCATGTCCCAGCGCTGGCTCGCCTCATGGAGAACTCATTTGTGTGTGGTTTCTGCTTAGAAAGCCACAGCACTTTGTTTGCTAAGCAACTGATTCGAGGCACTATCCAAGGTCTGGGTTCCTGGGGACATTTCTCTCAGGGAAGAGAAAGTCACTTCTGTCACAGTCTCAAAAGCCCTATGCTACCGGTGTGGCACCTGTGCCTTCTGGGACCAGCCTATAGGCTGGTGCACCTGGCCTAGGACATTTGTTCAACACTGAAGTTGGGGATCTGCTGTACCTGCTGCTGGATGTCACATATTGGGAACATATTGGGCTAGGAATGGAGCTGCAGGCTAGAGCACACTCACACACACACACACACACACCACACACGTGTGCAAGGCCCTGCCCTGTGCTCAGTGAGCTTCACGACAGAAGCCACCTTTAAAGGACGTGCATCTACCCTGTTGTAGAGGACATGCATGATTTGTTTGATTGTTTGTTGTGGAAAGGTTTTGCTAGGTAGTCCTGGCTGACCTAGTACTCACTAATGTAGCCCAGGTTGGCCTTGATCTTGTGGTTATCCTACCAAGTCAGCCTCCTTGAGCTATTGGGATTATAGGCACGTGTGCCATCCTATCCGTTTCTGTTTGTTTTCCTTAACTGATTCTTCATCTTATCTGTTGGAAAAGCTCCAGCCTTTTCTTCCCTTCTCCCTCAGCTGTGGTGTGGCACACCATGGAGACAGAGCTGTCTGGAGGAGGGGCCACAATTGGGGAATGCAAATGAATAGCTTTTCTTGTCAAGTTGGGGTTTGTTCACAGCCACCTTCCCTTGGAGCCACAGTCCAAGAGGCAGTCTCTTCGCACATCTGCATACATACAACATGACATGCAAATCGTATTTTCAGCTTACATTTTAAAAGTACTGCCATTTCCAGGGCTGGTGGTTGGCACAGAGTGAAACAGTCCTGGGACCAATTTGTTCTGTCCTCCTTGGAAAGTCAGTTTGCAGCCCCAGGATGAGGAAGAGTGTGAGCCTTAAAGCCCTGGGCACATAGAAGAATGACACAGTGGTCCCTTGGGTTTTTGGTGGTCTCTAGTTCTGACTTCCATACGTTACAGTTACCGACAATCTGAGGACATTGCATGGAGAATTGTAAAAAGGCCAACCTGGGCTACATAAGTTTTAAAACCTACGGCTGGTAGGTTTTAAACTGCACGTTGTTCTGAAGTTGCAGGAGGACATCTTGTACAATCCCAGCTGTTACCCTGCATATCCACATTGTATATGCTACCCTCCCATCAGTTTCTTCATAACCGTCTTTGTTAGTGGACAGATGGTTTAGGGACAGCAGTGCTTCTGTTCAAGCAACCCTTACTTTAGTTAATAATTGCCCCAAAGCACAACAGTTAGTGCGGTGGCAGCAATTCAGGCATGCCAAGGGGAAGCCTTACGATGCTTCTTTTAAGTGAAAAGGTAAAAAATTGTTAATAAGGAAAGGAAAATAGAATACCAAAGTCATGAAGATCTACCTTGTAAGTGAATCTTCTGTTTCAAATCTTGAAAGGAAAAGAAATGCATAGTAGTTATGCTTTTAAACTCAATTGCGGGAGAAAGCCTATGATGAGTTATCAGTTACTATGGAAAGGGTTTTAAATTTGTGTACAAAAAGAAAAAAGATAATAGGGCTGGGTGTGCTTAGGCTGTGGCTGCCTTGGCTGGGGGTGGGGGGTGGAGGGGGAGGTGCTGTGGGGGAGAAAGGCCTTAGAGCACCAGGAGTATTATGGTTTTGCTTTTCTCCCTTTACTGCTGTGTTAAGCAGGGAGGGCTTCTCCCTACTCGGACATACCAAGTCTGTCTGAGGAATTGTTTACAAGGAACAGAAATTCACTCAAGCTGGCATAAGTAGACTGGGTTAGACTCAGAATAGTCGTTAATCCCGCGGGTATCCAGCGCCAGGAAATGGAGTGCAGCTGGGACACAGCGGGACCAGACACCGAAGTCTGGTTTTGGAAGCATGGTTCCACCCTGTTGGGGCTGCAGTCTCTGCCTTTTGCTTCTCTCCATTCTCTTCTCCTCCAAGGTCTTAATGCCATCTCTTCCTTCTGCTTTGTTTCTCACTGTTCCAAGCTCAACAAAATACTTGCCGCGAGTGTTTGGCCCTCCTCCTCCTCCCAGCGCCTGCCTTGTTCCCATCCCCACTGCACTCAGGAAATGGTCACTGTCTCCGGAGATAAAGGGGCAGGCTACCAGGGTCCAAGAGCTTGAAGGGAGAGGCTGTCCCAAGGGCTAAAAGGATCACTGTGGGTAGCCTGCAATAGCCCTGTGGGGTTTTTGTTTGTTGTTGTTATTTTTAGGTTTATTTAGTTTAGTTTCATGTGTTTGTGTGCTTTGCCTGCACGTATGTATGTATGTATGTATATCACCAGCAGCCTGAGAAGGTGTCAGATCTCTTGGAACTAGTCACACACAATTGTGAGAATCATGTAGGCACTGGGAACTGGGAACTGAATCCAGGTCCTCTGCAAGGACAGCAAGTGCTCTTAACCACTGAGCCATCTCTCCAGCCCTGACACCTCCAGTCTTACTGAATTCATCTTTGTATCCAGCTCTTACATTCCCAAGAGAGAGAATGATCACATTCAAGGCCAAGTGTCTCTGTGTACCTGCTGCGGACACCCACAGCCAGAGGGCTGGAGCATAGGGAAGAAGCTTGGTGCTGGGCTTTCAGATGCTGAGATGTGAGTGGGGGTGGGGAGGGCACCTCAGATGCCTGACCGGAGAGGAAGCTGGCTTGCATACTTATTAGGTTCTGCTCTTCCCTTAAAGGCAGAAAGCACCGTCTTAATCTCTCTGTCCCCCACGCCATCTGGTGCGAACAGTTGGATTTAGTTGTTCATTAAGTGCCTATTGATGACAAACCACCAGACATGTTCATGGAGTGGACCGGAATTTGTGCCTAACTGCATCCTGAAATGTGATACTTGACCATCCAGGTGAATCCAGTCCTCTCTTGTCACCTTTGTAACAAACCAGAGAAGTTAACCCAGCCAAACGGGCTACTTACGTTTTCTTCCTCCCCGTGAGACGTTTGGAAGCAACTGTGTGCTGTTTAGAGGTGATGCACACACTTACGTGAGTTGTAAAAATGACTTTCCAACCTCAGTCTCAGATGCCCGTGTTTTGATGGGAATGCCCATCTAAATTTCCTGCTTGGTTTTTGTTTTTTTTCCTTAACGACTAGGCATGAACTCAGCAAACACTATTATTTGCATCAGTGCCTTTTCGAGATTAAGAACAACTCGGTAATTAGAAATAAATTGTTGGTGGTTGACATCCCTTTTGAGAGTGACAGGGACTTCTGACAGCCTCTACTTCATTACTCGTGTATCTTCCTGAATCCTTCTCACACCCAGTTTGATGACGGCATTATCTAGCAGAGAAAGAGAGAGACGGACTTGCTTTGTGAGAAGAGAGGAGAGCCACGCCGCACTCCACGCTTACTCCTGTGTTTATTTCTGTACTGCGTGTGTCGCCCTTTTTCCTTTATTCTACAGGAATCCTTTGGATGCATCAATTCAAGGACATATGTTTGTGGCTCACTCACATCTGTCTTGAATTTTGTCTTTTCCACCCTGTCTCCTGGTTTCCAAACAATTTACCTCCTTCTCGGTTTCCCTGCTGTTCCTTATTTCATTGTGCCGTGGAATCCTTTCAAGGCACTGGTAGAGGGAGACAGTGCAGGCCACTCCGGTTCTACACAGAGCATCTTGGGACCTGGCAATCACAGCTTCTCAGGATGAGATCCGACTGACTCCTTTCACCCCAGATACTGCTGGCCCGTGGCAGTGTGGCGGATGCTGCTTGCAGAGCAGAGAAGGCTTCCCCATGAGGTGATGTTACCATCTTGGACCAATCCAGTCCAGTTTATGGAGGGCATTCACATGCCAGGCTCCTGCAGACCCAGCACTTAGGATTATCTTTGATCTCCACCCCCCACCCCAGACTGGGAATTTCTCACGTCATTGTAAATGTTTCCTCTCCTTGTCATTTGGCCTGAGCTCAGTGGGGACTTCCTGAAGCAGGAAAGTGGTAACAAGGGATTTATAACTGGGCACTCAGAAAGATCTGCCAAGAAAACAGAGCTCTGTATGCAGCCAGGGAGGGGAAGGGGACACATTTTGTCTCCTGATGAAATAACAGTCAAGGAGGAAATTGGGAAGAGTGCTGTGCTGGGTTCTGAACTAGGAACCGTACGGGTGCCACTGACAGAAAAACCGTTTCCACCCTTCGCGCAGACTACATTTCCTGCTCTTATTTTCGTTTTGGAGAGCTGACATGGAAAAGCTGGGCCCTCCGGCTTGTAATTTATAGCGTTTGGTTTAGGAGGCGTTATGCAATCGCATTCCTGATCTGCTGGAAGCTGCACAACTCTCTGAGGCTAGCTGCTCCATTTTCTGTTTCAGATGGCAACTCAGCGAATGGCAGTTTAGGAACCATGGTGAGTGTGTAAGGTGCAGGAGGGGCCCACGTGGTCTTCGTGCCTCCTCCGTGGGTCACGGGTGAGAAGCAGCCAGCTCACTCTGTTGGCCTGAAGACAAAGGGCACCCAAGATATAAGCGTCATGGGGTTTGGTTCCCTGTGGGTACTCTGTCAGTGTAGACTGAAGTGGTCTTTGGTGGCCAGCTCTGTGTGGTGGTGGGCATTCTGGAAGGATGGAATTCCCTTTTGCTGTTGACTTAGCAGATCACATCTAAAACCCCCTCATGCCCACCTTGTCCAGTCGTCATCTCTTTTTCGTGGGTTCGCTGATGGCTATAGCGTGTGAGAAATGGGCTCTGCCCGTGCCCGGCTCTTTGAAGGTTCGCAGGACATCAGCCTGAAGCTGTGAGCCGCTAGCTTGTCAGCCTGGCAAGAACTGAGGAGTCTGGGGGAGCCCTTCTGTCCTGTCCCCTGGGCTAACACTGTTGCTGAGAGGAGACAGAGATGGGTATCTGTTTTCAGACACAGAATGTTCCCTGGTATGATTTATTTCTCAATGTAAAATGCCAACAGAGGGCTGGAGAGATGGTTCAGCAGCGAATAGCACTGGCTGCCCTTCAAGAGGACCAAGGTTTGATTCCTAGTACCCACATGGCAGCTTATAACTATCCAGTTCCAGTGAATCTGATACCCAAGCCCACACATGATTCTCAGTCACACATTCAGGCAAAACAGCCATACACACAAAATAAAAATAAATAAAAAAATAAACTAACAAAGAAGCCTCACTGGCCCATTTTTGCAAAGCGCCTTTATCTGTTCTTGTAAGTGATTGACTTAGACTACTGTGGAGCGAGAAGGGCTTGGCCAGTCGGGGTGAATCGGTTCCGTCTACTGTCTTCCAGCCAAGGGGGTGGGAGGTAACACTACCTGGACAAGCGGGTACCCTAGCAGATCCCCAGATCTGCAAGGCATGGTCTTCCTTCAAAGAGGCTGCCGTTCTCAGGCTTTCTTCCTCTGGTCCCCTTGGTTTTTCTTTTTTTTTTTTTTTTTTTTGGATTTGGTTTTTCTCGAGGCAGGGTTTCTCTGTGTAGCCCTGGCTGCCCTGGAACTCACTCTGCAGACCAGGCTGGCCTCGAACTCAGAAATCTGCCTGCCTCTGCCTCCCAGAGTGCTGGGATTACAGGTGTGCGCCACCACCGCCTGGCCCCCTTGATTTTTCAAGAGAGGATTTTTCTGTGTAGCCCTGGCTGTCCTGGAACAGGCTATGTAGACTAGGCTGGCCTTGAACTCCAAGATCTGCCTGCCTCTGCCTCCTAAGTGCTGGGACTAAAGGCGTACACCACCCCTCCACCCTTCTACCCCCCACCCCCACACTTCCACCCCCAACCTCTCCACCCCTCCACCCCTCCACCCTTCCACCATCCCATCCCTCCACCCCTCTACCCTTCCACTCCTCACCTCTCCACCCTTCCACCCCCTCACCCCTCCACCCTTCCACCCCTCCACCCTTCCACCTCCCACCCCTCTACCCCTCCACCCCTCTACCCCTCTACCCACCAGCTTCTGCTCTTCCCTTTCATTTTAGCCTGTGGATCCTGTCAGGATCTGGTATAGAAAATTTCCCTCTAAGTTCTGACCTTAATGCTGTGGATTGAAAACAGGTGACATGTCTCTCAAAAGCTGCTACAGACCAAGGTCTTTGTGTTTGTCTTAGTCAGGGTTTCTATTCCTGCACAAACATCATGACCAAGAAGCAAGTTGTGAAAGGGTTTATTCAGCTTGCAGTTCCAAATTGCTGTTTATCACCAAAGGAGGTCAGGACTGGAACTCAAGCAGGTCAGGAAGCAGGAGCTGATACAGAGGCCATGGAGGGATGTTTCTTACTGGCTTGCTTCCCCTGGCTTGCTCATCCGGCTCTCTTATAGAACCCAAGAATACCAACCCAGAAGTAGTACCACCCACAAGGGGCTCTCCCCCCCTTGATCACTAATTAAGAAAATTCCCCACAGCTGGGTCTCATGGAGGCACTTCCCCAGCTGAATGAAGCTCCTTTCTCTGTGATAACTTTAGCCTGTGTCAGGTTGACACACAAAACCAGTTAGCACAGTTTAAGCAAAAGGGTCCTGCTTGGTGTGAGCACAGGGAAATGGGGACACTCTTCCAGCTCTATCAGCACACCCACAGTGACACAAATCATAGAAACTCTGTCCCCCACTAGATGACTGCCTTTGGGGTTGGGGCGCCTGTCTGTCAGGTTCCAGACCCAAACTAGCCATTTGTCCCGGTGTCAGAGGAAAACTCACAGTGTTTCTTTCGCTCTTCCAGCCCGCCTGTTATTACAAGGCTCTTCTAAGCCACTCTGCTCAGCGGAGGTTTTGGGACCAGATGGGCTGTAAGCGATCCCTTTGTCAGCTTGTGGGAAATCCAGCGTGGGGAAGCCCGGCCACTTCCCCTAGGCTGCATCTGCGGTGCTGGCAGGGAAGATCCTGGAAGCCATATGCCTCTTTGTAGTCTCAGAACACTGCTCATCTCCCGAATCATCGAGCCATTCAGGCAAGAAAGTAAACAGCTTGGTCTACGACCCTCCTTAAAGGGTGCTGGAAATGATACCATATTCCAAGCATTAGGTACTGAGCGGTCCAAGCCAGCCCTGTACTAGATGAATTCAGAGGCTTTTTGAATTGTGGCATTTGTAAAGTTCGTTTGCTTGTTTGTTTGAGAAGGATCTTTCTATATAGGCCCACCTGGCCTGCAACTTGCTGTATAGACCAAGCTGGCCTCAGACTCACAGAGATCTGCCTCCCTCTGCTTCCTGAGTGCTGGAACGAAAGGCCTGTGCCACCATGGCTCAGTAAAGGGGACCTTGGTATTTTTAGACTTTAATCACACCGATTTATACTTGTTGACGGAAATCAGTCTGAATGCAAGGCTCCCTGGATGGATTTTGGGAACTACGCTGCTTTTCAGGTGACTTTTGAGGAGGTCTGGTTCTTCGAGTGTGCCTCGCTTCCCTGGGTCCCTCTGTCTAGTTCCTCCATTTCTAGGCTACACTCTCTCCAGCTCCTGCACTCTCCTTGCTAGTATCCTACTACAGCCTTCCCCATCAAAAAAAAGCCAAATCTGATCTGCCAGGCATAGGAGCCCGCTCCCGTAATCACAGCACTTGGGGTACTACGAAGGACATAGAAACTGGGACAGGAAGATCTCAAGTTCAAGGCCAGCTGGGCTACACAGCAAGACCTTGTCTATGTAGCTGGGCATCCAATACAGACATCTGAGCCACAAAGAGATCTGCCTCTGTGCTTTCAACGCCTGGTTCCGACCTGTGTGGTACCCATCAGACAGACCCTGTCTCTGGTTGTGGTTGTAACTAATGGCCCCATCTTAGTGACTCCCCTGCTGTGAGAGAGGAAGAACAATGGGTCGGAGCAGGCCTGGAAAGAGTCTGCTCTGTAACATAGCCGGGGTTTCTTGTGCAGGCCGCAGTTTCATTCCTGTCTGCTCTTTGCTCCACTCAAAGCCACCACCGTCTAAGGGCAGAGGCTATCACTGTGTAGCCTCTCCTGTGTAGCAGGCTCCCCAGCCCCAGCCCACCCCCACTTTCCTGATCTGAATCCATGTGCCTACCCTCTGGCAGAAAGACCCTCTTAGAGAGGGGACTTATGTGGATGGTGCTTTGTCCCAGGCCTGACAGGGCCAGTGGCACTCTGGTGACCTAAGCACCCAGCACGGGGCTGCCTCCTCAGTGGACCGTGTACCAGAGACACTTCTGAGCACCTCCGGTGTGTGGCCCACTCTATGTCCCGGGCAGGAGGGGCTACAAAGCAGCTGGTGGTTGGCATAGAGCGAAGCATGTGGAGGGTAATTTCCCCAAGGTGGCAGAGACAGTGTCCAAACCCCAGAGCCCGTGTTCCCATTTCCTGCCCTCTGGTTCCTGCCTCGATAACCCCAAAATGCAATGGTCCTCTAGGAGGAGGGTGGTTTCTAAGCTAAGCCCTTGCCAGGAGGCATGACTATGGAAGGAGACCTTCCAGTGCACCAGCGACGAGTGGGAGACTGGCTGCCAGGGACGCCGGGGAAGAAATGGAATTGGCATCTGGGCTTCCTCCTTCTCCTTCTTCCAGCAGCAGAGTGGCACATTACAGAGTGTCCTGCAAGGGGAGCAAAGCTCTGAGACGTGAGTGCTCACGCCCCAGGCAGAGAGGGACCTGGCGTTTACCAGGTAGGGTGTCACCCTGTCTGTTGTGTCTGAAGGTATCCCAAATGGATACCAGGCCTAAGAGGTCGTGTCCTTCCTTCCCTCCCCCCAGACTAGGAACCTGCAGCTGACAGAGGTGCTAGGCCAAGGTCAGAGACGCCATCACCGTTGGTCTAGAGAAGTGGCAGTGTTTTTTTGTTTGTGTTTTTGTCACGGTGCTGGGGATAGAACCCAGAGCCTTATGCACAAAGCCGTCGTTTTTAAAACCTTAATCCTCACAGTGTGGTATGAAGCAATATTATAATCCCCATTTTTCTCCTGAGGAAGCTGAGGCTCTGAGAGACGATGTGACAGAGGCAAAGATCACCTACCTACCCAGTGTACCACAGGGTCAGGGTCTGGGCAGATGCAGGCCAGGCGGTTTTACTGGTCCACATTGCCCTCCCACAAACTGGGCTTGGACTAAAGATTGCACTGATGAGGAGCAAATCACTCATGCATGGCAGTTCTGGTGACTCCCCACACACCCTCTTACCACGGAGGTGGTCACGTGTAGGGGTTTATTTAGCATGCCGAGCCCTTCCTGGCATAGTTGATCGAGCCAGTCTTCTTTTCGGCTCCTTTGCTTCTTTCTCTGGCAGGTGGCACCATCAGCTTTACCGTGTGTGCATGCATATGTGGTCAAGACCCCACAGTCTTATTATATACTCAAAAGACTAGGACAGGAAGATCTCAGACTCAAAGATAGCCTGGGTTACACAGCGAGTTCCTGACCAGCTCGGATGAGACCCTGACCCGCTCCTCCAAATCCTGTCTTACAATTGCATGGTGGGAGGCTGCTGAGTTCTCATAAGCTAGTGATGAATCTGACCAGCGGGGCCCAGTCCACATGCTGTTCTGTTCTCTGTGATGACTCCAATGAAAGGAGGGTTGGGAAGAGGGCAGGGCATTATCAGAGAGGGAGAAGAGCCTGATCATACTGGCATTTGACACATCCCCACCACCACCACCACCACCACCACCACCACCACCACCACCACCACCAATCAGCTCACCCAGCGTCCGTCTGCAGAATACATAGCCCACTGAGCACTGCCGCAGCTCCGCCTCCCGCAATCCAAATCGCATCCCGGAAGGAAGTCATGCTGCAGGAGCGAGGGGATCAAACGTCTGCTGTGACCTCTGGGGCTAGAATAAAGTCTCATAGGTGCCGCTCACCTGGGCCAGGCACTGGGAGCAACTCATCGGCTCTTCACCTCGCTCAGTCCATGACTGTAGGATCTGTTACCCCATGTCACAGAGGGGGGAGCTCAGGGAGAGGTTAGCTCTCTCTTCCTTGAGGTCACTGAGTGGCTGGAGCTGACTCAGAGACTGGTAGTCTGGCTGGAGGTCCTGTAAGGTCTCTATTGCCTTGATGTTGGAGGTGGGGAGAAGGGGATTTTACCTCTGGCTCTCTGCTATGATTCAGGCTGTGTTAGTTTAAGAAGGTAGGACCCATGCGAGGGTGTGTTTTTGAGTGCCTTGAACAGAAAGGGTGGCTTGTGACTGTAGTCAGAGCTGGGTGAAAGGGCAGGGGGTTGTTTGCCTGAGGAGGCTCCGGCTGACCTGACCACGAGGCCTGCTGATTAATCCTACATCTGTGTCAGCTCTGGCTTCATCCCACAGATTTGCAGCAGCTGTTGAGAAATAAAAGCTTAGCCCCTAGCCCTCTGTCAAGCGCAGGGGTGGTTCTTAGCCTGAGAGCAGATCTGGGGGTCACACTCAGGAGCTGAGCTTTCTCAGAAATCACCAGATTGCGCTTCCCAGAATCATCTGCGGTGCTGGCTAATGGAGCGAGCGAGTGGTTTAGCTGTTCTCTGCGCTCGGCATCCTTACAGCTCACAAGTTCCGGGCCTGCCCCTTGTGATAGCATTGCCTCATGGCTCACCATCAGAGATTTTCTGGCCAGCATCTCTGGGTTGATAGTTCCAACCGCAACCTTGGAACCAGAACCTGCCATCAGGCCCAGGATAGGAATTTTCTAGAAACTGGATAGCCGGTTTAGTCATCCCTTGTGATTTCTGCCAAGTTGAGCTAATGTTGCCTCCTCTTTGTTTCTTTCCTGGGTTGCCTTGCTTCTGAGTTTGGCAAACTATCCATCAATATTTGTTTATTTGTGGGTGGGTAAGGATCAAGTCTACAGGTGGTGTATATATTCGTGGGAGGGGAAGGGCTGCATGGGCCTTTGTATGGCCTCTCTCTCTCTCTCTTGATTTTTTTTTTTTTTTGTGGGGGGCGGTTTGGATTTGGTTTTTTGGAGACAGGGTTTCTCTGTGTAGCCCTGGCTGTCCTGGAACTCACTCTGTAGACCAGGCTGGCCTTGAACTCCGAAATCTGCCTGCCTCTGCCTCCCAAGTGCTGGGATTACAGGCGTGCACCACTACTGCCCAGCTGTTTGGCATTTCTGCGCGCGCGTGCGTGTGTGTGTGTGTGTAAGTAGGTAGAACAGAAAAGAATGTAAGTTGTCCTGTTTTTTTTTTTCTTTTTTTTTTTTTTTAACTATGGCCATTGAGACCCAGTGATGTTCTGTGGACCCGCCATGTTGGAACAGTCTGTACTATCAGATACTGGGGGAATCCCATTGCAGCAAGCACTGTTACCTAGTAAGCCTCTCCCCAGTCCTAATCATTCATATTTTAACATTCAGATCTCTAAGTGTTAGGAGTTTACAGTCACCTGGCCTTTAGGAAGCTGGAAGACAGAGGTCCTGTGAGTGACAGGTGCCGACAGAATTAACCTTGGGTAGACTCTGCCAGGATGCTCACTGGGGGGCAGGTGTGGGCATGAAAGACCCCCCACACTTTCCAACCACAGCAGTGGCTGTGTATGTGACCCTTTTAAAAATGTATAGGCTGTACCGGCGACCGACATAGCTCAGGGGCACTGGTGCCTGACACATCAAAGTCCAGGTTTGACCCCAGCAGGATCTTAAAAGATTAAAACACTAACTTTGCCATTAACCATAAAAAAAAAAAAATCTCCTGAATCCAGTGGACTATGAGCTCTCACCCTCCATCCTGCCTTGGGGTTCAAAGGCAGCTGGATGGGAAGGGCCTGACTCAGCAGCTCCTCCCTCCCACGCCCATCCCCGGCAGGCTGTACTGGGTTTCCAAGCTTTTAGTCATTCAAGCCAGAGGCAGGAAACCAAGTACGGATTCCTTCCAGAGTAAGAAGTGGTGTCAGGATTCTCTTAGCAAAACCCACAGAGGCAAAAGCAGAAAAGCATTGCAGCAGGGTGTGAGGACACGCGCCACACGCCTGTAGTCCCAGCTGCGTAGACAGATGAGGCAGGAGGATGGCTTGAGACCAGGAGTTCAAGGCTAACCTGAACAGTCTAATACCACTGTTTTTTTTTTTAAATGATGTATATGTGTATATGTGTGTGTGTATATATATATATATGAGTTTTTAAAAACATATAGTGTGTGTGCACATCACATCTATTTATATAATATAATCGGAAAATCTGAAGGTAAGGATAAGGAGTTAAGAGGCAACTGCAAGCAGATGACATAAAACAGGGCCTCCAAATGTCTAGTGCTGCATAAGATGCTTACAGCAAAATAACTGTGTCCAGAAGGAAGCCCCCATTCTGTAAGTCATCTCATTTACAGCCTGCTAACTGTGCAGTTGATTGATTAACTGTAAAACAAAGCTGACACAGAAACAGTCTTTGAAGCAGACGCTGACAAGACACGGGGAAGTAATCATAAATGGATCCGAGCGTTAATGAAGCATCCCGAGTGGGTGTGGCTTTGAAAACTGAAGTGTTTCCATGTGTGACACCTTCCTTGGGCTCAAACACCCTGCGGTGGGTAGTACATGCTCTGAGAGACCTGTCCACGCAAGTCTAGTCAGGTTCAGGGCCAGGATGACAGCCCAGCCACTTGGCGGCCTGTTTTCTTTCCATGCTAGTGTTTCCCCCCCAGATGAATCCCTTAGATGATGAAAAAGTGCTGATGATTAGATGTGGGGGTCTGGGGGTCAGTGGTAGGGGACACTTGCCTGGAATGCATGAGGCCTTCAGTTCAGTCCTCAGCATCCCCCAAAAAGTTCCACTGTAATACTGAGAAGAATACAAGCTCACTTTTGGAGGTGGTAGATTTGGAGACAAGGTCTCTCTATGTAGCCTTGGCTGTCCTAGAACTGTGTAAACAAAGGCTGGACTCAGACTCACAGATCTACCTGCTTCTACCTTCTGAGTGCTGGGATTAAAGATGTACACCACAACTCATGGCTGCTGGGGGTGCTTTTTTAAAAGTGCACTTAGCTCGAAGCTCTAAGTTATCTAGACATCACCACCACCACTACTAAAACGAAGGATGATCTGGTTGCCCTAGGCACTCGTCAGCCTGGAAGGGACTCTAGATGCTGACAGCAGGAACTTGGCCCACTCTTCCTGTGCTATGTCTTAGGTTCTGGGCAGATGTTGGACATTTGAATGACAGACAGAAAGGTGGTAGGTGTCACATCTTTCCCTATTGAATCAAAGTCAAGATTGGCATATGAACTCTTAAGACAAAGGGTCTTTATCTGGGACCCACAGTCATGCTACAGTTCTGCAGATCCCACTAGAGGACCTCAGGATTCATGGGCTCCATTATATTACACACAGACTTTCTATATTTGTACAGTTTTCTATGGCAGGAATGCCTTTGTAACTCTCAAATGGTTAAGAAGCCAGTTTTCAGGGGCCCCTGGGAGACCTTTAGCAGGCTTTAAGGCAGAGTGAATCACTCTGGAAACACAACCTTTTCTCATAGTCTTTTTGTGTGTGATA
Source organism: Apodemus sylvaticus (assembly GCF_947179515.1). Taxonomy (NCBI): domain Eukaryota; kingdom Metazoa; phylum Chordata; class Mammalia; order Rodentia; family Muridae; genus Apodemus; species Apodemus sylvaticus. Next base: position 47,472,892 of record NC_067481.1, read on the forward strand.
GAGACTCGGCACAGGCAAAGATGACTGCTTCAATCTGAGGGCTGGCTTTCTTGTTCAGGCATCAAGATCTGACTCAGGTACCAGGGCAAGGCACTGGAGAGATGGCACATTGGGTAAAAGGGTATCCTCCTCTCCAGAGGGCCTGGGTGTGGCCCCCAGCACCCACATCAGGAGACCTAACCCACTGCACCCCAGCTCCAGGACAGCTGACACCCTTTAGGGCTCTATGGGCCTGCACACAGTAGCGTACACTCACACAGTTGTGTATATATGCATGAAAAAATTATTTTTAAAGAGAAGAATAGCTAGAGAGATGGCTCACAGTTAAGAGCACAGGCTGCTCTTCTGGAGAACCGGGTTTGATTCCCAGCACCCACGTGACAACACACAAGAGCTGGAGCCTCAGTTCCCAGGGAGCTGACACCCCCTTCTGGCCTCCGAGGGGAATCTGGCATACGTGTGGTATGCAGACATACATGCAAGAAAAACGCCTGTACACATAAAAGTAAATAAAAACTTTAAAATTAAAAAAGAAAAGGTCAGAATGACTGTGTCTGGGTCCTCCACGCTATTTCCAAGCTGAGTAACTCTGATCTACAGCCTGGAAAAATGTGCACCAAGCCACAGACAGAGCTCACTGATGAATAAGTTCCTAAATAAATCATTGTCATGAAATTAGACCATGAGGGGTTAGACTATAAGAAGACCAACTTTTCAGTGTCCCTTATTGCACAGAAGCAATAAACGTTTCCTGTAAGCCAGCAGGTCTCCAGCATCAATGGATGCACGAGCCACGGCCTGCTGTTCTCCTGAGACCCAAGGGGAAAGGGACGAGCATTTAGAGCCCAGGCTGCCTGGACCCTAACAGCGTCACTTTCTTTTGGCTATGATACCCTTAAAAATGCTACTGGGGTTCAGTGGTTAAAAGCACTTGCTTAAGTGTCTAGCACCCAAGTCAGGCATCTTACAACCACCAGTAACTCCACGTCCAGGTGATCTGATACCCTCTTCTGGCTTCCAAGGGTACCTGCAATACATACAGACACACATATACACAAAAATAAAAATAAAATACATTTAAAAATTGGGGTTCATTCAGTCTACCAGTCAGCCTGTCTGTCATCTTTTTTGTTTGTTTGTTTGTTTGTTTGTTTGTTTGTTTTCGAGACAGGGTTTCTCTGTATAGCCCTGGCTGTCCTGAAACTCACTCTGAAGACCAGGCTGGCCTCAAACCCAGAAATCCACCTGCCTCTGCCTCCCAAGTGCTGGGGTTAAAGGTGTGCACCACCACCGCCCGGCTCTATCTATCTATCTATCTATCTATCTATCTAATCTGTTATCTACATACATACATACATACATACATACATACCTGTCATTACCACTGAGCTACACCCTAGCCCTATTTTCTTAGCACACACAGGTAAGGGACTAGAGCTATATAAATAGCTCAGACTACATCTCCTCTGGCCTTAGCAGCCAGCCTTCTGCCTTTTGACAGGTTCCTTGGGCTAAGGTGGCCTTCCCTGTGCGTGTGTCTTGCTTCATTGCATGACAAAAGTCTGTGGCCCCATGTCATCCATCATAGGTGTGTGCTGTGTGCAAGTCTGTGTGTATGTGTGTGTATGTGTATGTGTATGTGTGTATGTGTATGTATATGTGTATATGCATAGAGATGTCCCTGCAGCAGTGCCTATCACTAAAATGTGGGCCATCCTTCTAAAAGGCATGATTCTGCCTTTTCCCTGTGAGATGTTCTTTCTAGTTCTTTATAAATGAAATTATTTCCCAGGTTTGTTTGTTTGTTTGTTTTTTAATCATCTTTCCCTCCTTGAGACCTGAAGCTCTACCAGGGCACTAGTTTCTTCTGCCTTGCTTCTTCTTTTTTTTTTTTTTGTCAGTTGGTTTGTTTTTCAAAACAGGGTTTCTATGTTTAGCCTGACTGTCCTAGGCTAGCTCTCTAGGCTGGCCTCAAATTCAGAGATCTGCCTGCCTCTGCCACCTGAGTCCTGGGATTAAAGACATGTGCCTTTAATTAAAGAACAGCCTGGCAGCCCTGTTCTTTCTCATGCCGCTTGTGTTTAGAAGAGGCACATAGTAGGCACTCAGTTTGTAGCTGCATAGTGAATCTCAGCACTTGCAAGTTCTAAAACATAGAAGGAGAAAACCCGATGTGTCGTTGGCCATGTGTACTTATGATGTATTATTAGTTGTGCGTGCACTGACATCAGTGGATATACGAGAGCAGTGAAAGCAAGGTGCGTCTTCCCTGTCAGATCGGAAAAACTGACATCAGCAATCGCATTGGCAAGGGAGCTGGGAGCATGGTCTCAGCCTTCCCAAGCAGTGGATCCTGGGTTACTCTTCTCATTTTTTGTGCTTTGCTGTTTCCCAATGTTCTCAAGTGATCATTTTTCCCTCTCCAAAATTACATTCTTAACAAAAAATTTCAACTCAATGATCTTAATCTTCCTGTTTAAATTTTTTTCTCCTTCCTTCCTTCTTTCCTTCCTTCTTTCCTTCCTTCCTTCCTTCCTTCCTTCCTTCCTTCCTTCCTTCCTTCATGTAGTGAAGGGGGGCAGAGGATAAGAGTATGGGCAAGTGTACACATGTGCACCCACAGGGAAGAAGGTATTGTGTGCCCTCTTCTGTGGCTCATTTATTTCTTTGTGGCAGAGTCTCTGTCTATACCCAGGGCTCAAGTCTCAGCTAGGCTGGAAACCAGCAATCCCCAGTTACCCTCCTATTATCTCAGCTCCCACTGGAACTAGGGTTACTGGCGTTTAAAGGGATACTGGCTTGTTCCGTGGGTGGTAGGATCTAAAGTCCAGTCCTCATGATTGTGGAGCAAGTGCTCTTAATTGCTGAGACATCTTTCCAGTGCACAACCCTCCCCCTACCTCAGATACCCCCTTTAAGTAACCCGGATGCACTCTGGCAAAGCAAATTTAAGTTACCAATCCCAGTGGCATGGAGGTCTTGCTTGTTGTCAAACCTCTAAAGAGTGTTTCATCAATATGCTGGGCGGTGGTGGCACATGGTGATAATCCCAGCTCTTAAGAGGCAGAGGCAGAGGCAGGTGGACCTCATCGTTCCAGGCCAGCCTGGTCTACAGACCCATTTCTGGGATAGCCAGGGCTACACAGAGAAATGCTATCTTGGGGGGGCGGGGCGGGAAGTTTCATCATCAAAGGCTGGGACTGGTGAGGGAAGATCAGAACTCAAGGCTAGCCTGAGTTTCATATCTAATGCTAAGACAACCTCAGCTCTGTGGTGAGACCTAGTCTCAAAGCAATAACAATAAAAGAACAATTGATCTGAGCCCAGGATCAGGTTTCTGTGGAATGATGCAGCCCTGGCCCCATGAGCTACTCACAGCCACCCTTGTTAAGAGGCTGTTTTGTGAGCCCAGCAGAAATATGGGGTTGATGGGCAATCAAGTGTGACAAACAGTTTGAAGCAGGGTCCGACAACCCTTCTGCCAAGCCATGTGTCTCTCTCTCTGTAGTCTGTAAAGCCTCGAATTTCTTGGCAGATACTCTGGAATTGAATTAAATCCCATCAGAGCCCCATCCACAGACTCCTTCCCCCCCACTGTGTGCAGCCACACCCAGAGGCCTGTTGCCCGTCTTCCACATAACCCCGCCCCATCTGCCCTGGACTAAGCCCTGGCTTGGACTCCTGGGTGCCCCAGAACGGAGGCTTGCAGCCCTCCTGTAGCTATGTTTTGCCTCTTTCTGTTTGGAGCTCTGTAGCAAGCCCAACATCTCCCTCCGTGGGTTTGGTGCTGGGCTGAGCACCCCGTGCCTCACCGAAGGGGTGTTCACCTCATGGCCACGAGCAAGCAATAGAGCCTGTGAAAATCTGGCTTCCCGTCCAGGGCTGTGATGTTCCCAGGTTCTCAGCTTCCTTCTTAGACCCTGGGTGGCGTCTAATAGTTGCACTGCCAGCCTCAACACTGCCAGAAGCCCCGAGGTTGTTTGGAGTGGCGGTGAGGGCTGAGGGTTGGCGCAGGTTTGTTGCCGATGCTCAGCAAGGCAAACGCACACATGCATAATGAAGATGCTATTCCCATCACAGGTCTGGACAAGTGTGGAGAGGGGCACCTTTGAAATACTTGTTCTTGTTGGAAAGCCCGCCCCCTCCTCCTTGGCTGATGGCTGGCGGCTGCTTGCTGCCTGCTGCTGGGTGGAGGTGCCTCCCTCCCCTCCCAGGTCAGCTGGTTAAGGTTCCATTGCACTCCAAAGATGTCAGGTCTCTATTGGGACTACCAGGTTGTCTCCTGGGGACTGGCAAGAGACTAAATGTCCTTCTATCAATCACCTCTGTCACATGAACCTTTCTAGGACTCAGGGTCCCTACAGGTCCACAGGGGCTTGGGGGCTGTAATGAACAGCCCCCAAGCTGTAATGTATGGCTGGGTAGCTCTGGTTTGAACCAGTCATTCCCGAATTGTTTCATCTCTTCCTGGGTCTGGGGGATGTGGAAGAACTCTGCAATTAATTTGGTTTGGGTTTAACCACCTTATTGTACTTTTCTTTTTATAGCTTAAACTTTGGAACAAATACCGAGTCTCCAACATTCCATCGCTAATATTCCTAGACGCCACCACAGGGAAGGTCGTGTGCAGGAACGGGCTCCTGGTGATCCGAGATGACCCGGAAGGTAAGGCTTAGGTGTATCTGACTCCCCCACCTCTCTGCTCTAGCCCCTCCTGGACCTCAGTACTAATGAAGTAAGTGGGGTTATATGACTAGAGAATATTGTCTTGATAAAATTACTCTATTCTCTAGGTCATGGTTAAGAGTTTTAAAGGCTCTGAATGTCCCTCCAGGGGGCATTAATTCTTGGGCCAAAGCAGATGGGAATCAGAGAAGGAATGTTTAGCTCTGAGGACTGGGGAGGCCGTTGGGAAGCAGCAAGAACCCAGATACCAATTATAGTATTATTTCAGTATCAGCAACTGCCTCAGCAATAAGGGTCTGCTCTCTCTCTGTCTCTCTCTCTCTGTGTCTCTCTGTCTCTCTCTCTCTCTCTGTGTGTGTGTGTGTGTGTATGTGATTCCTCTTTTAAAATATCGTGTATCTGGGTGCTGTGGTATGTACCTTTAATCCCAGCACTCAGGAAGCAGAGGCAGGTGGATTTCTTTGAGTTCATGACCAGCCTGGTCTACATAGCAAGTTCCACACTAGCCAGGGCTACACAATGAGACCCTGTCTCAATGGAAACAAAAAGTATACACAGAGAGGAGAGGGCTGAAAGCTCAGGGAGCACTGGCTGCCAAGCCTGACAACCCGATTCCACTCCTAGACCCAACATGGTGGAAGGAGGGAGTCGACGTCTCTAAGCTGTCCTCTGACCTCCATGTACACAACAGATATAAGCAAAAAATAAATAAATAACATCCTTCATCCAAAGGATATCCTGCTCAGCAATCTCACTGGCTCTCCCCAGTGAGTTCTGATGAGCATTTGGAGTTAAGAGTTGTGATTGGACAGGATGGAACTGAATCCCTCCGGTAGTACTGAGGCAGAGGAGGACTAGGCCCTGTCCTCCACTGGGGTGGGAGCAGTAAGACTTCAGATTTTCACGTTTTTTCAGATGCCTGAACATTCTTTTTTTTTTTTTTTTTTTTTTTTTTTGGTTTTTTGAGACAGGGTTTCTCTGTGTAGCCCTGGCTGTCCTGGAACTCACTCTGTAGACCAGGCTGGCCTTGAACTCAGAAATCCGCCTGCCTCTGCCTCCCAAGTGTTGGGATTATAGTTGTGCGCCACCACCACCCGTCCATGCCTGAACATTCTTAACCCCCAAATCTGAAACCTTTTGCTTTTATTTATTTATTTTCCCTTTGAGTCAAGATTTCACTGTTTGCCCAGGCTACCTTGAAACTTGCTGTATAGCCCAGGGTGCTCCAATCTGTGCTCTTTTTCCTATCCTAGCCTCTCAAGTGCTAAGTCCTGAAATCTGAAATTTCATGACTATCAAAAAAGTTTGAATTTGCCAGGCAGTGGTAGAGCATGCCTTTAATCCCAGCATGTGGGGGACAGAGGCAGGAGGATCTCTGTGAGTTGGAGGTCCACCTGGTCTACAAAGCAAGTTCCAGGACAGCCAAGATTATAAAGAAACCCTTACTTGAATGCCCTCCCCCCAAAGTTTGGATTTAAGGAGGATTCAGATTGTTCCCCGGAGTCACCCAGCCAAATCTCCATCTCTGTATTGTTCTCTTAGCCTCAGGGGTGAGTGCTCTGACTTGCCTGGTGCATTTTAAGTCCCAGTTCCTGATGGCCTTGCTCATGCTGACCTGATGGCTGATGGCTGTATACTGGGAAGTCTCCCTAGAACACCTTCCCTCATGCACTAGAAGAATAGACTTAAAAGGTCTCCACTGCTGCTTTACTTACTGAGCCAACTGGAGGATTCATACCTGGTCTCACACACACACACACACACACACACACACACACAGAGAGAGAGAGAGAGAGAGAGAGAGAGAGAGAGATACAGATACAGATACACATTTGGAGCTGGATGTGGTAGTGCATACTTGAAGCCCCAACATTCTGGAGGCTAAGAAGTTTCAGAGTTCAAAGCCAACATGAGTTACTCTCAAAAAGTGGAAATCAAGGCCAGTGTGGTCCTTAATGCCAGCACTTGGGAGGCAGAGGCAGGTGGTGCTCTGTAACTCTGAGGCCAGCCTGGTCTACTTACTGAGCTCCAGGTTAGTCAGTGATACCCAGTGAGACCTCGGAGAGAGAAACAAACAAACCAGAGACAGAGACTGAGATTTCCTATGTAGAAGGAGGATTGCCCTTTTTAAACATCAGGACATTGCGAGCTCATTCTCCACCCACTCCCACCCTCATTAACATGGCCAGCCTAGCAACCAGCCTAGCAATCAGTCTCCATAGAGTTTTAGTCCTCTGGTTTCCGGGTGGGCTTGGCCACCTGCATTTTTAACTGGACTCTCATCCTTGGCCCCTGGCGATTTTGAGGCAGTGGGCCATGGACCACCCTGTGAGAAAATAATGTGTTGAGCTGGGAACACGTTAGTTCCTCTTCCTGCTGGGAGTCCAAGTGTCATCAAAATGCTGACCATCTGGGTTTTATGGATTTTCATTTTTATTATACTTCAGTCCTCTCTTGGTTCCCTAGGCTCTAGCCCTGGCCTGTTGCTTTTGAATCTCTGAGGGTGTGGCCCAGTAGCATTGCTCTTGAAAACTCCCACAGTGGGTTCTAACATGCATTCAGGGTTGGGAACCGTGGGGCTGGCAGGATGAGATTGGATTGCTATCTGGGTGTGGTCCAACTCAGGTACAGCAGACCCAGCTGTCAGTTATCTAGGTGGTCTGCTGTGGCCTGGTCTCCTCTCTGTCCTTGCTTCTGCATCTGGAGAGAGGCCTTTTCATCCTCCCCCCCCCCACTTCTCCCTCCCCAACCCCCACCCCACCCCACCCCCGGCTCCACCTCACTTTATATAGCCCTGGCTGTCCTGGAACTCGAGCGTACATGTGGTGATCAGAAGATACTCCTTCAGAATCTCTTTTCTCCTTTCCTTACATATCCCAGGGCCTGGCTCTAGACCCCTACCCACGGAAGGTGACTGAGTTCTTTTATTTCTGCATTGGCTGCAGATCCTGTGGCTGAGCTAATAAATTCTGCATAGTGACACAATCGTGCCAAGAGTTCTGGAGACTCCCGGGTCCCGGGCTGTCATAAAGAGCCTTGATGTTCACACCCTCTGTGGCCTATCTGTTTCAGGTCTGGAATTCCCTTGGGGACCTAAACCCTTCCGGGAAGTTATTGCAGGGCCCTTGCTTAGAAGTAATGGGCAGTCGCTGGAGAGCAGCAGCCTGGAAGGGTCTCACGTGGGAGTCTATTTCTCTGCACACTGGGTGAGTGTTTGGCCTCTCCTTGGTTTAGACTGAAGGGAACAGCAGTGTCAGCAGTGTCGCCTCTGGGGTAGGAGGCTCTGGCGGAAGTTCCCTGGTCTGGCCTTGCTCTGTGACGACAGTAAATGCGAATGCTATCAGTGATGATGGTGACAAGGATACAGCCTCTCCTCAGCCATCTGCCCTGACAAGATTTCTCAGGCTCCAAAAGGGAAGGGCCTGCTGCATGTAGTTAGCTGGGGCCACAGCTGTGCATGCTGATTACCAGGAAGAGACAAAAGCTTACTTTTCTGTCTGGGCTTTGCTGTCCCAGCCCTACCCAGGTCTTCTCACCTGGCCTCCTTTGGCAAATGGCTGGAGGTAGGGAAGAAGCCGTGTCACATGGCAAGGGCTCTTGTCTTTCAGTGTCCACCTTGCCGAAGCCTCACCAGAGTGCTGGTGGAATCTTACCGGAAGATCAAGGAGGCAGGCCAGAAGTTCGAGATCATCTTTGTTAGCGCAGACAGGTATGGTGTATCCTCAAGTGTCAGCACCACACCACTTTTCCAGTAATGGCTTACAAGTGTGTCTTCTACCTTATCTGTCTTCCTCAGTGTAGGCCATGGAGAAGGATTAGGGATGCTAGCTCTAGGATATTAGCTGAGGTAAACCTCGCTGCAAACACCGAGGCCCTTCCCAGTGCACTGCAGGCTCACTGGAAATCAAATTTTGGTTCAGCTTTCTAGATTGTGAGGGGAATACAGGGTAGAGGATGGAGGCGAGCCAGAGACTGCACCATGTGACTGTGTCTTGCATAGATCTGGTCATGCACTTTGTCTAGGTCTCCACCAATGCACGTGGATAAGAAATCACACAAGCGAGGAGTGTAGTTTTCTCCCCAGGGCCCTGTCTCTCTAAGCCTCAGGCGTCTCTGCTTCTCCCCATTCCGTCATCAGTAAGCTTAGAACCCCAGCCCAGATCCAGACTGCGAGAGCAGGAGCCTCTGCCTCCCTAGACCCTGGTCACAGACAACTCTCAAGAGGTCACGCTGTAGCTTTGACACTGTATTTCCTGTGCTCCCACCCCACTATTCCCTGTCCCAGTGCAAGGGGCCCGAGGCCAGCCTGAAGACATCTAAAGCTTTGTTTTAAACAATATCACATCTCTTGAAACACAATTTCTACATAAATAAATTGCATCTGTTTTGGGTTTTTCCATTCCATAGCTCTGCCCTGTGTGTTTACCGTGTTATTATTGTCCTCCAATCAAAATACAGAACAGTTCCATCACCCGCAAGGTTCCTTTGTGCCTTCCCTGGTCACTGTACCTCCCCGTAGCTCAGCCCTAATGTGCTTTCTATACCTAAAGCATACTCATTTCCCCTGTTGCTTCTTAGTGTATAGTCATAGGTGTAGGCTTAGTGTAGTTCTTTACACACCACACATACACAGGGAACACAACTGTGGTGTGTGTCGAGGCCTGCTGTAAAAGTCAAACGTGTTGGGGCTGGAGAGATAGCTCTGTGGTCGAGAGCACTTACTGCTCCATCCAGAGGACCAGAGTTCTGACTCCAGCAGCTGTACAGCTAGGGGGCAGCTCACAGACACCAAGCACTCGGAACTCCAGCCACAAGGGCTCCAGCATCTCCTCCTGGCCTTTTCTTTTCCCCCTACACAAAAGCACACATACAAACAAGTGTATACAAGTCAAATCAAGTCTATTAAATAAATAAATAAATAAATAAATAAATAAATAAATAAATAAAAAAAGTATCTGTGCTGATGATATGGTGAGCATAGGTAAAGTTGGTTGGAGGCACGGCCTGACTGCCATTTTATTTTGGGAGCTACCGGGTGGATGGAGTCATTTGTTTGTTGATGAGCAGCAGAATGGGTAGAAAAACAAAGGCCTATAGCCTGGGGCCTGAGGAGCTAGGCTAGGTCCCTGAGTTTAGGAACCCCAACCCTGTAGGAGCCAGTACAACTTGGTAATATGGGGAAGGACCAAGTGGAAGTGCACACAGGATAAAGACACTTTCTCCACATCTTTCTGCAGGTCAGAGGAGTCTTTCAAACAGTACTTTAGTGAGATGCCGTGGCTCGCCGTCCCCTACACTGATGAGGCCCGGCGGTCTCGTCTCAACCGACTCTATGGCATCCAAGGTAGGCATCCCAGGCCTGGTGTGACCTGGATGGAAACCTGCCCACCTGGGCTTTCCACATCCCCGGTGGTCTCCTTTTAGGCAGAGAAAGAACAACTTTGAAACAAAGCATGGCAGTGCATGCCTGTAAGCCTAGCACCTGGGAGGCAGAGGTAGGTGGTATGCTAGTCCTAGCCAGTCTGAGCTGTATGGGGGACTGTTTCAGAAGGACCAAAGCCACCAAACAAACAAGCAAACAGACAGACAGACAGACAGACAGACAAACCAACAACTAGACTTTACCTTTGTGAGTGTTAATGTCCTGACATTTTTTTTTTTTAATTTACTTGGACCAGGCAGTTGTGGCGCATGACTTTAGTCCCAACACTCAGGAGGCAAAGGCAGGTTGATCTTTCTGAGTTCATGGCATGTGGTCTACAAAGTGAGTTTTAGAACAGCCAGGGCCACACAGAGAAACTCTGTCTCAAAAAAGTCAAAAAAAAAAAGAAAGGAAGGAAGGAAGGAAGGAAGGAAGGAAGGAAGGAAGGAAGGAAGGAAGGAAAGAAAGAAAGAAAGAAAGAAAGAAAGAAAGAAAGAAAGAAAGAAAGAAAGAAAGAAAGAAAGAAAGAAAGAAAGAAAGAAAGAAAGAAAGAAAGAAAGAAAGAAATGTTTTAATTGGGGGACTGGGGACTGCAGAAATGGCTGTGTTTGAGAGCTTTAACTGTTCTTGCATAGGGCCTGGTGCATTTCCCAGAATTCATGTCAGGAGGCTCACAGAGACCTATATATAACTGCAGCTCCAGGAGATCTTACAGCCTCTTCTAGTTTCCTTGGGTGTATACACACACACACACACACATACACGTGTACACACACATACAAGTACACATCACACACACACATACACTTTTAAAATAAAATAAATCTTAAAAAATTACTTGGAGTGATTTATTGTTTTTGTTTGTTTAAGACAGGGTTTCACTCTGTGTCCTGGCTGTCCTGGAACTCGTTCTATAGACCAGGCTGGCCTTGAACTCACAGAGATCCACCTGCCTCTGCCTCCCAAGTGCTAGGATTAAAGGGGTGAGCCATCATTGCCTGGCTCTTGGGGTGAATTTTATGGCGTATAACATGACTGATACCTCATCACAGCAATTGTGTTGGAGGTTTGGGGTGGGTTTGTTGTTTTTAAGTACTTGTTCTGGTTAGACAGCTACTTCTCATCCCCTTTCATAGTGGCTTCTGACATGATGGCCTGTGTGGCATGTGCTTCCAGCTCCCTAGACCAGAACTCCCCTCCCAGTTTCCCTGTCATACAGACTAAAGGATAATCTTTGGTTCTATCACTTGGAGTGCTTGAGCATCCGTTCCTCTTCTGCAAATCGCACATGATGGACCTCTGACAGAAAATCGCTAAGAAGTGATATAGATGAAATGTTTCTTCCATGCGAGTATGTGTGTGTGTGTGTGTGTGTGTGTGTGCGTTGCACTCCTACTACCTTGAGGACATTTCCACAAAGAGCTGACTACCTGATTTGCATTATAATGATGTTCAGAAATAAAGACTATCACAGAAACAAACTAGATGCTCCCTTTGTCCGATGAGCACCCCTCCTACTCTCTAGCCAAATGAGCTCTTTCTTGGGAAAGTACTTGACTGGCAGTTCCAGAATTAAACTGGAGGGTAGGTGCTTACTTAAGTTCCATCCCTGCACTACAAAAATAAACAAATATATGGGGTTGTGCTTTGGCTTTTCCACCTGTGGGATTAAGTTTCCTTGCTCTGAAAGTGACTCAGTGTTCTAATTCAAGGAGACGTGACTGTCCCTTTGTTCAGTGGACAGGTTTCCTCCAGCATCGCGGTCTTCCAGGCCGTGCCACAGGCTCCCTGGCTTGTGACTAAAGGCCTTTCAAGCCACTACAGGCAAGACTCACTGGTAGGCTGGTTGAGAGCCAGGGCTCTCCTGGGTTTAGACTCTGTTGTCCATCAGTGCCAGCCTCTTCTGATAACAGTGGGTTTCTTCTTTCCGTCTGTGTTAGGCAGCGTCTCATGACTGTGATGCTGTACCTAGTAGAGGCAGCTTGAGGGAAGGAGGATTTGCCATGGGTCTCCGCTTCAGAGTCACCACTCAGTTCTCAGCTGGATGGCTCAGGAGGCAAGTGGGACAGGAGGGGGGGGGGTGCTGACGCTCTGCAGACTTCCGAGGAGTGGCCCATCCACGTTCAGAGTGAGTCTTCTCCCTTAGCTGGGTCTCTGTAGAGATGCCCTGACAGATCCATGTAGCGCTGTGCTCCTCATCTCCTAGGTGACTCCAGACCCAGTCAGGGTGGCCCTGAAGACAGCCTCACTCCCCTTTAGCAACATAGTGACATCTGAGTTTTTGGGAATTCCTGTTTCTCACACACAGCAGTGAGTATAGATAAATACATCTTTTTTTTTTTTTTTTGGATTTGTTTTTTTTTAAGACAGTGTTTCTCTGTATAGCCCTGGCTGTCCTGGAACTCTGTAGACCAGGCTGACCTCGAACTCAGAAATCCACCTGCCTCTGCCTCCCAGAGTGCTGGGATTACAGGCGTGCGCCACCACCACCCGGCAGATAAATACATCTTTAAAGACATAATAATAAGAAATTAACAAAGAAGACATCTGAAATTATCTCATAGCACCACCATAGAAGCTGAGCTCTCAATCAGGTGGTAATTTGTAGCATTATTATTTACTTATTTATTTATTTATTTATTTATTTTTGGTTTTTTTTGAGACAGAGTTTCTCTGTGTAGCCCTGGCTGTCCTGGAACTCACTCTGTAGACCAGGCTGGCCTCGAACTCAGAAATCCACCTGCCTCTGCCTCCCAGAGTGCTGGGATTACAGGTGTGCACCGCCACCACCACCCTGCTTTTTTTTTTTTTTAATTTGTAGCATTATTAAAGTTTTGTTGTTATTGTATGTGTGGGGATATTTTGCCTAGATGTGTGTCTGTGTATGACATACATGCTTGGCACTTTCTGAGGCCAGACGAGAGGGTATCAGATTCTATGGCTGTGAGTCACCTATGGGTGCTGGGAATCAAGTCTGGGTCTTCTGCAGTTAGAGACAGTGCTTTTAATTGCTGACCTATCTCTCTCCAGTCCCTTGGTTGTTATCTTTTGAGGCAAGGTCTCACTCTACAGCCCAGGCTGGACTAGAATACACTCTATAATCCAGGCTGGTCTAAATCTTTTCTGACCTCAACCTCTCCACCTCGCAGTTCTGATATATGATAGACACAGGGCACAATGCTTTTTTAATTTTGAAACATAGTCTCATTATGTGGCATTGGCTGGCCTGGAACTCACTTTGTAGACCAGGCTAGCCTTAAACTTGCAGTAACATTCCCCTTGCTCCTTCCTGCCTCCCTGGTGTTAGAGTTATAGGTACGTACTACCCGTGCCGAGCCAGGGCGATGAAGTGGTTTCACAGATCAGCTCTAGGACCATTTCCTGGGCTGTATCCAGACTGAGATGCCTCCACCTGGCCTTTGGACCTTGAGAGAGGGGGTGGCGGTGGTATAATTTGACAGTCACCTGGCCCTCCCTATTGTCTTGGCCAGATTGAGTGAGAACATACAATGCAAAGGGAATACGTTCTCTGAGTATCTGAGATCTAGGCCCAGCGTGCCTTGTACCTGAGTTTCTTCCTCCAGAGTGGCCTTACCAAATGCTGACAGTTATTTGAAGTGTCATAGGGAGTGAGTCACCCAGTCACAGGGTAGCTATACCTGCTGCAGGTCTTAAGGACAAGTTTGCCCTAAGCTAGGGGGACCAAAGTCTGGCAGCTGCCAGGGGCCTGGTCACCAGGGTGGCTCCCTTTAGGTGCCCTGGGGTTGTGTGGAACTGTAGTCATCACAGGGCCACCCTGGCTCGAGGATTTGCCATTTGGCTTTCCTCCATCTCCTTTGTCTCCCTGACAAAGCCTGCTTCCCTGCAAGGCCTCCCTGATACCAGTGCTTTGTGCAAACTGGGGAATTTGTGGCCCTGTAAGCTGTTTAAAAATGCCTTTCTAAGGGAACCATTTAGACACACTTGGCAAAAGGCAAATCTCATTAGCCATTGTCTAAGTAACCCTGGGCCGCTAGAGAGTATTGGAGAACACCCTGTTCTTTTGCAAGGAGGCTTAGGGGCCTGCTTTCTTGGTCCAGGGACCCAGGCTCTTTGTCATCCCTCTCTCTCCTTCATCCCCAGCCTGTGGGAGGGTAGAAGGGGGCTCTGGCTGGGCGGCTATAGTGTAGAGCCTTAGTGTCCCCAGCACAGAACTTTCTGCTTCCTTTCCCTCTTGCTCCATCTGTCTTTCACTGTTTCTTCTGCCCTCCATCCCCCTCGACCCTCCTTCCCCCTTCCCCTCCCCTCTCTGCCCCTTGTTTTGCCCACTTCCTTAACTTCCTTCAGAAAATGGACTTGAAGCACTCTGTAAATATAAAAACAACATTTTCAGAGCTTGTGTCTTTTCAGTCAGCAGAGAGCAAGTAGCCGGGCGTTTATTTTGCAGACAAACCTCTGCATTCAGAGCGCTGGCGCCTCTGTGTAGAGCTGCCTGCCTGTCTGCTGGCGGAGGGCGGCCGGCCGGGCAGCCTGGGGATCAATCCACCGAGTGACCTTGCTGCTCTGTTCTGTTTGCTGCACTTAATTGTGAGCACATAAAAAGAAGGGGAAAGATAGGGGGACAAAAGAGAGTGCCATAATAAATCCTCGTGCACTTACACTGGGAAAGTGGGTTTTGGTCAGATATTTAGAATAGAATCCAGATCCTGTGAACGCTCCTCAGCACACCCAACTTTCAAAAGAAAATAAGAAGGAAGGAAGGAAGGAAGGAAGGAAGGAAGGAAGGAAGGAAGGAAGGAAGGAAGGAAGGAAGGAAGGGCAATGGAAGCATTGCAGACAAACAAAAGGCCTTCACTCTGCCTTCCTTCTCCCAGGGGAATCTCCGCCATACACTTACTGCGTAACTTCCTAAGTCACTTCGCATTTCCCTGCATGTATATGAACCCATAAATAATGTATCATTTCCTTGGTTTGTCTTTTAGAAGCATACTTTAAATGCTGTCATAATGTAATTTTCCATCTTGAGCTTTTTCCCTTACATGATGGTTTGAAATGCATTCCCACTAACATTCATATCTAGTTCATTATTTCTTCCTGGGAAGTGCTCCATTGCTTAACCGCGCTGCCTGATATATCTGCCCCTCTTGATGGACAGTTTTACTGTGCCAGCAGACAAATCTGCTCTACTCTTGATTGACAGTTGGTTTCTGGGTTTATAAGAGCATGGCCGTGCAGCTCTCCTGGTGCAGACTGGGTAGCTTCTGGGTCTTCCAGCCATGTCCAAGTTGGCCCAGGCCCCATGTTTCTGACCTCAGTTGAGTTTTTCTGAGCTTTGCCACCTAAGTTGGCTGCCCCCATCCTTTCCTTGGCTCTCTGAGCAAAGGAAGGCTTTCTGGGATGGGGCCGCAGGAGGAGAGGGGCCAGTGAGCAGAGCTGGCTGTTGGCTTGGCGTTTGTCATCCCCACCCAGGCCTGGTGCCCTTGGGTTCTGATTTTCATCTTATGTTAATCCACATATTACATCGCTTAAAATTCCAAGTTCTCCGTATCTCGTTTCGACCAGTATTGCTATCTTACTCTACAACTGTTTCCACTTTTCTGAGTCCCCGTTGGCTACTGGCCACATGCTCACACAGAGCCGTAATGTACACATAGCACTGGGCCAGCCAGGTTTTCCTCTCAGCAGTCTATTGCAGCCTTTTCCAGTTGGCTGCGCCCTCCGTGGTGACCACTGCCACCGTCTCACAGAATCGCGCCCTGCGGTGCCTTGGCTTGCACTTCAACTTCTCCTCCTGCCTCCCACCCTCCCCTGAGGGTGCTGCCATCTGGGTGCAAACAGAGCTAGGTAGGTGTTATCCCCGCTAGCTCCTTTCTTCAAGTGCCTGGACCATTTCAGCTTCTTTGTTCCACACCTACCCTCCCATCCCCGAACTGTTCCCTTAGCAACAGAGAAACAAGCAACTAAACTGCAGGATGGCCTCTATGTGCTATTTTCAAGTTGTTCTAAGCCACTAGTAGGTATCTTCCCTCAGGGGAAGGGTTTGGCCCTGGCTTCTCAGGCCCTGTCCTTTCTCTGTGCTGAAGATGCAGGCTGAGTCTTCTTTGGGAATGAGGGTATATATATGTAAGCTTGGGATGAGGCAGGTGAGAGGGCGCCAACCTCTTGCTTGCCACATGTTACTGTTGGTGGGACTCTCCCTCATATCACCCCCATCCCCACCCCCACCCCACCCCGTTCCTCAGACGACATGCTTCAGCCTGGCTTGAGATTTCTGACTCTGCTCCAAGGCTCCCACCTTCTGTGCCTCTGCCTTCTCAGGAAGGACGTTTTCAAACACGAGTGGATTTATAACATTTTCCTATCATTTACGGAGCACGGACAGTATCCCCAGTCCTCTGCCAAAACATTTTACATTGCTGTCTTTTTATTCCTACCCATTATCAAGTAAGATAGAATCTGACATCCCCATTTGGCAGAAGTTAGGGACCGCAGGATCTTCCTAAAACTCTGGAATCCGCACCTTTCCTCCAAAGGTCCCAGATAGCTTTTCTGGGAAACAAGTCTGGGCTTGGCAGAGATAAGCTGTCTCTTTTGTTCCTGCAAGAAGCCCCTCACTGGTATGGAAGGTATTTTGCATGACTGCATTGGTGAGAAATTTGCTGTTCCCTTGAAGTTTTCTGAGGCTTCGCCCTGTTTTCTCTGAAGTATTGACTTTGGAATGCCTGCTTCAGGGACTGCATGCTGAGGAGGAGAATGGGCTAATGACACCCTCAGCCTCCTCTGCCACCTCTCTGGAGAGGGAAGAGGAGAGAGGAAAATAGTTTGGCAAACTGGTTCTGGAATGTTCCTGGCCCTAACCAGGTGCTATGAGAGTCCTTGGCGAAGGTGCTATTCTGGAGAATAAGCCACAGCCCTTGCAACAGGCAGGCCAGTGTTCCCATCCCACAGAGACTGGCTGTGTGGTCTTGTGGTGGTCCTTAGAGCCTTTCAGGATGACAAAGTAAGGTAGCAACTATGTTGTGCAGACAGTGCAGAGGCAAGCTCCCCTTCTCCTTGCCACCCTCTGATTTAGCAGTAGCATACGCCCCAGGTCAAACCCAAGGTCCCCTGAAGGGACCGGTGGATCCGGGAGCATAGATACTCTTCAGCTCCAGGTCTGATTGGGTGGGTGTATTTCATGCACTGGTGTCACACTCCTGACACTGCCCTGTCCCTGTGGATCTTATGGCCTTGGGTTCCTAGATATAAGCTTTGGTGCTCAAAGGACTGACTCCAGGAGAGGACCTTTTAAGTTTTCATAGCTGCGGGGACAGAGTAGAAAGAGCCTGGCCAGAGGATCTGTGCCTTGTGGAGTCATCAGTGGGCTCCCTGGCAGCCAGCTTGAGTCCTTGCTGTCCTGTCCTGGTCCCCGCAGGACTCAAAGGAGCAACAAATCCTCTCATGGTGATTCCATGGAAACAGAGGAACTAGAGTCCCTGGCTGGCAGACTTGCAGTCACCTCCCAGAGCTCTGTGCCTGTCTGTCTGTCCTCCTGAATCCCTAATTAGTCCATGCTAACAACAGACCCTCTTGCTGTTTGGAATCATAGCAGTGGGCAGGCTCAGTTTGCCTAGTACTCAAGAATTGCCCAATCTCAGAAGCACTGGTTCAGATTAAAGGACTGTGCCAACGCTTTTAGAGATGGGGACGTGGCAGTCCCTGTGTGGCTTCTGGCCTGAGGCTTCCTCTGGGCTGCTGACATAAGTCTTGTGTGTGGAGACACAGCCAATATGGGTTCATGCATCTGGGGAAGACACCATGAGGACAATTTCCCAGGTTGTCCTGTTTAAGACCAAGCTCATTTTAAGAATCCACGGGAGTCGGGGCCGCAGGAGCCGGGTTCTCTTCCCCTAGTCTCTGACACACCCATTCAGCTACTTCTAATAAATGTGAACAAAATGCATTCATTTATTCCTTTTGAAGATAGGCCCACCACTGCGTGCCCACTGGGTCCACCAGCACAGCAGGTTACAAAGCACCAGGGTCACACTTCTGGTACCTCACTGTACCCCCCGCGGAGATGTAAAATGTCAGTGGAACAAATTACTGACCAAATACTTCAGAACATATAAATATTAAATTCCTCTGGCTTTCATATAAAATCCAGGCTCTAGTCTGCTCCCAAGAGGGGGTACCTGGAGAGCTCTACTGGGGAGGGGACCAGCTACCAGTGGAGAGACAAGTGTCCCCAAAGGTCAGGGCAGAGGCTGACTCTGTGTGAGTGGCAGCTCTGGCCAAAAGAGAAGCAGTGGGGAGTGGGGTACAAAGAGCAAGGAGGTGGCAAGCCCACGTGCACCGTAACCAGGCTGGGATGTCCCCCGAGTTCACACGGGCATTGGTACTTGAAGTGCATGCACTGCACGCAGGTGCGCAGGTGCACCAGGATTGACCCCCCCAGCTTTGTGCACACTAAAAGAGTGTTGGTTTCTGTGTTCTGTTCTCTGAGTTTGTCACTCAATTGCTGTGGATGGAGCTGGGATAGATGGGAGCTCCAGCATCTTCACAGTGTCACCCCAGAGAACTCCAATGCACCTACTGTCAGCATTCCGTGGAGTGACTCCACACAGACCCACAGCGGTTCTGTAGCTAGTCAGCAACTGGGTTTAGTTTTAGCCCAGGGCTTCCTGACCAGCCCTGGCCTGGATCCTTACTGTGAGAAAGTGAATGTCCCTGACCTGGAAGACAGGCTCTGCCCCCTCTCAGGACAGTGGCCAGCTAAGTGTTCTCTCTCTCTCTCTCTCTCTCTCTCTCTCTCTCTCTCTCTCTCTCTCTCTCTCTCTCTCTCTCTCTCTCTCTCTCTCTCTCTCTCTCGCAGGCATCCCCACACTCATCGTACTGGACCCGCAGGGGGAGGTGATCACTCGGCAGGGCCGGGTGGAGGTGCTCAACGACGAAGACTGCCGGGAGTTCCCGTGGCACCCGAAGCCCGTGCTGGAGCTCTCCGACTCCAATGCCGTGCAGCTCAATGAGGGCCCCTGCCTCGTCCTTTTCGTAGGTATGGAGCTGAAGGGGAAGTGGAAGACAGGTCAGAACGGATCTCTCACAGGAGGCAGATAGTGTCCCCCTGCCCCCCAGCCTCTCTGTGTCATTAACAGTGTTGATCTGGGGTCTTTGTCTCCCCAGCAGCATTGCTTTTGACCCCAATGATTTATTCATGGCTATCCCCCTGCAGGCGGTGGTCTGGAGCAACCAGCCACTGCTCCGCTTCCCCTGTGTGCTGCTCCTGCTGCCAGCTGGGTAACAGGTCAGGCAGGAAGATGCCCCCAGCCCCCCATGAACAGAACCTTTGTTGGGAAGGGAGATGGGAGGGTGTAGCTTGCCTAGCAGCTGTAGGGGGTGGGGTCCCCTCAGGCTAAGGCTCCTCCAGGCCTGCTACCGCTTTCCTCTGCTCTAATGACCAATTCCAGGGAACCACTAGAGCAGGCCTGGCTCTACCAGGTGGAGCCCTGCTCCTCTGCCCTCAGAAGCGATGCCTCTTGGCCAAGTAGAAAGACCGAGAAGCAGCATCCCTGCAGACGGTGGCATGACTCAGGATGCTATGGAAACCAAGAACCTTGAGACTTGACTGGTCACCTCCAGCTGAATTGCTCTATTAGGGCCATGGTTGGAGTGGCCCCCACCAACTTCACTGAGGGCCTGGGGAGCACCCTTCGCACCCTGCTGCATTCTCTGGGGTCTGGGTTCAGGCCAGTCTTGGGTAGGAAGGCCTATCATAGAGAAGCAGTCTTGACAATTTTTCACTGTGGGGCTGTCCTGCCTGCTGCAGATCCTCACACCCACCTCCTGGGGCCTGTTTGGAAAGAGCTCTGAACTCGGGGACAAGTAGGAACCTTTTGGCCTTCTCTGGAAATGTAGAGGCCAAGTCCCAGAGAGGCAGAACAAGTCGGATAGTATCACAAAGTGAATCAGATGGGTGTGTCCCCAGAGATTCTGTCTGGTCACCATGAGCCTGTTGGGCAGTATGGCACTGTGGGTAGATTCCTATACCCTCTGTGCTTTACCTCTTGAGGATGTTGTGCTGACTCTTGACCACAGGCCTCCATAGCCTAAGCCTCTGTTCTCCTGCAGATCTTCCCAGGTAGGTCTGCCTACCAGGTGACTTTGAAGCAGCTGTGGTGTCCCATCTCCACCAGAGCTGCAAACGGGACCACAGTCCTCGGTCCT
Organism: Apodemus sylvaticus; assembly: GCF_947179515.1. Taxonomy (NCBI): domain Eukaryota; kingdom Metazoa; phylum Chordata; class Mammalia; order Rodentia; family Muridae; genus Apodemus; species Apodemus sylvaticus. Next base: position 47,493,182 of record NC_067481.1, read on the forward strand.
TGAAGCATTCATGGTTCTGGCTCTGTGACTAGGAGAATACTCCCAGGGGCTCAGGTGTAGGCATGGGAGCAGCACAGCTCCCTGTAGAGGTTTGTGAAGAACTTCTTGACAGGTCTGAATGCTGGTGGGTAGGGTTCCAGCTGCTCACTGAGCCTGTCTGTATCTAGTGAGCCCAGTGTGTCTCAGGCCCAGCTCTCGGGTCCATCCCTGCTCAGTACTATTTGACAATTTTAGAGTTGCTTGTCCTTTTCTCTTCCCCTGTCACAGACTCTGAAGACGACGGAGAGTCTGAGGCAGCCAAACAGCTGATCCAGCCAATAGCTGAGAAGATCATCGCCAAGTACAAAGCCAAAGAAGAGGAGGCGCCACTGCTGTTCTTTGTGGCAGGGGAGGTGAGTGCAGAGGACGGGTCTGGCAGCGGGGACTTGCAGGACATGAGTGATCTTGGCTTTTGGAGGTCTGAAGGGACCTCTGGGTCTGAGCTGAGTGTGCCACACACAGATGTAAGAGGAAAAGGTGTGTCCTTAGTCATCAGAAACCACTTCCTATCCCTGCTGTATCTCCCCCCACCCCCCGCCCTTCCTTCTCACTCAGCAGTCCTCAGAACATGAGGAAGCCCTCCGGGGTCTGTTCCCCATGCACTGTTCCCCATGCGGCGGCAGCACAGACATCAGTCGGCCACCCTCATTCCCATCCGTGGTGCTGGATGAAAACCAGCCCTCAGTGCTTTGCAAAGGATCAGCCTAGCTAGTCCCACAGTGCCAGCTTGCAACACGGACTTAGCCATCCAGGGAACCTGACTTAAACACACAGCTGAAGACGCCTGGGGAGGTTGGAGATTGCTGCTGTTCCCCATCTGTTGCTCCCAAGGCCTCATTCTTGACAGCCCTCACTGTGCCAGCCCAAGCAGGGGACATCCCCGGGGTCAGACGATGGGTCCTTGGAGTAGAGACTCCCAATGCAGGTGCCTGGCCACCCTAAAAGCTTGGGAGGCTGCATCCTACAGGCACCTGTGTTCTGCAAGATGGCTGTGATCAGCAGCGCAGGCGCTCTTCTGGCTCCTTCTGCACATGCTCATTGCCTCTCTATCCCAGCCCAGCAGCCCTCTGAGGTTCGCATCAACAGACTCTATGAGGCCACCCCCCCCAGCTTTTCCTGCACAGGTCAGAGCTTCCAGTTGGTCAGAGCCTGTACACTGGATCTCAAGAGAAACACAGGAAGACAAACAACAGAGGCCAGACACCCTAAGCCACCCATTCATCATCTCCTCAGTAACCACCCCTGGCTGCCCTGCTGGGCCCCTTACAGGCAGCCCCAGTTGCCCTGCCCAGCCCTGGGGTGGAGGGGAACAAAGAGGGTTCACAGGCTCCTGCGGGGGTTGGGGGGTGGAGGGATAGGGATGGGGGGCTGTCCCAGCCACCCCATACAAAGCACAGCAAGGCAGCTCTGCATGTATTAAACTCTAACCCCTGGAGAATAGCTCCTAAGAAAGATGGGTGCAGAAGAGAAAGGCCAGGCTGGGGGCAGGGCGGGGACTCAGGGCATAGCTGAAAGCTTTTGCAAGTTCTCTGTACCCTAGGCGCCTTGCCAGGAGCGTCACCTGCTGGTCTCCTTTGTTCCTGGTCCTCTCACTGGGAACAATACTCCTCATCCTGTTTCCTAGATGAGGGAGGAAGGCTGGGAGCACTGCACGCTGGCTTCCTTCCTTAGCATCCAGGGTGTTAGGGATGGGACCTGGGCTCTATTGATGTCCCTTGCCAAGGCCACACAGAAAGTAGGTAACAGAGAAGGAACTGGTGGGGTTGCTGTGACTCTGGGGACAGGGCTCTTTCTTTTCTGACAGATGGACCAGTTCATGCCTAGGACAGAGAGGTGTGTGTGTGTGTGGGGGGGGATGCTGTCCATGGGTCAGAAAGCCAGGCAGAGCCCCCTGTGTCATCCATTGCTCCACTGAGGTTCCAGTCTTGGCAACTGACTCGGTCCAGCCCTCTGTCCTTCCACTCAGAAGCAGGGTAACCTGGCCTGGGGGAGACAGGGAGACAGGACATGGGCATTGATTAACTGAGCCCAGCAGTATGGCCCAGGGCTGGGAGAGTCCTTTTATTCTTGTGGTTGTCCTTTCCCAATCCTGTCCCTTGGGACAAGCACTGGTTAATCAGAAAGCCTTTGAGAACATTAAAATTGTCTCTGGTTTACTCAGGGGGAGGCGCTGGTGCTCTTGGCTTGGTGCAGGCCTCCTGAGGGGATAATATGAACAGTGTTTGTCCAGGTGCTTCCTTCCCTCTGTTTATCATGAAGGGTTCTATTAACCCATGAGGAGGGCTGGACCTGGCGATCAATGCCCAAGATACAGAAGCATCCAGCATTACAGGAGGCACATGCTATTGTAGGAGAAGGGTAGATGTCACTCACAAACCCTCCTTAGTGTCTGGGAATGTAATAGATTTTGTCTGAGGAACCAGTGAGCTTAAGTTTCATGGCTCCTGCTCCCCACCCCTGTGTAAGGCCAGGAAGACTCCAAGCCCTTTCTCTGCAGGGCAACTCAAAACTTCTCATTAGATTTAGAGTGTTACATGTTGTACAGTGTGGAGTCCCATTTCCCACCAGTCTCTAAATGAGGTCTGTCTCATGAAAGGTCACCTCAGGGGGCTGGGGAGATGGCTCAGCGGGCCACAACCATCTGTAATGAGATCTAATGCCCTCTTGTGGTGTGCCTGAAGACAGCTACAGTGTACTTACATATAAATAAATAAATAAATCTTTAAAAAAGAAGAAAGAAGGAAGGAAGGAAGGAAGGAAGGAAGGAAGGAAAGGAAGGAAGGAAGGAAGGAAGGAAGGAAGGAAGGAAGGAAGGAAGGAAGGAAGGAAGGAAGGAAGGAAGGAAGGAAGGAAGGAAAGGTCACCTCAAATAGTTGCTCCTCCATAAAAGTCTTCCCTGTTTGAATGAGGGGGGTTGAGCTGAGGAAACTCACTGGGCCAGCAGCAGGGAATGCAAGGCAAGCCACGAGCGCTTTTTAGAGCAACAAACACAGTGGAGTAGCGCCCAGGCTGGCTGTGCACTCCTGCCTTCATTTCACACAGGGCATGGGGGACAGTAAGCTGTTTTTGTTGAAAAAGATTCCGGAGTTGGAATCCTGACTTAGCCTCAGATAATCCACAGTGGGGTTGCAAAGAATTGAGAGCTGGTTGCAAAATCTAGTGATCAGGACTTAAAATCATAACCTTAAAAGGCAGAGGGCGTGTTAAAGTCACTTTCATGCTCATGAAGACACTTGGCTTGCCTCCTGGGTTGAGCGATGCAGGGGACTTAGTCACCCTTCTCCCCAAGGTAGGGTAAGGTCCTTGTCCTTCCGATAGAAGCCACTACCCCAGCGTGCTAACACTGCCCCTGTCCCATACTCTCTAAGACTGGACTCAGGAGACTCTCTTGTTAACGTTTCCTGGTTTTCCTGCCTTTCTGGTGACTTCCAGGACGACATGACTGACTCCCTGAGAGATTACACCAACCTGCCTGAAGCGGCACCTCTGCTCACCATCCTGGACATGTCAGCCCGGGCCAAGTACGTGATGGATGTAGAAGAGATCACCCCAGCCATTGTGGAGACTTTTGTGAATGACTTCCTAGCAGAAAAGCTCAAGCCAGAGCCCATCTAGTGGGCTCCGGCTCCTGAGACAGTATTTAAGACACAGGCTTCTTCCTTTCCTCCCCTCTGCCCTGGACCTCTCCAGCGTGTCCTGAATCACCCCAAGTGTCCAACCTCTGTGGTGCCTTGTTTCTGCATTAACAACTCAGTTAGCACCCAAGGGTGTGCATCCTCACAGTGGCAGCAGATCCCACTGTGTTCGGAGACGGCTTGGGATCGTGAGGATGGCCTGACCAGCTAGCACGGAGACTGCCACCTCTCCTGGCTCTTGATGGAGGCCCTTCCAGGGTCTTCTGCAGAGCAAGCAGGCAAGGACAGTGGAGTGAGGCCCTGACTCTGACCCTGGGGTCAGTACACACACCCCAAGCCAGAGGGAACTCTCCTGTGACACCTGTACCCATGGGAGTTACAGAGGAAGGGCCGTGGCCTCAGCAGACATCAGCTGAGAGCTGTCGGTGAATTTGCTTTGTAAGGACATAATCTTCCTTTGTCTGGGGGAAAACCAGTGCATCAATGGATTCTTGGGCAGGGGACCTCCAAATCTATAAGGAAACTTGTGGGTGTCTTTTTTGGTGGGAAAATGAATAGCCGAGCTAACAGTTCATAGAACACTTACTGTGTGGTTAGTTTCTTCTCTCCCCATCTTTCCTCCTTACTCTTGGCCATCCCCAGGTTTCTGCCCCTACAAAAACCTCCCTCCATCTTGGAATTCTGGTAATGAATCCCACCCTCACACCCCCTACCCCCAGCCATCTTCCCAAGACTGAACCCTGAGTTCCCAGAGAAGTGTCGCCTAGCTGCCCTGGGCATCTCTGTGGGCTGCCGCCTTCTCTATGGGCTGGTGCCCTGCCAGAGGCACCTGCAGCCCCTTTCAAGTTCCATTTTCTTCTCAAACTAGATCCAAAAAGCAAAAAGGATTTTCTTTTCTCTGGGAACCTGCAAAAGGAGCTGTGCTCTAGAGAGCAGTGAGGGCACCGGGCATGCCAACCGGAGTCAGCCCTGCCCTCCTCTGCTCCGCCCAGGTAGCTGAACAGTGGAAACCAGCCATGGTCTTAGGGTCTGGGCTTTGGCCTAGGGATTCCCAGGACTTTAGTCAGTCACAGTCTGGTGTCAGGGACTTCAAAGCATCTGGGCCTCACCCTCAGCTCCACCCAACACTTTACCAGCCCAAACCATTTATTTTGGAAAACCCAGTTGTCCTCCCGCAACAAGCTATTGACACTGCTGTTCCTTGTTGGCTTGTAGTTCAGAGGTACAAAGTTAGTTGGTAATTACTTTTTTGGATGTTGCCAGCCTGAGTGCAATCACCTAGAAAGAAATAAAGCAGATAAAGCAGGCTTTTTTGACCTCACCCTCGCTCGGGTCTTCCTGCCCTCAGTGAAGAGTCCATTTCCCTTTAGTGCTCTATTTGGGATGGGGAGAATAGTCTAGAACCTGCAAGAATCTAACAAACTGAGACTGAGAACAGAGTTTGATTGTAGGGTACACAAGGCCCTGAGTTCAACACACACACACACACACACACACACACACACACACACACACACACACACACGACTGTCTGTTTCTCTTGGTTTTCAGAAGGCAGGAACTTCATTGGAGGTTCGGTTCTCAGACTGAAGACCTTGTGAATTTTGCTGTGTCCTTGTTTATGGAAGCTGAGCCTGCCGCCTCCATGGGGAGACACTAGAGTCACCATGGACCTCACTTCAAAGAGTAGGGCAAGGACTGGGATGTCCAAGCCTCGCTCTGTCCTAGGGTTAGGAGCTTCTCCGTCAGAGACAAGGACCAAGAAAAACTCCCTCCCTTGGAAAATGAATAGTTTCTGTCTGTGCCCTGTGTGTGATTGCTTTGAAGGAAAGGATGGTGGCCCTCTCAGCAGCTAGTTACCTTTGGGGAGAAAAAGAGAAGCCAGCCGGGAGGTACAGGATCGGACCTGCATCATATCTCAGCGGGCTGTCCTGGGCTGATTCTCCTGTCAGCTGATTGCAACACCAGGATTCCCCTTTTAGAGTGGATGTGTGGGTCAGTCAGGACCTGGGGACGGCCTAGCTCTGTACAGCTGCTACAGCGTGCCACAGAAGGATCTTTCCTATGAACCAGTGAACAATCCCTAAAGGTTACTGCAGCAGACCAAGTGGGTGGTGTGCTAACTCCCACCAAGCGGCTTCAAGATACCTTCCAATTCTCCTTGCTAATTGGAAACAGGCTAAGACACCAGCTGTGGCATCCGCAGGCTTCCGCCAGCAGCATGGGAAACACCATGCCCTGCATGGGAAGGTAGCTATAAAAATGCCACAGTAGAATTCCCAGGTTTGTGTTCAAAATGACCTCCAGACCCCATTCCCACAATAGAGAAGCATTTCTTTAAATTTCTTAAGACCAAGTCTTACTCTGCAGCCTAGGCTAGCCCAGAAAGCTGCTGTGTAGCTGGCCTCTCATTCCTGTTTCAGGCTCCTGAGCGTTGTGTGAGGCACAAGCCACAGTGCCCAGCAAGATTAAGATTTTTCACCCAGCGTTCACACAAAAGATCAAACGATAGTCTGGAATCCCACACTAGGGAGGGAGGAAGGAGGGTCATAAGTTCAAAGCCAGCCTGGGCTTCATGGCAGCACTGCCTCAAAATATCAAAAGTAATAAATCCATACAAGGAAAAGGACATCTGTTAGGCTAATGATGGAAATGGGCAGATGGAAGGAGCTTCCTAGCTAAGAGTCAGGTGGTTTCTGCTCTGTCCTGCCCACCATGTGTTCTTGAAACCAGTGGCCTTCACTTATTCCAGCATACGGAGCCAGCACTGCTTTTTTGGCAAGCTTCACATGGTAATTTCCAGCCAGACTTTGTTTTATCCTGTTGCCTAATTAAAGACACTGTAAAGCTGTTCCCCCTCCTGCTCCCATGCTCAGGGCGGCAAACTGAACCCAGCAAGGAGATGGAGAAATATGCTTGGGAACAGGTCTGTGGGACTTGCGACAGCCATTTTAAAGGGCGCAAGGAGAAAACATGGGCATGTGAGGACACCCATGTCAAAATGCTGCACACAGAGTTGACAAACAGGGAGTGGCCTGAGCTAGCATCTGGTGCCACAAGCTGAGGTGGTCACATTCTGTACACAGAGACATTTCTTCTGCCAGCCTGGGCAGACCTGTGCCTGCCTTGTAGCACCAGAACACCAGTGAGGTACAAAGCCAGGGTGGCAATGCCCAGGCACCGCAGAGATTCAAGAGTGCCCCTCTCACTCCCACTGTCTTGTGCAGCCAGTCGCTGATCTGAGAGCCCCCAGCCCACCAAGTTCTTACAAAGTTTGTCCCACAATGGTTATACTAACGGGTACCTCATCTACACTCCTTACTGACAGTGCCTCCAAGCAGGGGACTTTAGGGGACCACCATTGACTGTGATGATACTATTCTTTTTTAAAAGATTTATTTATGTATGTGAGTACACTGTTGCTCTCTTCAGACACACCAGAAGAGGTCATGGGATCCCATTACAGATGGTTGTGAGCCACCATGTGGTGCTGGGGACTGAACTGGAAGAGCAGTTGGTGCTCTCAAAAGCTGGGCCATCTCTCCAGCCCGCAACTTCATCAATGGCCTGTGAGCATATATATGTGGTAAACGTTCTAGGAACAAAAGGCTGTACGTGGAAGTATATAGTGGTTCTGCTTTATCCTGTTGTCTAAAGACACTATAAAGCTGTTCTCCCGCCTGCTCCCATGCTCACGGCGGCTAAGAGCTCTGCTGCAGGGGAATCAGAACATAGGGTGTTCTCCATATACCTTATGGTGAAAAGATGGAGTTCAGTGTCTTAGTTTCATTCCTGTTGCTGTGATAAAACGCTGTGACCAAACAGCTTACTAGAGAATTTATTTTACAATTCACAGTTCCAGGGTGCAGTCCATCAGAGCCACAGGTCACTCCTATGACACAGGGTCCCTCCCGCTGTAGGCGGGTCTTCACACCTTAACTAAGTAATCAAAATAATTCCTCGCAGACTGCCCAAGGCCAACTTCTCTAGGCAGCCCTTTGTTGAGATTCTGTTTGCAGGTGATCTTAGAGGGAGGGCGTAAAGCTGACAATAGGAGCTAAGAGCTGTTGTGTGGGTCACACCTCTAGTGCTCGGGGATGCTTCCCAAGCCGGGGAATGTATAGTCCATGTGCTACAACTCCTGAAGAAGGGTTGAGATTTCCTTTCAGAGTTACAGCCCTAAAAAGCCATCACCCTGCCCAGGGTCAGGCTTCCGTGGCCTGAGGGTGGGACTCAGGATGCTCAGCCCTCAAATAACAATCCTGAGAACAGAGCTAAGAATATAGCCTTCCCCAGCTACTCTGGGGCGTGTCTGTGTCACGAGTGCCTCCCCCTCATCCCCCTGAGCTGAGCGGCAGGGAGGGTAGGCAAGTGACCCTGCCTGCCTGTGGCAGCTCTACACCCTCGTCCTCCCACCTTTTGTTCCCACTCATCAAGCAGCCGCACCGGTGCTGGGCACCCCAACTCTGAGGTAGAATGACACAGCTGAGAATTGCCATACAGAGAGGAGGAAGCGCGGGGCCAATCCCAGAACACTGGGCCACTGAGCACGGAGCCTAACCCCCTGGGACGCCAGTGAGACTGGGCCCGCAGCTGTGGCCCCAGCTGCTCAGATGTGACTCAGCTCTGTTCAGAAACAGTTCCTCGGTTAATTTGGCTCCTAGTTTATTTTGTGTATTCACTCCCTCCTGGAGTGAAAGGGAAAAGAAGACTATGTTGTAGTTAAAAGCAAAGTACTTCTAGAAAGTAAAACAAGATGAGCCCAAGTGGCAAGAATGTCACTAAGCCGATGGGGAGGCGGCTGGGTGGAGATAGGAGCCCCAGGGCCTAAAGCACAAGCCATGGTCGGAGAATCCTGGCAGGCTCGGCTGCTGGGACTTCGCGTGGCCCTGACGCACTTCAGCATGGTGGCAGTGGGCAGAAGTTGCTGTGAGCCCTTGGAGCAAGATGTCAAGTAGTACTTTGCCCCACGTGTCTAAGTGACCAGGGTTCTCACCAGTTAGCAGCTGGTTGAGGTAAAGGGCCAAGCCTGCTGCCCTGCAGCACTGGGCAAGGCTATGTATTAAGCTCCCTGTGACAGGAACACATTGGGACATCAGTTTTCTCCCAGAGGCCGGAGGTGGAAACTGTGTTAATGTCCACGTTCTCTTGACTCTAGATTCTGATTTCCACTGAGCTGAGATACAATCCAAGTTTGCAGTGCCAGTTGACAGGGAGCTAGGATTCCATTTGAACAACTTAAACCCAGGGCAAGTCCCAACTCTCTAGCTTGTGTAACCATTTCTGAGGTGAGGTCTGCCACCTTGTGGCCAGACCTACTGCTACAGCCGGGCCCACTGCAAACCCCAACAGGCGCCCTGGCCAGGTTCACAGAGCTTCCCTTCCAGCCCTCGCGGTTTCCATAACGCGGACTGCTCCTTTTATTCTCATTTCCTGGGGAAACGGTGATTGAACATTCATTGTTCTCAAAGGTGAAAATTCATGAGAGTGATTTTCCATTTTGCTCAGCAAGCACACAGCCACGAGTGTTCCCCTGTAGTCCTGTCACTTGAAAGCACAACTTGTGTACTCCCAGCCCCCAGGCTAGGTTCTAATACAGGCCAGAAAGCAGAAGGGCCTCGGGTTGCACGGAGGCAGAGCAGTGTTACCACATGGCTTCTCCAGGGTGTAGCACATTCTATCAAGATGCTCATTTGTAACTCAATGCAGGAGACCCGAGCACAGGAGAGTGGCTTTAGGCTGGAAATGTGCTTGCCACCTTTTGGTGCCTTGGGTTTCTTTAGCACTTTCTGAGGTGTTGAAGGGGAGACTGAAAGCCAGCAGGCTCAGAGGAGGGGTGTGAATTCCCCTGCGGCCTGCTGTGACAGTCCTACAGTCCCCCCTCAGCCCACATTGTGTTCCAGCCTTTGTGGGCCACAGTAGAGAAAAAGCTTTGAGCTCAGCACAAGCCTTTAACCCCAGGAGAAGCAGGTAGAGCTCATTGAGTTCTAAGCCAGCCTGGACTACATAGAGAAAGAAACCCCATCTCTGTCTGTCTCAGACTCTCTCACACACATATCCCCCTGCCCCACCCCAAAGAAAAGGCTTTGGGCTTTTCTGGTTTTAAAAAGCTGATTAGAGACTGAGGATCTCAAGAATCCGTGGACTACCCACATCAAGCGTTTGTGCAGTACCCTGGGTGGGCGGGCAGGACACAGTTAACAAAATTAACTCAACACTACCAGTACTCTCCCCTAAAGCACCCCAAAGCCCTGCCATCTGCCACCTGGTACATGGATAGCTTGCCCAGTTGGTTCTCCCAAGAGTTTTACTAGAGCTGAAGGATCAGAAAGGGAAGGGGGTTGGCTCTATAGTTTCTGTTGCACATGCAACAACTTGTTCAGCCTTCCTAGAATAAGCAGCTAGAGGAATTCTAAAGGAACCCAGTCATTGGAGCCGCTGTGCTTGAGGATGTAGTACAACTACTTTTCTTGGAACCTCAACTCTAAACCATTTGTTTGTGGTTACAGAAGTAGTGTTTAGAATGGATTCCAAGTTCCAGCCCCCCTTCTCTCCCCCATGGTCACGTAGCAGGTGCAGCTACCTGCTTTGGTCCTCTCCGACCTCGCTGTACTCTGGGGTTAAGGAGCACTGGGAGCTGAGGCAGAATGACTAGAGCCTCCGCACCCTGACCTTGCAAGACCTTCGGCTCACCACACCCAGTGATGCTTCCTGGTTTAAAAATGAAATGTTCAATCTAGCCGGGTGGTGGTGGCACATGCCTGTAATCCCAGCACTCTGGGAGGCAGAGGCAGACGGATTTCTGAGTTCGAGGCCAGCCAGGTCTACAGAGTGAGTTCCAGGACAGCCAGGGCTACACAGAGAAACCCTGTCTCGAAAAACCCACATCCAAAAACAAAGCAAAACAAAAAAAACAACAAAAAATAGAAATGTAATTTTTTTATTTTTAATTACATGTATATGAATGTGTCTGTGTTTGTACACATCTGAGTATACATATCTGAGGAAGCCAGAAGAAGGAGCAGATCACTTGGAGATGAAGTTAAAGGTGGTTGTGATCCACACAACATGAGTGCTGGAAATTCGACCGGGGTCCTCTGGCTGTCAGTTAGCCGCCCTTAACTGCTGAGCCATCTCTGTAGCCCTTAGATCGTCACTGTGTGCGGAGGTCAGGGAAAGACTCTGTGAGGTTGGTTTTGGAACTCAGGTCACCAGGCTTAGACAGTAAGTGCCTTTACTCCTGGGCCGTCTGGCTGTCTCCTAAATCACAGCATTTAATCAAGTGTCACAAAACCCACACTAACAGCAAGGAGCTGGTGGGCAAGCTGGCACTTCTAGCAGCAGTTATGCTGCAAGGTAGACTCAAGGTCTAACCTTTTCTCACACAGAATCTTCGCAAAGAAGTCTATAAAACAGGCCTGGCAGAGACACCTTTGCTCCTAGCACTCTGGACACAGAGGCAGGTGACTCTCTATGTTCAAGGCCACTCTGGTCTATATATCAAGTTCCAGACTGTCCAGGGCTATAGAGTGAGACCCAGTCTCAAAACAAACAAATAGCTTTGCAGAGGAGCTGTGCTAAGAAGGCACGACACCACCTGATGAACTGCTTCTGTTGGTTTACCACAAAGGTGGAAAATACACATCAGCTGCCTGTGGAACTGAAGGCCTGGACACGTCAGCTCAGCGATGGCTGCAGAAAAGACCAAAGAACCGCTGGCTGCTGGCTGCCATGCCCCGTAGCCAGGAACACCCAGGCAGTGGGAATGCAGCTCTGTTGGCAGAGCGTTTATCTAGTACACACTAGAAAAAAGTTACAATCTCAAAACTAGTGGATATGGGAGATGGTAGGGAGAATTTTGATCGGTCCAGAGAGTTTGCTCAGTGGTTAGAGCACCTGCTGCTCTTCCAGAGAACACAGTTTCAGTACCTAATACTCACAAGGTGATTCATGACCATCCATAAGTCCAGTTCCAGGGGATATAATACCTCTACTGACCTCTGCCAGGTAACAGGCATACTCATGGTATAGTGTACATACATGCAGACCAATACTCATATAAGTAAAACAAAAAAGAATTTTGACCTTTGTTGTTTAATAAGGAATAGCAGAAACTAATAGAAACTCATATTTTTTTAGTCCCACACAATGGTGGCAATGCCTACCTCCTGGCTCCGGTGTTGTCACCTTGGCCAGCCTCCTAGCATTGGTCCAGCAGAGCAGGGGCTGGAGGGGCCCTTCCCCTCACACTGAGCATTCCTGTGCTCCATCAGTGGTAACGCCTGTCCCTGCTCACGTCTTCCACCTTTATCCTCAGCTGCCTTTTGCCTTCAAAGAGCAGGATGCTGGCAGCCATGGCTGAATTCAGGCTGTCCACACCAGGTACGACGGGGATCAGCAGTCTCTTGCCTCCAGTACTCTCAGCCAACTGCAGGGACTCCAGGCTCACTCCGTGTGTCTCCCCACCAATCACCACAGCTGCTGGTGCTTCTGTCCAGTCCAAATCATAACTCTGGACCTCAAGTTGGGGAAGCCAGTCTTTTCCGGTTTTAGTGTCTAGGTCCTCTTCACACTTGTGAAACTTTAAGAATCGGCGATCACATGCCCAGTCACGGTCACCGGTATTATTAGACATCTGAACCTGGGCATAGAGACCACAGTTGTCTGCCACATAGACTCGGGTGTCAGGAGGCAAGTGGTTGGGCACTGTTTCCCATTCCACGTTGTTCACAATGGGCACCTGGAAATGCGCCCCCATGCCTGCCCGGAGCACTTTAGGCTCCCAGGCATCCACACAGCCTAAAAAACAAAGGATACAAGTGAGATTTTACAAACCTTCCTAGACGACAAAGAGAATGCTAAAGTAAGTCCCTCTAATTCTAACCAAGAGATGAACCCACAGTTCTTCCATTACAGTCTTCTCCATTGCTGGGACCAAGAGCCTCCCAGCCGATGGCACTGACCAGCAGAGGGTCTGGAAGACCGACTGCTGCTAGTACTGAAATAGATGTTGTACATGGCATCCATACACGGGTGCCAGGCATTGTGAGGGATGTAATGGAGATTAAAATGCCACCATGGGCCTGCAGAAACGTAGGTATCAACTGTGGTACTGGAAGAACATTGAATCAGATGACCACAGTATCAACAGTAATTGATGTAAAAGAAGCACGAACAGGAAAACACTAAACATCTAAGAGACTGTGACACTGAGCTGGCTCCTAAGGGACAAGAGGAACTTGTTAGAGAAGTCCAGGCAGAGAGCAAAGGCAGTGTGAGCAAGCACACCTGCTGGGAGACAGGGCAGGGTGGGAGAGGAGGCCAGAGGTAGGCAATGGCTAGCAGAACAAAGTTAGCAGTCCTGTCCCTGCCAAGGCCCTCCCTGATGCTGCAGTGAGAAGGCTAGAGGAACCTACTCCGACATAGTCACATCTAGACCTAGGCGCTCCTGTGATTGGCTGCCCAGCAGATCCTGACCTGCCATATGCCTACACCCACCATAGGCAAGTAGGAGGAAGGCATTTCACCATGAGTGTCACAGGGACACCTTATGACAAGTCATTTTAAAAGTTAACTCAGCCGGGCGTGGTGGCGCACACCTTTAATCCCAGCACTTGGGAAGCAGAGGCAGGTGGATTTCTGAGTTTGAGGTCAGCCTGGTCTACAGAGTGAGTTCCAGGACAGCCAGAGCTAAACAGAGAAACCCTGTCTCAACAAAAAGCAAAAAACAAAACAATGACAACAACAACAAAAAAACCCCCAAAAAAACCAAAAACAAAAACAAAACAAAAAGTTACCTCTGCAAGCTTAGGAGAGTATCTGTCAAACCAACAAAGAATATACTCACACCCAGACATCCAGACCTGTGGGCTTTCCTAGGCATTGCAGGGAACCAGAGATGGGAGCTGGGCTCTAGGCAAGACGAAGGAAAGGACTGGATGGGCCTAGATGTGTGACAGCAGCTGTCTGCTTTGACTCCGTCATTTCGAGAGGAGTAAGAAGATGAGAGCTCCTTCTGCCACAGACCTGTGAACTGGGCACCACACCAACTGTCCTACTTCCCCCGCCCCCCCACCTCCTTCACTCCAGCCATGGGAACAAACACATTTCCAAAACCGCACTGCTATCAAGCCCTCAACAATGGAATGGGTGGGGTACTGAAAATGGAACCCCAGAAACTAGGTCTCACACTGCCAGACCTGGGCTTGGAGACTGTCAGGGGAGAGTTGAATGGAGCAATTTAGGCAAGTCTCAGCAAATGTTCCACTATTAGTTCCTATTTAATAGGAGCTTGGGTGTCTCCGATGAGTGACACGCTCCCTCCCCTCCGCTCCCAGGGTGTAGAAGGCTTTCTAGACATGTTTCAACTGCTAGCCAGGTACGATTAGCACCAAGCCTATTAATCCCCTTCTGTGAGAAAAAGCTCAAATGTAGTAAGACTAATTTGTGTATCGCTATGTAACTACATTTCCCTGAGGCTAAGAAAAATGTACCTGGACACATAATCACTCTGGTGACAGCTTTCCTTCCATGGGATTCAGAACTCAAGGGTTAGGAAGGACTCATATATTCAACACTTTGAGAACTCAAGATAGACAAGGATCTATCTTAAACCCAAGTCTTTGTTTGTTTGTTTGTTTGTTTTTCTAGACAGGGTTTCTCTGTAGCCCTGGCTGTCCTGGAACTCACTCTGTAGACCAGGCTGGCCTCGAACTCAGAAATCTGCCTGCCTCTGCCTCTGCTTCCCAAGTGCTGGGATTAAAGGCGTTGAGCCACCATTGCCCAACCTAATCCGAGTCTTAACTTTGGCATGTAAATAATTAATACATATTCATAAAAATCTCATAAAATGGGTCTCAAAATAATTGTAAAACACAAGCAATATTTACTGAATGCTTCTTTGCATCATTTCTAGTAATCTTTAAAAAACCAACCATGAGGAAGATTCTTCTTATTCCCATTTTATAGATTAGAGATTTGACATTTAACATATTGTTTATGGACACACAGTTAACTCACGGCAGATCAGAGAGTCAGACCCATGCGTGCCTGTCCAGAACCCTAAGTCTCTTGAAAACAGCTAACAAAGCCACTGGATAGGAAGTGCTTTTCCAAGGCTCAGCATTTAAGAATGTAGACTGCTCCCACAGAGGACCTTACAAACTGGGGGTGGGGGGTGAGGGTTGGGTAGTGCTTGACTCCCAGAACCTCCAGTGGGCAGCTCACGAATTCCTGTAACTACAGTTCCAGGGCATCCTGACCCTGACCTCTGCAGACACCTGACACCTGCACTTCTATGTGCACATATAGACATATACATGGACACATAATTCAAAATAAACTTTACTATTTTATTTAAAAAGAGGTATTCTTACCTTTGGTGAGTAAGACTTTACTGCAGCCTGCTCCAGCTGCAGATCTCAGGATTGTCCCCAGGTTCCCAGGGTCACGGAGATTGTCACAAATCAATACTAGGGGCAGTGAATGGTGAAGCTGAGTCTCTGGATATGTCATCTTAACAGGGTCAGGTTTGGCAAAAATCCCTAAGGAAACAACACAGGAGATTCAGTGTGCATGGGAATAGTTTGGCTTGACTTGTATATTTATCATTCTTTATGTATTCAGAATTACCTAATGAAAACAGGAATGGATTATGACTACAGAATTTCAAATAAGAATTCTACCATTGCTAACCCCATCCTACCCCATCTGCTTCCATCCCTTCTCCTTTCTGAACTTTATGTACCCAACTATATCCACACTCACCTGTGCTTTTTCAACACAGAGGAATCACTGTAGGTGTGGTGGCAAAAGTCTGGAAGCAGGAGAACTGAGAGTTTAAGGCCATCCTAATCTACATAACAACAAGGTCACACACAAAACAAAGGTTTGGGATGTTCTCAGTGCTACAGCACTTGCCTAGCATGCAGGTGGCTTTGGGGTTGAAGTCTAACACTTCTAGAAGCAACAAAAACAGGACCTGAAAGCAAATGTTAAAAATTACATATAGGAGCTAGAGAACTGACTCAGCAGTTAAAAATACCTGCAGCTCCTAAGAACCTGAGTTCAATTCCCAACACCCACACTGTGGTTCACAAGTCTAGTCTCAGGAGATCTGATACCCTCTTTTGACCTCAGTAGCCACCAGCCACACACATGGTGCACATACACGTATGCAGGCAAAGCACATACATATGTAACATTTTAGATTTGAAAACTAGCATCTAGGGGCTAGAGAGCTGGCTCAGCAGTTAAGAGTACCGACTGCTCTTCCGAAGGTTGTGAGTTGAGATCCCAGCAACCATATGATAGCTCACAACCATCTGTAAAGAGATCTGATGCCCTCTTCTGGGGTGCCTGAAGACAGCTACAGTGGCGAGTGGGGCCAGAGTGAGAAGAAAATGTCTAAAGATAGCAACAGTGTACTTACATATAATAATAAATAAATCTTTAAAAAAACTAGCATCTATATAACATATCTATAAGAGAATTTTTAAAAAGCTCATTTTGTTATCTCAATGTATCTTTGGAAGGTTTATCATGTTGGTATATTTGCAGCTACTATATTTTTCTAAACATTGCAATATGATGTGCCAGAGTTTAACTCTTACCAGTTTGTTTGTCTGTTTGGTTGTTATTTTGGGTTTTTTTAAGACAGAGTTTTTCTGTGTGTAGGCTTGGCTATTCTGTAACTTGTCTATAAACCAGGCTGGCCCCGAGATACAACTGCCTCTGCCTCCTGAGTGCTAGGATTAAAGGCATGCACCACCACTGCCTGGCCCCTTCCAGTTTTTTAGTTGATCGTTAAAGATTTAAAAGTTTCCCCATTACAAACAAACAAAACAACAACAAAAACAAATAATGCTACAATAAGTGTCCACAGAAGACTCTGTAGATGTTTGAAAACTTCTCTGGATCAAATTCCTGCAAGTGAACTGGACAGTGCACATATACTCTTAATGTTGACAAACGGCGTGGATCTGCCCTCCTCAGAGGTGGGGGCTCTCTACCCACGGCTAGAATGATGAATACCTGCCTCCTGGCCCAAAGCCTGCTCAACAGGACATATCTGCTCCCAATGTTTACTACCCTGATAGGCTAAACAGTACTGCAGTATTTCACTTGGCATTTTCCCCAGTGCTTGGGAGATGGACTTCTCTTGCATCCCTGACGGCCTATGACCCTTTGCATTACTGTCTTTGCTTATGCTGTCCTTTTCCCAAACTGTCTTGATGTAGCCTTTCTCCATTTCCCTGTTGGTTTCTTTTACTTAATGTGTAGGCTTAACCTAAATATTTAAACAATAGCCACATAGCTCTCTTTCATTGCCTGTCTTAAAACTTAAAAAATATCTCCAGGGAAACAAATTCATAAAATTCCTAACAGCCTTGGCCAAAAGTACTACATCGAAGACATTGTCTACAAGGGCTCATACTGAAGGAGGTGTGGGGGTAGCGAGGGAGGACAGAGCCATTTGTAAGGTCTCTTGCTGAGGATCAGAATCTTAGCAAGTTGAGCACAGTAACACTTACCCAGTGACCCTTCTATCTTCAATCTAATACAACGCACACAAATCGGCTGGGGCACTTGTAAAATGAAAATGCTAAGTGGCTTCCTTAATGAAAGATTCTCTCATTTAATAACCTCTGCAACATATCCTAAAGCAGTTTTCAGGGCAGTATCTAGAGGGAAACAACAAAACTAGAAAGGCAGCTGAAGATGAACTCATAAGTCTCCAAGATGGCTCAGCAGGCAAAAGTAGATGGATGTCCAAGACTCATAGCGAAGAGGGAAAACTGATCCTCACAGATTGTCTTCTGGCCCATGCATGTACACACACAAAATAAAGTGCTGTTTGGAGATAGGGTTTCACTATTTGCTCTGGCTGTCCTGAACTCACTATGTAGACCAGGCTGGCTTCAAACTCACAGAGATCTGTCTGCCTCTGCCTCCCAAGTGCTGGGATTTTAAAGGCTTGCATTACTCCTGGTTCATGTTTTTAACATTCCACAAAACAAACAAAACAACAACAACAAAACTGGGCTTTTTTTTTTTTTTTCCGTGCCTCCTCAGCAGTCAGGAGGTGCAAGCAGGGATGCCAATGGTTCAAAGCTATCCTCGGCTACACACAGTTTTAAGCCTGCCTGAACTACAACTGTCAAAAACAAGCAAAAGTCCCACAACTAAATATGAATGATAAGCTGATTCAGTTGCCAGTAAAAATACCATTGAAACATACAGGCCTGAGATGTCCTATTTCTTTTTAGACAGTAGTCAATCAAAATTTAAACTTGATTTAAATAAAATTCGTTACCTTAAGACAAGTATGAACAAGAAAGTCTAGAATACTACACTTGTATGAAATAGAAATTCCAGATATTGATACACTGTATATCACCTACCCATTATTCCTTGAGGCGTTACTAGGTCCGACCAATCCTTGATATCCTCAAATTTCACCTTAATGAGGCTGACACCTTTCAGCTTATCTACCGGCAACTCCTTGATGTATTCCAGACGGCTAAAAAAGAACATTTTTGGCACAGCCCCAGCCTTGAGAGCATCTGCAATCAGTCTGCGACCTTCCAGCAGGATCTTCCCTTGCTTTTCCCGAAAAGGCCTGGACTTAACTATTGTCATCACACTGCTGTGGGTGCAAACAGAGAGGGGATGATTATCATCGCTCTTGTCATGTAGGGATACATGTAGTTCTAACAGACACGCAGAGCTTGGCGGAGGCACAAGCCTCAAAGAAGTGCAAAGAATTTTGCACTGTAGGAACAGTAAGAGCCAGAAGCTCCAGAGTGAGGCAAGAAAAGAAACAGGAACAGATGACAAGTCTCAAAAACATATCACCTTAGCCTCTTGTCCCCGGGAAAGGCCTTATCGTAGCGAAGCCCTGCCTCTTCCCAGGTGTGAGGAGTCTGGGATGGAGACGTCTCAAGAGGCTGTTTCTGTCGCTGCCCCTGGGAACTGGCCTTAGGGACGGCCTTGCGGGGCTGCTTGTCAGGAGCGCGCTTCCGTTCCTCTACCTGTCCCGAGGGAGACAACACTCTCACCGGGCTACGCCGCAGCGCCCGGACCCAGCGCCGAGCGTCCAGGTCCCGAGTCTGGACCACCCGCAGCAATGTTCCCAGGGAGCACCACATGCCCTTCGCCGGCGCTGCCATCTTTCCTCTGGCACGCGCTACCTCACCCGAGCGCGCGGTCGAGTGCTAGTGACGTCACTCGACGGTCTTCCTGGTTCTGTGGGCGGGGCGTCCCTCTGTCTGGGACTCGATTTTCGTGTCGGGAGCCATGGCCACTCGTCGAGCTCTGCACTTCGTTTTCAAAGTGGGGAACCGCTTCCAGACGGTGCATTTCTTTCGAGATGTCCTGGGGATGCAGGTGCAGACCGGGGCCGAGCGGGGCTGGCGCGAGACCCCGATGCGAGGCCGGGGCGCACCTGGGGAGGGAGGACGCCATGGGCGCGCGGCCACTTTGGCCGCCAGGCCCTAGACTCCGCGTCGCCAAGCAGGCGTTTTTAACTTTTGCGAGCCCCCCTCTTTCGGGTTGGGAAGCCTTTGAAAGGGGACTGACCTACCACTTGTGTTGTCTACGCACATTCACCTACAGCCCTTCACAAATATGCGTTACTCTCCTGGCTTGGGGAGCCTGCAGTCTATCGTGAAGAAGCGTTGATAGGCAAAACGTTAGAAGAAAGCTCCTTCCATCCCACGACAGAGAGGTCTCCTGGTTTGAAACGTTTGGGTGTGATCAGCAAATTTCGGCTCCCACCAGGGCTGCGGATTTAAAGTTTAGGCTCTGGGAGGGGAACCCACGGCCTTGCGCATGCTAAACAAGCACTCCACTGTCCCATTACATGAACACGCCCTGTCAGGGCGAGTTCGAGTGGTCTCCTTTGTAGATACTCAGGCGCTCAGTGTAAATCTGTGGCTCTCCTCCAAACAGCCCAGATTTAAGCATGAGGTCAGAATCGAGTCGGCTTCCTAGTACCTGGAAACAGTTTGAGAAGTTGTGATTCTAAGGGGGTCACTTAACTGAAAGTGTAGCAGAGGTTTGTTGAGCACTTGGTAAGCCAGGGAGGTAGGGAACACCCCAGTGCAGATTTTTTTTTAAAAACAGACTTGTAGCAGTTCAAATCCAGCTTAGTGTAGAGATGGTAAGGAAGGTAAGGGGTATAAAGGGAGTTGCACAAATCAGTCAACACAAATTAGTCATAAAAATATCTGCTGTGCAGGGGCTGGAGAGATGGCTCAACCTTTATGAACGATTGCTCTTCTTCCACAGGGTGTGAGATGGGTTTCCAGTGTTGGGTGGATCACAACCATCTGTAAATCCAACTCCAGGGAATCTGACCTGTGGCAGGCAGGCAGGCGGGCGGGCAGACACACACACACACACACACACACACACACATCTGTTGTTTGAAGGTACCATGTTAAAGTTAGGTAACAGGCACAAATGACTCTGGTATTTGTTCCCATTTAGAGCACAGGATAGGGGGAGTTAGCTTTATATCTACCAGTCAGAGTTTAGTGATACTAGATGTCGTTATTCTTATTTCTTCATTGATCAAAAGGTTGTTGTGAAGATTAAACATGTTACCGTATAGGTGAGAACCGACTCCTAGGTAGTTTGTGTCCTGTAAAGTAATAGCTACTTTTACGTTAAAAATAGAAAAGGAGAGATTTACCAACCTAGGTTCTCAGGAAATAATTCATGAGCACCTTGCATAAACTGACTCTGAGAAGGAGCATTTCCATGTACCTGGGTTAGAGGGGAAGGTTATTCAAGAAGGCCTGAGTAGGTGATGTGGAGATGGTTGGAAAATGACACTGATTTTATGTGTATTTGGCTAGATGAAAAGATTGGTACGTGAGAATGTAGGGGTTCATTTCTGGAATCATTTCTGGAATTGTCTCGAACACTATGCATGTAAAGCAATTGAGTTTTAGGCTACAGCAAGGGGAAGCCTGTGATACCACCAGAGCTATGCTTTAGGAGAATATTTTTATGAGTATATTTTCCTTTTATTAAGGAAAGAAATCAATAAGTTTTGTGTTTGTTTTTTTAATGTGGGGGCGGGCCAGTAAGTAGCTGAGGTTGGCCTTGCACTTGATACGCTTCTGCCTCAACTTGACCAGAGTGTCAGCATGCCCGACTAATAAAGATGGTTTTTGTAACCTTTGAGGGAAGTAATGACGCTTCCACGGAGCAGTAGGAAGGACAACTGAAGACAGCTGAGCGTGGGGGCCTATTCCTGCAATCCCAGCAGTTGGGAGGCTCGAGGCCAGCCTACACTACAGCAAGCCAGACTGCTACATAATGAGACACTGTGTGTGTGGGGGGGGCGGGGAGCAGAGACTCAGACAGTGAGAGCCTTCTGCATTCTAGGTACTGTCTCAGGTATCCGAACAGGTTATCCATTTTCACCAACAGAGGCCCACTCACTCAGTCTGAAACGGAGCCTAAAACAGCTTGCTCAGTGCTATCTCAGAAATCTACCCGCCTCTGTCTCCCAAGTGCTGGTATTAAAGGTGTGCGCTACCAGGCCCTTCTTAAGACGTTCTTACCTCTGCTGCATCTAGCCTAGGTCTGCTTGTTTCTCTTAGTAAAGCTGACAAGTGATCATGTCTGTGTCCTTTTAGTTTGTATAATGCGCTGTGTACAGTGCTAGTGCACCTGAAGTGCAGCGTGTGGATGGCTGAGCCAGGAGGATCGTGGTTTGAGACCAACTGGGTTACACAGCGAGACTCAGTCTTTTAAAGCCAAGGGCCAAGAGCGTTGCTCAGCATAGCGCTCTGGTCCAACACAAGTGCCCGGGTTCCCTGGTACTCCAAAAAGCAGACCGTTAAAATCTGTCCTGTTCTCTTTACCAGGTTCTACGCCATGAGGAATTTGAGGAAGGCTGCAAAGCTGCATGTAACGGGTACGACTTGACTCTTAAAAGCTTATGTTCTCAGTAGCTCTGAGCAGAGCACACTCTCAAAGTTGAGTGCAAGACGTGGGATAAACTGCTTTAAAGAATAAATAAAAATAATAGAAAGGAGGCATGAAATAAGAGAAGCTACTTGAATAGCAATGGGGAACACCCTTTGTTTCTCCACATTCCCATGCAGCACCTCAGACCCAGCAAGCAGTTCTCCAGGACTCCAGATTCTAGCTCAGTTCCTTGTCTGTCTGGAGGTATGTGAGACCTGCTAAAGATCCTAGTAACCCCGCCTCCTGACCTCAGGGAAAACTACTTACATTTACTGGCTTATAAAGAATTTAAATCAAAGAGCCAGAGAGAAGAACAGTATGCAGAGCGGTAGGGAAGAGAGAGAGGATGGCATTTCCAGTCGATCCTGTGATCCCAGCACCTCCATGGCTGCAATAGCCCACAAACTCATCAGATCTTGTTGAATAGTTTTTACACAGATTTATAGAATTTACTCTACCCTCCCTCTCCCCTTCTCAAAGGTAAGTGTGGCTCAATATTCTGATCTTTTGGTCTTTTTGGCAACCAAGCAAATCTCAAGCTATCTCTCCTCACCTTCAGTCAGCTTGCTGTTGTTAACCCAAGTATTCTAAAAGAGGTTCAAGAATACAAGGTCCACTTATCAGGAAATTCCAAGGTTTAAAGAGCTCTGTGCCAGGAATCCTAACAAAGACCAAATATTTTTTCATATTTTAGTACAAGCACAAATAAATACATGCAGTAGGGAAAGCAATGGCTAGGTAATACTTAGTAATAATACTAAGCAAATATACTAAGTAATAGTAGTACTAAGCAACAGTATACTAAGAAATAGTATCCATGGCAAGTTGGAAACCTCCAAGGCCCTTAGGATTTGCATGCTTACTGACTCATAGGCAAAGAAACTATTTTGAGCTTAGACTAGAGAACTGTCTTTAGGATTCCTTCTCCTACATTATTTTTAAAAGTAACTTAAGTCTGCCAGGCGGTGGTGGCTCACGCCTGTAATCCCAGCACTCTGGGAGGCAGAGGCAGGCGGATTTCTGAGCTCAAGCCTGGTCTACAGAGTGAGTTCCAGGACAGCCACGGCTATGCAGAGAAACCCTGTCTCGGAAGAAAAAAAGTAACTAAGTCTTTCCTTAAGTAAGTGCCAAATGGTTGGTGTGTGGCTCTTGTGGTGGGGGTGCTTGAACTCTGTTCACTGCTGTCAGCACCTTCAGAGGTCATCTCATCCTTATTTAGAATTTATGGGACTGAAAGGGACTGGCCACCGTGTGTTCTAAAGGAGGAAGCAGAGTTTCCTGTGCTCACTGAGTTCACTTGCTCTCATTTTTTTTAGGCCTTATGATGGGAAGTGGAGTAAAACAATGGTGGGATTTGGGCCAGAAGATGATCATTTTGTTGCAGAACTGACATACAATTATGGCATTGGAGACTACAAGCTTGGCAATGACTTCATGGTAAATATCACCCTGTCCCAGTGAATCTGGATGAGGCTGAGACAGATATAATAGTCTAGGTTAGAAACAAAGTTGGCTTTAAAAAATGAAAGATAGACTGTGTATGAATGTTCTGCCTATATGCATGTGTGTGCACCATGTGTATGCAGTATCTGAAGAGGTCAGGAGAGGGTGTCAGATCCCCTTGAACTGGAGTTAGGGATGGTTGCGACCTGCCCATAAGGGTCCTCTGCAAGAACATCTAGGACTTTTCACTACTGAGCCATTTCTCCAGCCCTAAACAGCTTTTTGAAATTTGAAGTTGAAAATAGTGGTTAGTGAGGAGGTGACAATGGAGCCAGAATTCAGAAGAGGAAGGGAGTGAGGGCAGCATGAGGAGGGAGGCGCATAGGAGGAGGGAGGAGCCTGTGTCAGGCCCAAACCCTGACTGAGGTGGGGGGAAGGTGGTAGGAGAGGGGTGAGAAGTGATGGCTGGGTATGGTGGCACATGACCAAAATCCCAGCATTTAGAAGGCGAGGCAGGAGGATTATGAGTTCTTGAGCCTAACCAGGGCTACATATTTAAGACCCTGTCTCAAAGAGAAAAATGTGCATAGTGTTGTGCCTTTTAGGAGCCATCAAGGGAAACAAAGCCTGTGGACTACTTGAGAACAAGCTGTAGGATGCCTTTGTGAAACATTTGCTCTGGCTACAGAGTAGATGATAGGTTGACAGGCAGAACAGAGACCCTTACAGTAGTCCTGGCTGAACAAGGCTGGATTTCCCAGAGGACAGTTGTATACTATTGGGAACTTTGATTAAAGTGTTTGTGCTTAAAATCCAAAACTGGACTGTGGATATAGCTAGTGGGAGAGTATTTAGCTAGAGTAAGCAAAGTTTCAGGTTCAAGGTCAACCTCATAAATGAGTAACTAAATTCAAATTGTCTCAAGTGGATAGCTGACCAGTCTATGTAAAATCAAGATTTTTCTACTTTTGTCTTGAAAACTGAAGAGATTTTCTTTGATATTAAATGGATTAAATATCACAGATATTTAAAAGTTTTATTTATTTATTTTTGTGTATATGAGTACACTGTTGCTGTCTTCAGACACACCAGAAAGAGCATCAGATCCCATTATAGATGGTTGTGAGCCACCATATGGTTACTGGGAATTGAACTCAGGACCTCTGGAAGAGCAGTCAGTGCTCTTAACCGCTGAGCCATCTCTCCAGCCCAATATTTTAATATCTTTGCTGTGATTTATAACTGTCTGCATCTGAAGAATTTGGAGAAAACACCTAAAACCATCTTTGAATCACTATAAGAAAATGCCAGCCGGGCAGTGGTGGTGCATACCTTTAATCCCAGCACTTGGGAGGCAGAGGCAGGCGGATTTCTGAGTTCGAGGCCAGCCTGGTCTATAGAGTGAGTTCCAGGATAGCCAGGGCTATACAGAGAAACCCTGTCTCAAAAAAACCAAAAAAAAAAAAAAAAAAAAAAAAAAGAAAAGAAAAAGAAAATGCCAATTAAATCTTAGGCTCTGGGGTTTTAGTTCCTTACCTTGTCCTGCAAAGCTCTGTTGTAATGTGTGGATGTTATTTGTCGCAGGGAATTACACTTGCTTCCAGCCAGGCTGTCAGCAATGCCAGGAAGCTGGAGTGGCCACTCAATAAAGTTGCAGAAGGGATTTTTGAAACTGAAGCCCCAGGAGGATATAAGTTCTACCTACAGGATAGAAGTCCATCTCAGTCAGGTAATTACATTAGGCCAGGCAAAGCCTGTTTAAAGGCACATTTGATGGAGATGGGATGGAGAGGGTTCTGGGGTGGAGTTCATTTTGTATTGTTGTTTTTCTATATTGATAGGATGTATCTTTCCTAAGCCCGTGTTCTTGCCTGTATTCTAGGAAGTCATTCCCCTTTACATACATTAGGTATATTGTATATTACATACATTAGGTATATGTTGTATATTACATACATTAGGTACAGGTTATATATGACATACATTAGGTACATGTTGTATATGACATACATTAGGTACATGTTGTATATGACATACATTAGGTACAGGTTGTATATGACATACATTAGGTACAGGTTGTATATGACATACATTAGGTACATGTTGTATATGACATACATTAGGTACATGTTGTATATGACATACATTAGGTACAGGTTGTATATTACATTAGGTACATGTTGTTTATTACATTAGCTACAAGTTGTATATTACATACATTAGGTACATGTTGTATATTACATACATTAGATACATGTTGTATATTAAATCCATTAAGTATGTGTTGTATATTAGTACCTGGCTACAGAGAATCTACACTGGTTTTGTTCTACAGATAATACATATTTTTAGGATATTTTTTCAGCAGCAAATAACAGCAAACCCAGCTTAAACCAATTTGAACACTAAGGGCATGCTTCAAGTTCACAGAGCAGGTAGGAAGACTAAGGGTTAGTTGGTCATCGGGTCAGCCATATGAAGACCCCAAGTTTTCCCTGTGTTGTCCTCTCATGCTGTTAGAGCTAGTTCCCACACAAGTATGAGATGCTGGAAGCAGCTGGGGCTTCATGCTCCCATATACACTTTGAGAAGGAGCCTGCAAATAGACTCTTTAAAGAGGAGAACAGACCTCTGGAACCTGCCAGCTCACTCACTGGTCAGATTTAATACACTGTCTGCTTAATACAGGCTGAGTATCCTATTCCAAAATTCCAAAATAGCAGATTAAATTTTTGTTGTTGTGTTTTGTTTTCAGACTATGTCTTAGGGCTGGGTGTCATGGCATGGCCCTTTACTCCCAGCACTTGGCAGGCAGAGGCCGGCAGATCTCTCAGTTCTAGGATAGCCAGGGCTACACAGAGAAACCCTGTTTCAAAAACAAAAACAAAAACAAAAAAACCTAACCTGTGTGAACGAGTAGTCTAGGCTAGCCAAGAACTCAAGGACTGTATTGCCTCGACTCCAGGGCTGCATTTTCAGGCCTGGAACTGTGTCTGTAGTGTTTGGATTTTCAGATGAGGGATCCTCAGCCAGCAACGTCTATGCAAGTTTTACAAACTGAGCTACTTCAAGCATTGAGCTACTCTAAGCATTTCAAGTAAGAGGCACTCAGCCTGGACTTAAAACAATGGCAAGCCCCACATTCCTAAGGTGCTTTAGTCCTTTGCCATGCTAAGCTCTCTGAGGCTCTAGTTTCCTGCAGGTGGCCTGCACCCGTGCCTGTCTTGCAGGCCTTCTGTCTCTGGGGAGAGTGTCTCTGCTATTTGCTCAATCTAGGGAGTAAAGTTAAGGTCTCTTCTGTCACTGAGCTCAGGTTCTCGATGAACCTGGATTTGATGATTTTGCAGTTAGTGGAGGACAGTAAACTTGAGTTTCCCAGGAGGAGCCCTGTGAAAAGCACCACGGTTAGTCTTGGCATCGCCCTCCTGCCGCAGGGATGGAAACTGAGGGGAAACCCTGCCTTTGTCATAGGTGAGTCACACGTAGTTGTACAACAGCTCTTTACAAGTTACCTTGGCTACACCCAATGGCGTGGACCTATAATCCCACCTAGTAGGAGGGTTTGTAAGCTAAGGCAAGAAGGCCTGCTTGGACTGAAGATTAAGGCCTATCGGCAACCTCTTGAGAGCCAGTCTCAAAAAGGACAAAAAGGTTGAGTGACAGAATACTTGCCTAGCATGTGAGGTCCTAGGTAAAGTTTCTATATTGCAGGAAATAAAAAAGGAAGAGAAGGGAAGAAAGAAAAGGAAAAATGCTTCACAATGCTGGGCTACCCCTTAGTGACATAGTATTTGTCTGACGTGCAGGGCCTGGGCTCAGCCTCTGGCACTGGCAGGGGTGGGGGTTGCAGGTGTCAGAAAATCGCCTATAATGTGGCGTTTTTTCCACTATATTTTAGTTGCTTTTAGTTGTTTTTGTTTTGTTTTGTTTATGTTTTTGTTTTTCAAGACAAGGTTTCTCTGTATAGCCCTGGCTATCCTGGAGCTCCCTCTGTAGACCATGCTAGCCTCAAACTTAGAGATTTGCCTGCCTCTGCTTTCCCGAGCGTGCTCCACTACCACCTGGCTTTTTTTTTTTTTTTAATAATTAGATTTATTTGTGTATGTCTGCTAGATTTTTTTTACATATTGCATATATAAAAGGAAGAGCAGGGGAGGGGAGGATAATAAGGGGAGGAAAGTGGTGCCCATGTGCCTAGCAATAACTTCTGTGAGCATTCCATAGTCTGGGCTCAAGATCTTTTATAGGAAACAGTACATACACATATATAAATGCCCTGCATAAGCCATTGCAGGAATTCCATGGCAGCATTCCTCTGCAGAAGATAAGCAGCCTCTGTTGTTGGGTGTTTGTGTTGTTCCTAGTGTCTCATTGTTCTGGGCAACACTGGGAAAAAGCCTTTGTGAAAAAAAGCCCTTCACATAGACACAGTTGCTTTCTGAACTGCTGAGAGCAGACTTGCTTTTTCAGTACATTTTTAAAACTTTTGGTACATTCTGTCAAATCTGTGCCCACAAACTTTCTAACTTACACTCTATCATTTTAATTTCTTTCCCTGCAATAAAACAGTTAGCATTGATAGTTTGTCAGGACAATAAAAATTAAATAATGAAAAACAAACTACTTGTACTGGTTTTCTTCATTTATTCTTTAAGTTTTATACATTAACCCCTCAGAAATACATTTTTCTGTTTAATTCAAACATGTAGCTTGTCCCACCAAATCATCTTGTGAACATTAATTTGGCTCGTGTTTCATTTTATGTTGATTTAAAATGCTTTCCTTATAAACTAAATTCTTTGGATAAGAAGAAAGTTGCTGGAAGGGAAATGGAAACCTTGTACAATAGGCACAAACTCCCCCTCTAGCCTTCTAAGCTAAATTCGTAACCTATGCTCAAGCTTGTTGGGCCTTTTATCCCATTCCACTGGAGCAACTTCACGCATTATATTTCTTACCCTCAGATCCTGTACTAAAGGTGACTCTAGCAGTGTCTGATCTCCAGAAATCCTTGAACTACTGGTCTAATCTCCTGGGAATGAAAATTTATGAACAAGATGAGGAAAAGCAACGTGTGTTGCTGGGCTACGCTGATAACCAGGTGAGTGACCTGCAGAGGAACAGCTTGTCTGCTCCTTTGTGTTTGGTTCATAAATCAGGTTAACATGAAAGTGGTCCCATGGTTTCTTCATAGTGATTCAGTGAGTTTCTAGATGAAATAAAGAAGGAAATAAATCCACTAATAACCTTACTACTCAGATACTTCCTTGGTTTTTGTTTGTGGTTAGCTGCCCTGTAAGCCTTGGAGTTTCTCCTGCCTGCCTCCTGCCACACCACAGGAATAACGCCACATCCAGCTTTGTATGGGTGCCAGGATCTGTACTAAGGTCTTCACACTTACGTGGCAAGCACCTTACCAAACACTATAGTTTTTGCACTACACACATGTGTATCCTGTTAGAAAGCATCAGCCCACTCTCTTATTTCTCTTCAGTGTAAGCTGGAGCTACAGAGCATCCAGGGTACAGTTGATCATGCAGCGGCCTTTGGAAGAATTGCCTTTTCTTGTCCTCAGAAAGAGGTACTATTTGATTACTTAATTGTTTTTTAAATTCGTTATTTTTGATTATGTGTATGTATATGTCTGTGTGCCAGTGCAGGTGCCTGTGGGGACAGTCGGATCCCTCAGGATTGAACTCACAGGGAATTGCGAGCCCCAGAAGTGAGTGCAAGGAACCAAATTCAATAAAGCCATCTCCCTAGCTTTTTTTTTTCTTTCACAATTTATTTTCTGTGTGTGTGTGTGTGTGTGTTGTATGCATAATAACATGAATGCAGGTGTCCACACTGGACTTCCCCTGGAGCTGGAGTCACCAGCATTTATAAACTCCCCAGTGAGGTTGCTGGGAACTGAACTTACATCCCCTTTGAGAGTAGTACTCACTCTTGGTTGCTGAGCCCTCTCTTCAATCCCTGATCGGTTAAGTTCTGTTACTATCTGGTTTCAATCCAGCTAAGAACATTGGACTCCCTGTAAGTTCGTTCTGCTTATGGCTTTGTTTTATGCTTACTCATTCTTTTAAGAACCACTGAGGAGATAAATCCATCCAGGGGTGCCGTGGTCAAATGAGGACCGTGCCAGGAAAGTACCATGTGAGCCTGGCTCATTTGCCCTTTTGTGTTTTCAAGTTGCCAGACTTAGAAGACTTGATGAAAAAGGAGAGCCAATCAATCCTGACTCCGTTGGTGAGTCTGGATACCCCAGGGAAAGCGACAGTGCAAGTGGTCATCCTGGCTGACCCTGTAAGTATTGCTTAGCGAGGGGACAGGCTATCCCATCCCAGGGATTTCTTCAAAGATTTTTTTTTTTCACATTGCTTTTCTCTTTTATGGTGTAGGATGGACATGAAATTTGCTTTGTTGGGGATGAAGCTTTTCGAGAGCTCTCTAAGGTGGATCCAAAAGGAAGCCAATTATTAGATGATGTGAGTCTTGTTTCTACATCAATGTCATATTAGGGCAAAACAGGATGGTATAAAGGACATATAGGGTCCAGGTGCTGTCAAGCATGCCCTTTTCTTGTTGTGATGACTTTTATTCAGAGACAATGTCTTCAATATCACCTACCTTTCCTCTATAGAACTTAGCATCTCCATCTTCCCACTGCCTCGGGCTGACTAGCCATTCTTAGGGTCAGTGGATGACAGTGCCCGGTGTCCGTCCCCTTTTGTTTTCTTGGCTGCCTGGCTATCTGGTTCTCATTAGACTCTAGTCTCCTCCTTCCTACTTGTTCTCATTATCATACCAAGAGATTCAGTCATCTTTTAAAACTTTTCTTGGGAGAAAGAGGCAGGGGATCTCTGAATTCAAGGCCAGCTGATCTATATAGCAAGTTCTATGCTAACCAGAGCCACATAGTGAGACCTGGTCTCTTAGAAACAGAAAATAGAGCCTGTTCAGAAAATAGGTGGCGCACGCCTGTAATCCCAGCACTTGGGAGGCAGAGGCAGGCGGATTTCTGAGTTCGAGGCCAGCCTGGTCTACAGAGTGAGTTCCAGGACAGCCAGGGCTACACAGAGAAACCCTGTCTCAAAAAAACAAACATGGCTTAGTGATTAAGAGAGCTTATTGCTCTTAGAGAAGACAGGTTTAGTTCCCAGCACCCATGTGAAGGTTCAGTACTACTTATGACTCCAGTTTCAAGAAATCTGACCCCCTTTGCTGACCCCCAAGTGCTCCTGCATGCATATATGTTCACTCAGGCCCACGAAACACCAAAAACCCTTCCATGCCATTTTCCATCTCTTGGTATTTGTTTGTCTTTTTGAGTTTGAGACATGAGTCTGTGTCTCCAAACTGATTATAAATTAGTGATCCTCCTGCCTCATCCTTCCAAGTGTTACGACTGTATCTACCAGGTTTCTTTAATTAGATTTATGCTTTATTTATTTTATTTATTTATTTATTTATTTGGTTTATTGAGACAGGGTTTCTTGAAACAGGGTTTCTCTGTAAACCCCTGGCTGTCCTGGAACTCACTCTGTAGACCAACTGGCCTCAAACTCAGAAATCACCTGCCTCTGCCTCCCAAGTGCTGGGATTAAAGGTATGTTTAATCTGCCCGGCTAGATTTCTGCCTTAATTACATATTTGCACATGGTTTCTATTTTTTGTCTGAAATGCATACTTCTCTGCACTAGATCTTGGCAGCAAATAGTGTTTATGTTGACATTGTTGGTAGTGATCTCATCTTGCCAAATGCAGCAGCTTCTGTTCTCATCACACTTGATTTGTCATCAGGAAAACAGTAGCCCATTGTTGGACCCTAGTTTCTAACATAGACCCAGCATGAAGTAGACATTCTCTGAATACCTTGGACTTTCCAGACAGGGATTCTGTTATCCCGGTTGACCTCTAGTTCCTAGGCTCAAAGGACCTTCCTGTTTCAGCCTTCCATGTAGATAGGAGGGTAGGCCTGATCACTGGTCCTCCCTCACTTCTGAATACCTAATTGAGTGATTAACGGAATCAATTTATCCCAGTTCTGTACTTTTTTGATCTGTATAACTGGCATTTAAGCAATTTGTTAAAATTCTCTGAACTTTTAAAAGTTCCTTTAGAACTTTATCTAAAGAGGTGAGAAAATAAAATAATGGGATTGTGGTGTGCTTTATAGAGGATAATTAACTATAGACATAACTATAGATGGTCACATTATTGCAAGGTAAAGGAAATATGTAAAAGATACCTTTAAAGCTTTAATCGCGCAGGAAGACACTGTGGAGCGAGCTCTTGGTTAGCAAATGTGCTGCTTTCTTTCTTTCTTTCTTTCTTT
Source organism: Apodemus sylvaticus (assembly GCF_947179515.1). NCBI lineage: Eukaryota > Metazoa > Chordata > Mammalia > Rodentia > Muridae > Apodemus > Apodemus sylvaticus. The sequence continues at coordinate 47,524,619 of NC_067481.1, forward strand.
CTTTCTTTCTTTCTTTCTTTCTTTCTTTCTTTCTTTCTTTCTTTCTTTCTTTCTTTCTCTTTGTTCTTTCAGCCCCCACCCACCCCCAGCCCCGTGGGTTGAGATCCTTCTTCATAGCTCCTGACACTTCTTCCAGGTAACCACTGTTCAGATTTCTGGTGCAGCAGATCTATTTTGTTTATTCTTGGATTTTAAACAAATGAATCCATTTAATGGTATTTTACTATGATTAATTTGAGATTCCACCATGTAATTGCATGTATCATGTTTTGTGTTGCTTTTATTAGATAACAATTTGTTTATCCATTTCTATGGTAGTGAACATTTAGATTGTTTGTGGCTTTTTATCTATATAAGGAAGAGTGCTGGTAGGATTCGTGCTTAAATCTTCTTACAGCCACATGTTTCGTGTCTCTAAGATCCATACCCAGGAGAATTACTTTACTGTACAGCAAAGTTCAGGCAAATGTACTGAAGTGAGTCTGCTTCTCTTAAGCCTGTTTCTCTTTCCATAGCTTGTTATGTGCATTTCTGAAAGTATTAAATGTAAACTTGAGAACCAAGTCACTCCTGTGTTTTAGACTGCTCTGTTCTGAGTGGCATGTGGAATCTCTTGTTCTCTTGACACTTATGGCAGGAATTGTCTTTGGGCAGTGTAGCGCACTGTGTACACAACTGAATACACAGCTCCCTTAGTCACTTAGTAGCTATCTTGTTACTAGATTAACTCTTAATTCAAAACCTTTATTTTGTTTAATAATGGCTCAAAAGGGCACCGCTCTCTGCCTCTCAAAGCTGTGGAACAGGCAAAGTGCGTTCATGCTTTTTATTTGGTACGGGGATCTGAACTCATGTCCTCATGCTTCTAGAGCAAGTGCCCTCATCCACTGAGATATCTCCGTAACCTTGTTGGCCTGTTTCTTTAGACAGGGTCTTAATGTAGCCCAGGCTGTCCTGGAACTCACTATTATTGTGGAGTATTCACCAGAGAAGACTGCTTGGACTTGGCTTTAAGCCAGTAGAAAGTCTTTCTTAGCTGGTCAGCCACTATACTGGGTGTTTGAGATCTCAGTGTAGCCCAGAGCCTTTCTAATGATGAACTTTTAAGCAAAAAACTATATCCTGGGTTGACATACTTTAGCTACAAGAGCAGTTACCAAGAAACAGAACTACAGAAGCCAAAAACAAGGTTAGCACATTTAGAGACTCCCATAACTATGGACCTTGATGGATTAGGCCTTTGTTTTGGTTTTGGCGGGTGGTTCTGTCTACATGTAGAGTTTTACAGCCTGGAGTTAGTTATGCTAAGGTCTTGAGGCCTACTAAGTTCAGGGGCTATGTTACTCTATGCAGACCAGGCTGGTCTTGAACTCACAGAAGATCTACCTGCCTCTGCAGTGCTAGGATTAAAGGTGTGTACCACCACACCGGCATGCTTTGATGTGTTCTTAAGTGCTACGTGTGTATCCACTAACTTGAGATTCTCTAAGTCACAGCTTGTAAAGAATCACTCGTGTCGCTGGCTTTTTCCTCTTTATGGGTTTTTCTTACTTCCACCTTTCTCCACCCTTTTTCTTCCATTCTTTCAGTCCCCTAAATCATGATGAGAGAAAAAAGGATAGAAAGGAAAAAGGTCCCTGAATAAAGTTAAGGATCAGAAAGGGTGTGACATTAGACTACTTCCCGATGATTAGGGACATCAGAATATCTGGTTTCTTCTTCTTGCATCTTTTTTGCACACAACTACTTAACAAACTGCAACCAACAACAACCAAACAACAATCCCCCAATTTCTTAGAGCCCTAGTATTTATATACCCTCTGAAAAGTCCCCAGAATTCTAAATGTCACAAAAATCACAGAAACTATCTACAGCTGGCAAAACCATGCCTCTCCTAGGGCACAAGTCAAGTCATAGTCAGCTGCTTTGAAGCAGCCCATATCCTATACCTGGGATTAAAATGAAAGCATATTTTATAGGTTATTTCTTCTCGGTGAGCCAATTTAAGACAGATACGGGACTGGAGAAATGGCTCAGTAGTTAAGAACACTAGCTGCTCTTTCAGAGGACCCAGGATCAGTTTCCAGCACCTATATGGCAGCTCACAGCTGTCTGTAACTCCAGTTTCAGGGGATGCAACAGTGACACAGACATACATGCAAATAAAACACCTATGTCTATAAAATAAATAAATCATTAAAAAAAAGAATACATTAAAGGCATGTTTATTGGGTTTATTGGAAAGCTGTTCTCAGGTGACTTCACAGACCCCAGGACTGGGGCCAGGGAAGTCACAGTGGGGAGAGAATGGGCGGAGGGGGAAGAGAGAGAGAGAAGGGGCTTGAGTGTGCAGGAAGAGAGAAGGGAAGAGGAGGAGGAGGAGGAAGGAGAGGAAGAGACGAGAGATCAAAATGTCTCAATTATATAGGGAGGAACCTCTAGAGGAAGGGTAACCCAACCCCTGGGCTGAAAAGTTCAGGCTTAGGGGTGGGTATGCCAGGTAGGAACTGAGGGATTCTGGGAGAACCTGGAGGCTGCGTCTGCTTTGATATGTAAAATATGCACCTTAGCCCCGTGTCCTAAGGAAACCAAACAGTATTCTTATATTTCTGTGTTTTTGTTAAGTCAAAATTCCAGACTTCTCACTATACTCATGGTATCAGGCATTTAATAAATGGAAGACAGAGACACTGGGATGGAGGTATTTCAGGTTGCTATAATTCTTCCCTTTCTCTGTACTCGGGTCCTTCTTGTGGGCAAAAGATTTCTTGCTGGGTGCAGTTTTAACACTTAGGAGACCAAGACTGGAGGATCTCTGTGAGTTTGAAGCCAGCCTGTTCTACATAGCAAGTTCCAAGACAGCTAGCGCTACATAGAGAGATCCTTCCTCAAAAACAAATGAAAGAAATAGAAGAAAGGGAGGGAGGGAGGGAGGGAGGAAGACAGTATTATCTCCTAATGTCCCAGGTGTTCCAGCCAGACTCCTCAGAGCTGTTTTTTGACTTGCACTGAACCCACCTTTTACTTTACAATTGTTCTATTCTTTAAACGATTATTACATTTTATTTATTCACTGCACGTGCAAGTCATGGCATGTTGGTAGAGGTCAGAGACAACTTGTGGGAGTCAGTTCTCTCCTTCTACTCTATGAGTCTGGGAGATCAAACTCAGGTGGCCCGTTTGGCTGCAAGTGCCTTTACCTGCTGAGTCATCTTGCCAAGCCTAGGATAGTTTTAGATTTATAGACACATGCACTTTAACATATTTTTTTTTCTCATTTTGATTTTCTTTTAAATGCTATTAGCCATTATTCACCAAGAACTGAGTTCTACTTCTGAGATATTTCTGGTCTTTGAACACAACTTTTGAAATTTAGTAAGCTTTAAACTAATCTACCAGCTCTATTGACTCCCAGCTACATTCTTCACTGACTAAGCTTGCCGTATGTCTGCTGGCCCTTATCTACTCTGCCTTCTATCATCTCCAGAAAGCCCCTAGGCTAGCCCTATTCTGATCTCCCTACACTTCTTATAGTAACATAACCACAACTTCTTGCCTCCACCCAAAGTGGTTTTTCTTTCTCTTCTTCTTAAGCTGGTCCTTCAAAATAAAGAGGTTTTCTTGGCTCCTCCATACCAGAGTTAATTGTTCTTTTCTCCATTCTTTATGATCTCATTCAGTTCTTGGGAGCTGTTTCTTAATATTGCCTTAAGGTTTAAGTTCTTTATATTTTCATCAGCATGGTAAATCAGGTAGCCCCCCAAATTATTACTTATTTAGGCAAATATTTATGAAGTAACCTAGAATGTTCTGGAACTGGCAAATTTCCTGTTTTTCTCGCTAAATGTTGGTATTGCATATGTCTACCACCAGGCTAGCTGGGTCTAAGATGTCATATAACTTGTACCATTCTGAAGCCCACTGCCCAGGACTTGCACCTTTACTATTGCTTAATCAAATTATGTATTATATTTTTCTGTTATATTTTTCTAATGTAAACATCTTGTGATTTCCTCCTGGTGTAGATGAGTGTTTCTTACAATATTTAGTTGTTTCCTCCTTTTTTTTTTTTTTTGGTTTTCAAGACAGGGTTTCTCTGTGTAGCCCTGACTGTCCTGGAACTCACTCTGTAGGCCAGGCTGGCAGCCTTTTGTGGGTCTTTTACACTAAATAACTCAAACAAACATGCTCTCTTATGGACAGTTAATTCCTGTGTGAATCATCAGTTGTTCAGTAGAATCCCCAAGCCCAGACTATCACTTCTGTCATACTAGACCCAGGATAGCACCTAGTACATGATACAAACTCAATTTAAAACAAAGATTTATTTGTATTTCCATTTCTTTGTGTGGTGTTACTATACAGAATGTATGTAGGTGCCTTGTGGTGCAGGAGAGTGTTAATTCCCTTAGAGTTATAGTCGTAGGCGTCTATGAGGCCAGGATGATTGTACCCCAACTTGGGCCCTCTGCAAGAGCAGAACATGTGCTTAACTGCTGAGCCACCTCCCCAGCCCCAACCCTCACTTAAAAAAAAAAAAAAGTTTTACTATAGCTTCTTATTGGCTAAATAAAAAATTTCTGTTACCAAATAGCTAAATGATTTGTAGGGGCAAATGTTTTGGTTTTGGTTTTTCAAGACTTGATTTTTCTGTGCATCTCTGATTGTACTAGAACTTGCTCTGTAGATCAGGCCTCAAACTCAAGAGATCTCCTTACCTTCTGCCTCCTGAGTGCTGGGAATAAAGTGTGTGCCTGGCTGTTTCAAACACTATTTTTGGTGGTGGTACTGGGGTGTGAACTGAAGGTAAGTAAGCCACTGAGCTACATTCATTTTGTTTGGTGTCAGACTAAGCTCATAAACTCTGAAGGATCCTGTTCTGCCAAGGACTCGGTAGTTACAGTCCCTGGTCTTTCATCAACAGCCAGGCTTTCCTGCCATTAGCGAACAGCATTCTCTACACAGGTGAACTGCTTTGGTGCTAGTGTCATGGTGGAGAATGCAGACTTGGAATAACATCTGCCCATCTGTTTCCTAGGCAATGGCAGCAGACAAAAGTGACGAGTGGTTTGCTACGAGAAATAAACCAAAGGCTTCGGGTTAGTGGAAGACACGTGAACAGCACTTACAACTCCAGTCCAGTCTGTTATCAGTCTGGCATTTATCTGGTTTGAGAAATGCTCCCACCACTTGGTTGTGTCCTGCATAGGAGGTCTGTGTGGTAGTTTCACTCTTCAAAGCTCTGTTTTGTTTTAGAAATGAAATTTTTATCACTCTTGGTAGAGGCAAATTCCTACTGTATGTAATTGTATTAAATTTGGTAACAAATTTATTGTCAAAACTGAGACAACTATATGGAACATTACTCTTGGTTGGGGCTGGAGGAAAATTTGATTACCTGTTAGTCATGTAGATAATATTGAAACAAATGTCAAAATGAAGTCAAACCAGCTAGACATGGGAGCACATGCCTTTAATCCCAGCATTTGGGATGCAGAGACAGGAGGATCTTTGAGTTGGAGGCCAGCCAGGACTATATCAAACAAAACAAAGCCAAATCTACTGCTTAGAGTGCTAATTTGCAGGGCCTGATGGTAAGATACTGTCTAATATCTTACCACAGAAGGTCTTGACATTAAAAGAAACCTTTTTCCCTTTGACTTTATGAGACAGTCTCACGTTATAGCTCTGAGTGAACCTGTCACTTCACCATGTAACTCAAGGTAGCTTTTAACTTTTTTTTCCTCTAAAGACAGAGAGTCTTTAGCCCTGGCAGGCCTGGAACTCTGTCAGCTAGATTGGCCTCCAACTCGAGGCCCACCTGCCTCTTGCTAAGAGCAAATGCACAGGCTGCCTTACTCATTGGCTTTGAACTTTTGCACTTCCTGCTTCAGCCTCCAGTGCTAGGCTTATAGATGTGGACCACTGTTCCAGGTGTGGTGGTTGGAACATGGTTGGCCTATGGAAAGTGGCACACTATTGGTGGAGGTATAGCCTTGTTAGAGGATGTGTGTCACTATGGAGGCGGGGCTTTGAGATCTCTTATATGTGCTCAAGTCTGGACAATGTGGCAATCTCCTGGCTGTTTTTAGATTAAGGTATAGAACTTTTGGCTCCTTCAACACCAAGTCCACCTGCATAATGTCAGGGTTCCTACCATAATGATAATGGACTGACCTTCTGAAACTATAAGCTACCAATTAAGTGTTTGCTCTTTTAAGAGTTGTTGTGGTCATGGTATCTCTTCCCAGCAGTAGAACCCCTAACTCAGACACCAGGTTTGATGTCTTTTTCTTCAAAGAATTGTTTTGACCGTGTATGGACAGAATCCAGCTCCTAGCTGGCACATCATCATTCCTCACCTAAACTGTAAAACCCCCTTGCTTTAGCCCGGATATGTGACTTCACTGATCCTCCCTATGAGTGAGGTCAGTGAACCCACCCAAGAGCTGCCTCCTAGAATCCTGCCTTTATCAACCTAGTGGTGAATAGGTAAACTGCTTTGAGCTCCCTTCTGGCGGGTGATCCAGCCTTCAGCCACCCAAGTAGTACACACACACACACACAGAGCAGCTTAACTTTTAATATGCCTAACTTGCACAATGGCTGGGCACTTCCAGACTTCCTCTCGGCTAGCACACATTCCCCTCCAGCATTCTTTATCTTTGCTGCCCTGTTACCTTCTGGGCAGCCTCCAATGGGGCGGCTTTCCCTATACACCTACATTGTTGGATGATTTCTCTCCCATAGCTCTTAAATCTGAGCTCTGCTTCCAAGTCCCTGCCCAGCCATTGGCTGTAGGGAATTCTTTATTAACAATCAAAGCCATTTAGGGGCAGACCCTCAGCGTCTGGAAATGAGGCTTTTGGGAGATGAATTAAGACAAAGCATTAGAACCAATTCCCAACAATCTAATTTTAATCTGGTCTAGTCTGGCCTGTATCTGCATCACTGAGGGAAAGAAAGTGGCCATCATAGGGCCCACAAAGTCCTGTAGGCAAAGATGCTTTCCAGGAAAGCCTAGCAACCCATGTTTGATCCTGTGAACCCATGTAAAGTTTGAAGGAGAGAATCAACTCCGAATTGTGTTCTGACCTTCACATGCACACTTGGCACCTTCACCCCCTCACACACACATATAGTGTACACACAATAATAAAAAAATTTAATGGTAATGAATGTACTTCATAGCTGTCACGGTGGCTCATAATTTAAATGCAGTACCCAGGAGGAAGTAGCAGATGGATCTCTGATGGCCAGCCTGATTTATACAAGTGAGTTCCAGATCAGCCAAACCTTATCTCATAATGCAGAATACAGCCCCTCCCCCCAAATTGCCTATAGAAACTTGCTGTTATATGAATAGATTTGCTAGAGATCAATCCCTGGAACCTATGTGCCAGGCAAGTACTGCTTGCCTCAGACAAGACAAATTTTGAAGAAAAGTACTAGAAATGCCATGCTACTGCAAAGTTAAGAATTCAACACTTCATATGCCAGCTTCTGGGCACAATTTTAGCACCTTGATGCCTCTGTAATGATGGACAGAGTATCCTGGCACTTATATGAGCCATATGTGCAGATATGTGTGTGTGTGTGTGTGTGTGTGTGTGTGTGTGTGTGTGTGTCCATCACAGGGCCCCATGCAGAAACCTAGCTTAAGAACAGCAGTCCTAAGAACATTAGGTGGCTAAGCCTTAGCTGAATTTTTCAGGCACTGAGATTCTGAAGCCATCTTGCTTCACTGCTTCTCAGCTGCTGTGTTGTGATGTTATTTCACCTCTGTGTCATTCAAAATTTGGGTTCCATCAAAATCCTAACTTCTCTGGGCCTGTGTTCTAGGTGAGGGCTTTTCTATTTGACTTTAGCTCTTTAGAAGGCAGAGCCCATTTCTCCTCTGTTCTTTTGGGTTCTTGGTGAGTTAACAGCCCCTGATTATACAGATCCAAGTCCCCACCCTCCAACCTGCTCATTTTAATAGCGTGATTCACCCCCCCCCCATCTGCTCTTCTTCCAAATATCCACACAGATTGTGGAACTGGGAAGACTATTAATGCCGGTCAGACCACACAAAGCCAGATTAATGGAGATTCACTCAGCAGAGAGATGCTTCTACACATCTAAATACCTCTCCAGGAGCCTCACAGAGTTTCTCTTTTGCAACAGACTCCACTCTTATGCAGTTCAAATGGTTTATTGGTGTTTCTGCTAGCCCTGCTACCCTTTCAGTGTGTTTCAGCCATCAGGAACTCTTAAGCCCGTCCCCTACCAGTGGAGCCATGTTACTTCCTTGTGTCTGCCAAAATGCTCTTAGCAAGTCTCGTTTTTCTTCAGCTCTTCCACTTTAGCAATGTAGATCCTCATGGCATCCATCTTGGACATCCCTTTGTTTACCATCCATGCTTCATATTTGGCCTTTGCTCTCACATCTGTGGCAGGGGGGACAGGGATGTTACAGTCGCCCTGGGTGGCCTGTTTGTAGAAGCTGTACACCAGCAGTTTCTCCTGATCACTCACAGGCCCCTTCAGCTGCTTGAGTGAAGCGCAGGCCATTTCAAACTCCACTTGGCTCATTGGTATACCAGAGGCGATGCCTCTATTCTAAGTGATGCCTGGTACTAGAAGAAAGTTGGAAATAAGCAAATCATGTGATTATTAGGCCTTGGAAAGAAAGGGCAAAAAGATAGTGTGTGGGAAGAACACTGGGCGTTTGTGTGTTTATTTAATAAAGTACAGGTTGAGGATCAGGAATCCATTTGATTGCTCCTGTCCCACAGTGCTTTTTCCATTGTGACTGCCCTTCAGCGTTATAAAAGCGCCTATGAGCTCTGAAAGTTGACTCTGCTGTTGCCCATAGGAGACAGTGCAGCAAAAAAAGCATATAGGGCTTTTGTGTGTGCCTCAGGCTGGATGGGAAGAGGATGAATCCCGTGGATCCGCTGCTTGTTAGTAGACAGCAGAAGGAAAGTTATTCCATATGCGTGAATCGTGGGGGGAACTGCCTGGGGTTCCTGAGTGAGGGTGAATGAAGGGTCTGGACTAAGGGATTAGACCACCTGGCCTAAAGAGGCCAGGCTCCACATGGAGCCGGCCAACGGTACCTGTGAGTAGACGGCTGGGAAGCTTAGGCCGAGGGAGGGCGCTGTGGCTAAGGCGGCTCCGACGCCGCGAGCTTGGAGTACGCGTGCGCCTTGAACGGCAGCGGCTAGCAGAATACTACACGGAAGCGGAGACGCGCTGTGGGCGGGGCCTGTGACGTACCTGTAGCTCCTCCCTTTGTGCCGTGGCGCGGGCGCCGCGTTCGCGGCCTTGGAAAAGGAGGGGCGGTCTAGCCCGCCGCCAGCGTCGCCGCCATGGACCTAGGTGGGTTCCCGCTTCCTTAATCCGGCCCCAAAAGGGCCGCGCCCCACAAAGCACCTCCAGGGCGGGCCGAGACTCTGCGCTGCTTCTGCGGCCCTCTCTCCAGCCCGCTCGGGAGGCTGGGGGCTTGAGGAGTTTGGGGGACCCGCAGCCGCGAGGCCGGCCTACATCCTGCAGCCCCACCTCACGATGGTCTCCTCAATTCCTCCTCCGTCCTTTGTAGTGTCTTCCCAGTGGGAAACCGCGAGCGAATGTAGCCTTGGTTCTCCTGGAAATGTACAGGGCTACTGCACGTGTTTCGGAAATGCCGGGCTGGGAGGGACGGAAGTCCAGACAGTTCTTCGTTATTGAATGACCGCCTAGTTAGTGAACATGCTTCTTATCAGGTCTCCTAGTGCATAAAGCAGAGATGCTGATACTGTCTTTCTCCCAGAGGCTTGGCGTTTTCTTTGCGACCACGTGCATAACAGGACCCCCGTCGTTGACTCGCGCACAGCGGTGCCCCTCAGTCCTTGCTAGCAGGAATTGCGCAGCTTGAGATTTCACTTTCTGAATCCGAATTCGAGTGCTGCTTGGTTTGGAGTATCCTAGGCGAGGTCTGGAAGGAAGGCGGAGTTGATAGAAATCTGTGGCCATCTGCCAACCTTCCCCACCCTGCTAGGTGTGCTCTTTAGAGGGTAAGATGAGGCTGTCCTGGGAAGTACTCCAAGATTTGCAAATAATACGCTGTGGAGAAATGTCTTTGTCCCTAGCCAGCTCTTTAGTGTGGAATGGTAGTTTCGTGCCCTGCAGCTGTGCAGAGTGCTGCCACTGCTTGACTCCCAAGTTGAGACACCCTGCAAAGTTGTGTCTGGGCCTCTGGGTTCCCATCTCCAAAACAGGAGTGATAATCCTCAAGTTAGACAATGAAATGATTTTTATAGGTGTAAAGCTGGGTGTGGTGGCTTGTGTCTAACTAGCACTCATGAGGCAGGAGGATCTCAAGAGTTCTAGGCCAATCTGGTCTGTATAGTTTCAAGCCAGTTCTAGGTATGTAACAAGAGCCTATCTCAGAAAAAAAATAAAGTATGCCACCAAGCCCAGTGCCTACCAAAGTAAGCAGTCACTTCCTAGCACCAGCTACTGATAAAAGCCTTTGAGTTTCTCCTAGCTGTGAACTGAGTTGGGACTTTTTCAAGACACATGCACACAGCGTCTGAAAGGCACGTTTGGCAGCAGAATTTGCTCAGCTAAGCTGATGTCTAATGCAGTAAAATTTTACAGTTATAAGGAAATGTGTTTGGGGGCAGGCAGAACAACCTGAGCCAGAACCCTGCTGCAGCAGCCTAGCACTGTGAGCCTGGTCTCCACTGTGGAAACCAATGTGGACTGCCTTCAGGCCTAGGTTTTGTGGGAGCACTGATCCTTGACTTGGGGTGGGCGGGCAGTGACAGTAAATGGTTAGTGTCCAGAAGATTCTTTAGTTGCCTGGAGTCAGTAATTTTTTTCTAGGGTTAGGAGAAGTTTGAGATAGTGTCATAATGTAGCCTTGGCTAGCCTGAAATTCAGTATGTAGACCAGGCTTGCCTCATAAAAATCTGCATCACTAGAGCTGGGACTAAAGGTATAGGCCCCCACAACTGTCTACTGGAGTCAGTATTTTTGCTGCTGACTCTGTGGCCTATGAGAATAGGGCAGATGTGTTTCTGGGAGCATAGAAGACTGCGGAAAGAACTAGGCCCTGGGAAGGGGTAGGGATTGTCAGGAACAGTGACTGTGACAAGTTGTTGCACTTTTAGCTTCTAGGCCAGATTATACACCTTGAGAAAGACCTGTGCCCATTTGTTTCTGCACTGGAGGAGACAAAATATTGACAAGACTAGTCCTGCCAACATTTGAGCATTCAAATCAGGCTCTTGATGGTCTGATTATTGTTAAGATAGCTTATATAACCCATCCATTCTTCATCCCTGGGAGATGCTTCAAAAGGGTAACAGTACCAAAATAGTTATGAAAGTGTGATTAGTGTATGTTGTGTGTCATGTGATCCTCATACTATGAAGATTATATTTTCATGTATGCAGACAGGAGACCCGGCATATCATTTTTTAATGACTGAGCTAGGATTTAAATCTATTGTTTTGATTTAAACCCCCTATTGCCTTCCTTTAAATGTCTGTATCAGTTCTTAGCTTAGTGAATGAATGACCGCTTTTCTGATGTAATATTTGTTGTGTCCACTTCTGGTTCCTGCCACAGAGCCAGAACCTTCACTACCTTGTCCTTTTTGTCTGGGAGAAACTGCTGGGTGAACTTTTCCCCTGTAAGGCACAGAGAGTTCAAAGCCAAACAATTCATAGTGAGCCCCTGTCTCAGACAACAAAAAAACTAAAGACAATAAACAAATACCCCTCCTCCAAACAAAGACTGCCTGTTGTGTCTTCCATAGTCTGTCCTCACTGAACTCAGTTTTATTTAGTTGCTTTATTACATTCTTTGTGTGTATGTGTGAATACCACGGTGCACAAGTGTCAGTCAGAAGACAGCTTGTAGAGGTTACCTGATCAGTTCGAGGTATCAAACTCAGGTCAACAAGCTTGGTAGCAAATGTCTGTAATCACTCAGCCATGCCACTGGCCTGTCATGTCTTTCTTTTTGTTTTGTTTTTAATTATTTTAATGTATGTGAGTGACATTGTAGCTGTCTTCAGACACACCAGAAGAGGGTATTGGATCCCTTTAAAGATGGTTGTGAGCCACCATGTGGTTGCCAGGAATCGAACTCAGGACCTCTGGAAGAGCAGTCGGTGCTCTTAACAGCTGAGCCATCTCCCAGCCCCCTGTCATGTCTTCTAATGCACACTTGGTAGCACTGTCCCCTAATTCTTACCTCCTTAATTTCCATGGACTTCTCTGGGTTGGCACTGCGTATACTCACATCAGGCCTTTTCCCCTTAACTCATGCCATTGCTGAAAGACATCACTAAATGTTCTACCTCAGACTCCAGGTAACCAACACTGAACTTGTCTTCCCTTAAAGCTCGTCCTGAGGGGCTAAGAGAGATGACTCTGTGGTTAAGAGCACATATGTTTCTTGTAGAAGACTAGAGTTTAGTTCCCAGCAACCACACCAGCAAGTTCAATCACCTGTAACTCCAGCTCCAGAGGATCCAGCATCCTCTTCTGGCCTCTGTTGACACTGCATTCATATGCACAACCCCTACAAAAACATACACATAATTAAAATATTTTTTAAAAACTTGAGCCAGGATGTGGTGGTGCACGCCTTTAATCCCAGCACTTGGGAGGCAGAGGCAAGCGGATTTCGGATTTCTGAGTTCGAGGCCAGCCTGGTCTACAGAGTGAGTTCCAGGACAGCCAGGGCTACACAGAGAAACCCTGTCTCGAAAAAAACCCCCAAAAAACAAAAAACTTGAAAGGATGTTCTGAATCCCTCTTTGCCTCCTATTTCCAGAGGTATTACCATTGTCCATTGTCCTGATAACCTGGCCAGTGGTTTTGGAAACCGGTTTTTGTTCCTCAGCCAAGACCTTGTGACCTTTGTGAGCTCTTACTAATCATACCTTCCTTTCCCATTAATGCCAAGGTCATCTTGATAATGATAGCCATCCGATGGCTGTTTCCTTCTCCTAGCTTCTGCTTGCTATTCTGAAAACTTCATTAACTCTTGGCTTCTCTGTGTAGGACCCTTGAATATCTGTGAGGAAATGACTATTCTTCATGGGGGCTTCTTGATGGCTGAGCAGCTGTTCCACCCCAAAGCCCTGGTACAATTGACCAAGTCTGATTGGGAACACGTGGGACAGCCCATTGTGGAGGCCTTGAAGGAGATCTCCTCAGCCACAGCGCATTCCCAGCCATTTGCCTGGAAGAAGAAAGCACTCATCATCATCTGGGCCAAGGTTCTTCAGCCCTGCCCTGTCAGCCCTTCTGACACTGATACCCGGTGGCAGGAAGATGTATTCTTCTCCGTGGGCAACATGATCCCTACCATCAACCACACAGTCCTCTTTGAGCTGCTCAAGTCTCTGGAAGCTTCTGGACTCTTTATTCAGCTCCTGATGGCCTTGCCTACCACCATTGGCCGCTCAGAACTACAGAGCTTTCTGGAGCACATGACTGTTGATACTTCTTCCAAGGATGTGGCCTTCTTCCTAGATGTCTGGTGGGAAATGATGAAGCACAAGGGCGACCAGCAGGACCCCTTGCTTTCCCAGTTCAGGATGATGGCCCATAAATACTTGCCATCCTCAGATGAGTTTTCCCATCCTCCAAAGAGGTTTAAGTCAGACCCAGATGTAGGGCCCACCATGCCGCTTCTGGCCATGCTGCTTAACGGGCTGAAGCAGATCCAGAAGAGAATCCTGTCCCTTGGAATGAAGTGCTGTGCACTAGCTAACTTGGCTGACATGCTGAGTGTGTTTGCACTGATGGAGGATGACACCCAGGAGGTGTCTGCCACTGTGTACCTAGACAAACTAGCTACAGTGATCTCTGTGTGGAATTCGGACACCCAGAACCCATACCATCAACAGGCCCTGGCAGACAAGGTAAAGGAGGCAGAGCGAGATGTGAGTCTTACCTCACTGGCCAAACTCCCCAGCGAGACTGTTTTCATGGGGTTTGAGCTTATGTACAACTTGCTGCAGGAGTGGGGTGCAGAACTGCAGGGCATGCTCAACAGCAGTCAGGGCACAAATTATGACACCTACCGGCTGTGTGACAGTCTGACTTCCTTCAGCCAGAACTTGGAGCTCTACCTGGATACCACCAACATGCCCAAGGAGGAGAGGGAGGTGGTCCTGGAACTGGCTGAGTGTGTCAGGGACTTCCTGAGGAAAACCAGCAGAATGCTGAATGACAAGGGCCCTGAGGACATCACTGCCTCCATTGCCATGGCCATCATTGAGCAGAAGATGGACCGCCACATGGAAATGTGCTACATCTTTGCTTCTGAGAAGAAGTGGGCCTTTTCAGATGAGTGGGTTGCCTGCCTGGTTAACAACAGGTCTCTCTTCAGAGAGCCAGACTTGGTCTTGAGTCTGCTGGAAACAGTGATGGAAGTCATCAACTCTGATCGGGTTATCCCCCAGACTCAGATCAAGCAGGTAATCTGCTTGACCCTGGAATGCTATGAAGACCTCTCTCTTCCAGACAAAAATAAAGTTCTTTCTGGTGTCCTGCATTATTTGGGGCCAAAAGGCCTCTCAGACAGGTTGTCTGATTACTTGGAGGGTTTTCAGGAAGACCTCAACACAACGTTTAACCAGCTCGCACAGAGTACCTCTGAACAGGGCCTGGCTAAAGCTGTGGCCTCCGTGGCCCACCTAGTGATCCTGAACCCAGAAGTTGTGGTGAAAAAGATGTGTAGCCTAGCTGTGACCAATCTTGGCACACATAGGTTCTTGGCTCAGATTCTCACTGCCTTCCCTGCCCTGAAGTTCACAGAAGAACAAGGGCCGAGTCCATATACCAGTTTCATGGTGTCCTGCCTCAAAGAAACTGTCTGGACCAAGTTCTCTACACCCAAAGAAGAGAAGCAGTTTCTGGAGCTGGTTAGCTGCCTGATGAATCCTGTGAAACCACAGGGGATTCCAATTGCTGCTCTTCTGGAGCCAGATGAGGTGCTGAAGGAGTTTGTCCTGCCTTTCTTGATGTTGGATATGGAAGAGGTAGGCCTGAGTCTGAAGCTCTTCATCCAGACCCTTGAAGCCAATGCAGGCTTGGAGGAGTATTGGCTGCAGACCTGCTCACCATTCCCACTGCTCTTCAGCTTGTGCCAGCTCCTGGACAGCTTTAGCAAGTTCTGGCAGCTCCCCCGGGAGAAGCGCTACCTCACTCTGGACAGCAAGGATCTTGTGAGCCACATTCTGGAGCTCCTCTGTGAGATCGTGCTAGCCAACACAGAAACCTTCTCCCCCGATACCTGGGCCAAGTCCCTGTCCTGGCTCCACCGCAGACTAGACCAGCTAGATTGGACTGTGGGCCTGAGACTGAAGAACTTCTTTGAAGGCCACTTCAAGTGTGAGGTGCCAGCTACCCTTTTTGAGATCTGTAAGCTCTCTGAGGCCCAGTGGACCTCACAGGCCCACGAAGGGTATGGGCCTGGCACGGGGCTTCTCGCCTGGATGGAGTGCTGTTCACTCAACAGCAATATCTCTGAACAGATGTTTTCCCTCCTGGTGGTGGATGTGGGCAATCCTGAGGAGGTCAGATTGTTTAGCAAGGGCTTTCTGGTGGCCCTGGTACAAGTCATGCCTTGGTGTAGCCCTCAGGAATGGCAATACCTTCAGCAGCTGACCAGGAAGCTACTGGAGAAACAGCTTCTTCATGTCCCTTACAGTCTAGAGTATATTCAGTTTGTTCCCCTGCTCAACCTGAGGCCTTTTGCGCAGGAACTTCAGCTCTCCGTTCTTTCTTTGAGAGCTTTCCAGTTTCTCTGCAGCCAAAGCTGTTGTAACTGGCTTCCTTTGGACGGTTGGAGCCATGTGGTCAAACTCCTCTGTAGCAGTCTGACCAGTGTCCTGGATGCAGTCAGGTTGATACAGTCGGTGGGTCCCTGGGCCCAGGGACAAGAAGGGGATCTTACTCAGGAAACCTTGTTTGTCTATACCCAGATGTTCTGTCATGTTCTGCATATTATGGCCATGCTTCCTCAGGAGGTCTGTGAACCCCTGTACGTGCTGGCCTTGGAAATCCTTACCTGCTACGAGACCCTAAGCAAAACCAACCCTTCTGTCAGCTCCTTGCTCCAGAAGGTAGATGAGCAGCGCTTCTTAAAGTCTATTGCCAAGAACATTAGCCCTGAGGAGCGGCGCCAAACCCTGCTACAAAAGATCAACAACTTCTGACCTGTGGAGGGCAGAACAAAGCTGTGCCTCCAACCTGGTGTTTCTGCAGGGCCCAGAGCTAAGAACAAACCTTACAGTTATGAGAATGTACACAGTGAAAGGAATACAAGAGCAGTGTAAAGAAATAGTTTTCTTAGGTATTTGTCACATACTACTTCAATAAAATTCTTTTGGGTTTAATCTTGTCTTGAGCCTTTCTCAGAAATTTGGGCTTAAATATGGTCCAAAGGTAGATTTAGGTTGTCTTTAGGATCAAGTCAAGCCAGTAGGACAAGTGTGGGAGTGCACACCTGTAGCATCAGCCTTCAGGAGGCTCAGGCAGAGGGTGGCAACCTGGATTACACAGGAATATCCAAAAGTTAAAAAACCCAGCTGGGGAGGAACATGTTTATAACTGAAATTCTCCACCTAGATTTGGCAGTAAGCCCAAAGGTGGAGCTACCTAGAAGGGGAAAGAAAAAAATAGGTTATGTTTTTAGTGAGGCCCTCATGGAGCCTTTCAACTAGGTGTGGTAGTAGTACAGCCTTAAAATCCCAGCATTTGGGTAGCTGAGGTAGAAGGCTCAGTTCAAGGCCAGCCTGGCCTGCTAGCAAGCATTTTCGTATTTCATCTTTTTTCCAAGATCATTTCAAAAAGGGCAGGTGTGGAAAGGGGCTCATTCAGCACTTTTTCAGAGGACTGAGCCAAGAAACGCTGTTTGGGGGTAGCAAGCATCCACTCAGCACGTCCCAGGGAGGTGCTGAGCCAGGGCAGGTGAATAGCTGGTACCCTTTAGGGTGGTTTAATTACCTTCTTCCTGGGGTGAGATAGTTTGGTTTTGATGGATGAGTGGCATAGGCAACAATGTTCAGAAGCATAAAAATGAAAGCATGAGGTTCCTAGGGTAATATTACACAACTCCTAGAACTGGTTAGGGAGGTATCATTTAGGGAGGCGAGAGAAAAGGTCCCATCACTGCTTACCCACACCCTCCTCTAAAATGGTTTTCTCCTCTGGTCCTCTTCTCCCACCTAATGTAAACTGTTCTGTGGTCAACAGGCAGGCTTCCACACTCCCAACTCCTAATTGGGATCCACCAGAAGAAGAAAAAGCTGAAGTTAGACGTGAACTCTGGGCACCTTCCTTCCGTGGATCCTTTGGTTCCTTGAACCAACTTGTTGGACTGAGGTATGAGTAAGACCTGCCCGGAGGCCCTTTACCTTCCGACCAGACTAGGAATTAAGGAACACAGCAGTCAAGCTAGGGCTCGGATGTTTGGGGAAGTCAGCGCCAGTGCACGGAACCAATAGAGAATTTAGTGCAATTTAATTACTATGTGGATGACTCATGGATACAGTAAACAAAAAACACAAAACAACATTTTTTTATGTTTTTTAAATGGCACCTATTAAAGACTGAAACTCAAAAATTGAGATACAGCCATCCAGTCCTTTAGAAGTCCACGGACAGTGAATTTATAAGGCACTGTAGTGTTTTTGCTGCCACCTGAAGTGGTAGCAGCAGGTCCTCTCAGACCCAGCCTGTGGTGAGGGATCAGTGCTACCCCCACACCCTACTGTACACAGCTAACAGCATTGGTCCACAGGACGTGCTTTCGCCTGTCTGGCTTCTCCCGTTTTCTAGCTTCTGTGTCTCAATGGCTGCACATTGAACACAGAAACGGGTCTATCTTAGCAGGAAGCACTAGAAGCACTGGCCTCTATGACAACCCAGAAGCTGGAGAGCAGACATCCGTATCCGTTTTGTATGAAAGGGCAGTGTCAGTGTGGGATTACCCAGTAAGCTACTATAGAAGCCATCACTTCACCTTGTCCCTGGAGTTTCAGGCTACCTTTTGGTGTGTATAGATACAGAGAAAACTCGTCTTGAGAGGCCATGCTTAAAAAGGAAATAGTGTAGGTAACTGCTTGCAACAAGCTCACAAGTTTGATACTGGTCTTTATACAAAGTCAGCCTGCAAAGATGCAGGCCTCTGCTGGCCTCCTGACCTACTCAAGTGCTTCAGGTTCTCAGCCCTGCCTCCTGCCCATTGTCAGTGAGCCCTTCTGACTAGAAGTCAGCAGGCATGAGAATTCATTGTTGATGTACGGATGAGGACGAGGGCTGTCTAGTAAACAATAAAAGGCACACACCCACAGTGGCTTTCCTAGTATTGGAAAATGACAGTATTTCAAAGACCAAGTTGTCACTTGCTTCTGACCCAGTATGGGTGTCGCCCTGAGTGGGTGGAAAGGGGAGAGCAGTGCTTCACCTCCCAGAAGGCTTGTTACAGGCCCAAGGAAGGCTCCTGAGGCTCTCATTAAACTGCCGCAGTGGGGGTTTGACAGGATCCAAGTTATCACCAGAAAACAAAACCAAAAAAAAAAAAAAAAAAAGTGCTTTTGCGAAAGGCTGGTTAGAAGGGGGAGGTAATGGGGATTTTAAAAAAGAACACCACAAATCCAGAGGCTTATCAACATCCAGAGGCAGAGACTACCTCAGGCAGGATTTGGTCCTTGGAATACTGAGCAGACAAGGCAGCTAGTGCAAGTGCCTGACCTGAGAGTAATTAACCTTCCTTTTTGACTTTGGCAGTGTCAAAGAGCCGGGCTGCCTTCTTGCACAGCAGTGAGAACCAGTAGAGCTGGGGAGAGATGAGGATGGCATTGGACACGTTGCAGTGTAAAGGGATATTAAAGGGCACTTGGAGCAGGCTTAGTCCTTTTTGTTGGCCATAAGACCAGTACATGAACGGGAAAAGAAGGATCCGGCAGAACAGAAAGGTGGTCACCGTGAGGATTCCATTGACCTTGTAAAGAAGCGTATGCTGCTGCTTTAGCTGTAAGAGAAAGGGAGGCACAGGCAGGGTCACCAAGAGGATGGGTAGGGCGTAGAGGCCAGCCTCACGATGGTAAGCAAGTTCTTGTACAAGTCAAGGCCTACAGTGCTAAACTGCCTGGCACCTGGACACACACACAACACACAAGCATGTTCATGTGTGTGCTTGTGGAGGCCAGAAGACATTAGGTTGCCTTCATCGCACTCTCTTAAGACAGGGTCTCACTGAGCCCAGAGCTCACCCTTTTGCTCGGTTGCACCCAGCCACGCCTAGCTGGTACTTGCTTGTGGCTCAGTATTATGGCTCTTGCCGTGAGTAGATACTTGTGCAGCAAGCTGTCTTGCCCACTGAACTATCTCCTCAGTCATGATATATAACCTCATAATTTTACCAAAAGTGACCTGCCACCACCACCACCCCCATAGATGGTTAAGATATGCAACACTGTGTGTGTGTGTGTGTGTGTGTGTGTGTGTGTGTAATTTGGGTCAGATCAAGTCTTATGGTTTGGATGATATCAAAGGGTCTCCTTACTCAGCACTATGATTTCTCCAGATCCCATTCTATTTCTTCCTTCATTACCTCTGCTGTTTCACACATACACACCTGGATCAGAACTCTGCCTAGTGACACAAACGGAGTACTCAGTTCTGCTGTGAAGATGCATCCAACAAAGAAGTCTCCAAGTTCTCCTCGGAGCTTCTGCAGAGAGAAGAAAAAGAAACGAAGATGTGGAGGGTAAAGAAGCCACTGGAAGGAAAAATCTAGGGTTATAGGGAAAAGATAACCACGAATAAACATAACCTCCTGAAGGAGAAAAATGTTAACAGGCAAGTGGCCATCCAGTTATATCCTGTCGCTTCCCTGGCAATCACTTCTTGGAGGATCCAAAGGCAAATGCAGATAGGCTACAGCAGGCTTCCTCTGGTTTTAGAGACAATGGGGAGGAGCTCTGTAGCCTGCTTATGTGTGTCAAAGACACCAGGCCTGTTCAACTTAAAGTACGTGCTAAAGGCACAGTCCTTACCAAGTGACTCGTGTTCTTCTTTCTAAAACAACAGGCTAGCTAGCTGCTGGGACACCTGCTCAATAACAGGGATAAGAGAACTTGGGGCCTAAGAGATGACTAGCCATAAAGGCGATGACAGCCTATAAACCTGATGACCTAAGTTTGACCCATCTATAAGACCAGTGAGATGGAAGGAAAGAACTGACTCTTGCAAGTTGTCCCTTGACCTCCACACTTGTCCCCATACACATACATACAAAGTAAATTAAGAAAATAATAGAGTGCTGGAGTACATGCTTTAATCTCAACACCCAGAGACAGGAAGATTGCTATAAAGCTGAGAATAGACAGGGTCTATATGGTTGAGACCCTGTCTTAGAAAATTAACAAATAGGGCTGCAGACATGGCTCAGTGGTTAGGAGCACTTGCTGTTCTTCCAGGGAACCAGAGTTTGATTCCCAGCACCTCTGTCAAACAGTTCAGAACTACCTGTAGCTCAAAGAGATCTGATGCTACTTCTGGCCTACATAAATAGATAATATCTAAAATACTGTGGAGCCAGGCAATAGTGGTGTATACCTTTAATCCAAGCACTGAGGAAGCAGAAGCAGGCAGATATCTGAGTTTGAGGCTAGCCTGATCTGATCTATAGAGTGAGTTCCAGAACAGCCAAGGTACACAGAGAAACCATGTCTTCAAAACTAGAGGGGGAAAAAAAAGGCATAAGAATGCTGAGGCCTATGGTGACGCCAGCCTGTGATTCCAGCTGCTTGGGAAGCTGAGGTTGCTGGATAATGTCAAGGCCGAGCAACTTAGACTATTCCAAAAGGGAGAGAGAGCTGGGAGACAGATGTGTGGGAGACTGCTTTCCTAGCTCTGGTGAGGTGCTAGCTTAATTCCTGATAGTGGAAAAAATAAAAAACAGGACTGGAACTATAGCTCAGCAGTCATGATCAATGCAACCCAGGTTTATTTCCCAGCACCCACATGGTGGCTCAAACCATCAGTAACTTCAGTTCCAGGGAATCCAACACTCTTGACCTCTGCAAAAGCCTCCAGGCAAGCAAGTAGTACACAGACATACATGCAGGCAAAAACATCCATACACATAAAACAAAAACAAATCTTTTAAAAAGAGTTGACTAGAAGCCACAAACATTTCAGGCAGCGTGGTTTCCCCACTACTTGCATGGGAGACCAAGTCCAGTGAAGCAGTTAGCAGGAGGGTGCACATAGTACAAAAGGGAAGAAAGTGCTCAGCTCCCAACAGTCAAGGCATACAGCTCAGTGCAGAGTGGTTAAGGCTGTGCTCCTGTGAGACTATACCTGTGAAATAGGTACTAGGAAAAACAGAATGACCGCATGATGTGTGACCATAAGGCGGTTTTCAATCAGGAAGTTTCGGATAATGGTGGCGCGTCTGAGATTCTGGTCTTTGGTTCGGCACCATTCGCAGAGGTACATGGCATAGAAGTCATAGATCATATATGGAATCAAAAACCAGACATATTCTGTGGCAAGCCAGTGCCTAAAAGAAAGCACAGAGACAGATTCTAAAATAACCATGGAAGTCAATGAAGCAAAAAGCCAGTCTCTTCACTGGTATCCTTCAGCTCTGTCTTCAGTCAGCCACTGTTACTCTGAATGCTTCAGAGTGAAGAGGGTGATGTTGCTAAGGAGGTTGTCTCTAAATTATAAAGCAAATTCATGAGGGCCAAGATTGAGAAGCAGGAATTCACTCTGCTTGTATATACAGGTAGTTTGCTGTAACTATTTGCTTGGTTCAACTACTTATCTACAGTAGATAGACTTCTAGCATTTTGATAGAAACTGCCTTTGATGGAGATAAATTTTCAAATGATTCAGCAGCTCCGCCAAGGAACTGGTTTGGAAGGTGTTCTAAATCACAAGTCCAACCTTTCCAGTTTAACTCCTCAGTTGCTCAACAGTTGGGAGTTTCTGAGACCTTCTGGATCTACACATTTTTTTCTTGCTTTTCCATGCTCCATTGTAGACAGTTTGTAGGAAGCAGTCCTGGCCGTGTTATTTTCAGATCTTTAGTTAATCCTGGGTTCCATTCATTCATAAAAATAGATGGTCCAGTGGGTTAAGATGCTTGCCACAAAGCCTGATGGCCCTCAGTTCAGTCCCCAGGACCCACATGGCAGAAGCAGAGAATCCGTTCTTGCTAGTTTTCTGTCTTCCACAAACACAGCATGGCATGCATGCAAACACATAATGAATAAATTTAAAGTTTTTAAAAAGTATCTAGAAGTTCACCTGGACTTCAAGAACCACATCACAGCAACTACCAAGAGAAGGTAGGACAAAAGATGTCCATTTCCTGGCCTGATTTTGGGCACATTATCTGTTCCTATTAAGTTGCCCAGTAGAAGTGAAACATTTGCTGGACCAAAATGATGATTTGCATACACAAGAAAGTCTATCCGCCCTTACCAGTATCTCACAAAAATGTCATATAAAGAAACATTTAAATTGGAATGTGTCCTATGCTGGGAGGATTAGACTCACTTAGTAAATTTCTAAGCAACTGTGTTAGAAGAGGAAACTCATTGTATAATTCTCAAACTAAGCAGCAGAGTCCCCTGTAGGCTAGGGAAGCACTCTGCTCCCCAGAGACTGGCCGTGCCTAGGATCAACTCTGTACTTTTCACCTTGTCTCACGTGACTTCCCAAGGAGCCAGTCCACTGAACTGCAGCACCAGGACGCTAGAGAAGGTGCCATGTGAAACTCTGTTACTAATTCCCCATTTATCACAGCATGGCTCAATTTAAAAAGAACGCAATAGAGGCAAACAAATAACAATGGCACATTTAATACACGTGTAGGCAAATCAATTAGCTGGCTGTTTCTATCTGGGCCAAAAGATCCAAGACCTAATGCCCATCAATGGACTCAATACTTAGACCAATTTCAAGTAAAATAACTATCAAGAGCTGGCATGGCAGTGCACACTTTTAATCCCAGCACTGAGCATGTAGAGGCTGGTGGATCTCTGAGTTTACAGCCAGTCCAAACTACCTAGTGAGACCCTGTCTCAAAAAGAAGAGACAAAAGAGCAAAAACATGAAATGGTGAGAATGTGATCACCACGTAAGATCCCAGGCCACTGGGAGAGTCTCATTCTCTCCTCTGCCTCCTCTTCCAGCAGGGGAAACAGGACGCGCAGGGTGGAAAAAATCAGGAGAGGCCAACAAACTTTCTCTGCGCTCCTGCCTGTCACCCTTTAGCTTCTCTGGAAGAAAAAGTGGTTCGAAGAGCCCGCGTGAGAAGATAAAAGCATCTCAGTGTGGCACATCTGCTTGTTATCCTGCCCCTGGGAGAGAGACAGATGGAGGAGGATTGTCACAAGTTCCGTGCCAGTCAGGTCTACAGATAAAAGCACCACCACCACCTATGTCTAAACAGGATAGCCCATCCTGGTCTTAATTTATGATTTGTCTCACTGAAGCGCTATAGATATCACTTTCTGGCCTGACTTTGAGCACAAACATTTCAGTTTCAAAGGCACCAGAGACCTCTTTATTATCTTGAGCAAAGGAGAAAACCAAGAGCAGCATCTGTGGGAAAGAGAGGGTGGACTTCGATGCCAGAGGTTGGTCACAGACAGTGCTACTATCTTAGCTAAAGGAGATTCCAGAGGGAGAACCCAGTGAGAACATTTAAAAGAACCAAAAGCCATACTCCCACTCATAAAGAGGGACTGTCCGACCACACTGTCCTTCAACGCATCACTTTAAGTCGGGCTCAGTTTCTTGCTCTATAGCATTTTCCCACTTTCCCCTCGGTTCTCCTAAGCTGGGTTGTTGGAAGCAGCAAAAGGAAAGCACTAATTAGGGTGCACTGGCTTTCCCACCAGGCAGTCACATCAGTCACATCATAGCATGACAAAGAATTAGTATCCATGAGCCTCTAAAATGTTAACATTTATGGGGGAGGAGAACCCCTCAGCCCGGGTATTTTTACTTCCCACCTGAGAAGGGATGTTACCTGTCTGAGACCACGTTGCTGCAGGAGGTGATGACGGTGAGCCCCGCCCCGGTGGCCAGCACTGCCTGCACGGAGGACACTAGCCTGAGGTGGGGCAGAGAAGAGAAACCAAAGAAAGCGTTCTTACTCCAGGACTACGGACAGCACAAAGCACGACTCTCCAACCTGCCTTTCCCGGGCCGAGGCGCCCTCCAGGGCGGCCATGGCGCCGCGATGCCCAGAGGAAGGGCAGCAGGCGGGAGACACACACTCCCTGCCCTTCCCGCCCAGGCCCTCCGCGCATCAAGGGGCTCTTCCCGTTGCCCCTTTCCGCCCGCAGCCCGGCGCAGGTCCACAGCAGAGGGCAGCGCCCCGCCGGGGCAGGCGGTGGAGTGTGATACCTGGTGCCGACCGTCAAGCAGTCGTCTTCTGTCCATCCGGGCCGAGAGCGGCGCAGCGCCCAGATGCTGAGCGCGAAGAGCCCCGGGAAGAAGAGCGCGCCGCTGGCTAGGGTCAGCAGCATGGATGCGGGTGCGGCCGCTCTCTGCGCGGCGTGCTCGGGCCCGGGTGGCGGCTTGGCCGGCTCTCCCTATTTCTAATCTCCACCCGCCCCGCCCGACCGCCGCCACTCCGGCCCCGCCGGCACAGGCCGCCCGCCCGCGGCGCTCCCCCGCGTGACCAGCGCGCCGGCCGCGATAGGCGCGGGCAGGAGCTGGGGCGGGGTCTAGCCGTGAGGCTGCCTGGTCCCCTCTCTGTCCCCGCGGGCGCGGGCAGGGGCCTCCCGCAGGACGTGCACGATGCGGGTCATGGAGCCCAGGTCTTTGGCTGAAGGACCCGGCGGGCTGTGGCCATCCGTTCTCCGAACATCGTGGCTTCCAAAGGGAGTGACCATCGCAGGGTGGCTTCTCAGGGATGAATTCCCAAAGAAGCTTCAAAGCCTGTGTTTCCTCCCTGCTGTTGAACTTGTGGACCTTTTGGCTTTGGGTCCAGATACTACCTGAGTCTTGGAAACTGTGTTGAGGATTACAGCTGTGTCCGTATTTAACAATTCTTGGGCCAAGTGATTCCACTTTAACTTTAACCTTGAAACTCTCGGGACAGTTCAGTCGTCTTAGTATCACTAGCTTTTCTTGGGAGAGAAACCGCTTTGGTTTGTAGCTTCCTAACTTCATAAATGTCTGAATGTGTGGTAGGTGGGTCTTAAAATTAATTTAAGTCATTAATGCCCAGTAAAATGGAAAGGTCTCTTCAAATCACCGGCATGAACACTGCTCTGCAAAGTCTCATTAGAGTGCTTTGGCGGGAACAACTGGGCTCAGCCTTTCTGGGCCACGTATTTCCTCGAATGTGGAAGGAGGAAGCTGGATACATGCCCTTCAAGGCTTTTCCAATTGAAGTCTTAGGATTCTAGGATCGCTATAAAATAACAGATGGTTTCTGATAGATGCCAATAAATTAACATTCGGTTAATCGGTTAATGGTATAGAAAAATGACGAGCATAGATAGCTTTTGCTTGTTTCAATTTGTATATAATTACTGAGTTTGAGATTTTCTAAACTTTAAAAGGTAATTCCTCTTTTTATTGTAATATTACTATTCCTGGGCTGTGATCCCTTTTGGGTGAAGACAGCTCTTCATATCTCCATATGTGTTGCTAATGTAGTTTTAGTTGAAATTAAGGTAACAAAGCTCAAAGAGAATCGGGCTGTCATACACTTAGGGCAGACTGCATCCCTGCTTCTCCACTTCATGGCTAACATGGATAGTAAAATGAAAAGGACTCTTCAGTTTGGCACCAGGGTGACTCAAAAAATAAGACTCTCCATGTGAACATCTCATCTGTAAACTTTCCATTGTCTTGCTCCAGAAAACATTTTTGCACTACATGTTCTATCCCCTATGCAGCCCCTGGTCAGCTCCAGATCTCTCTGTGGCAAAAGGTCCTAAGTCCTTCCTGCTTCCGATAGGAGAGATCAGCAACATACAATAAGCAAGCTGACGGTGGCCAGTGGTGAGGACCAATCCACACAGGAGGGTGTCCGCTGAGCTCTTATCAACAGGGGTTTCACATATGAAAATAAAAGAAAAATCAGCTTTCAACATTGTGTCCAAAGACGTCACCACAATGTTTAGATTGATTCACCATAAAGCCAACTAGCATAAATCTGAACTTGATTTTTCAGGTGATCAAACTCCTTTGGGAAAATGATAACGCTGAATCAAAAGCACCGAGCTCTAAGGGAAGGGGAGGAGAGAGCACTGGGCTAAAATAAAAATCAAAAATAAATGAAAGCCAGAAAGTGGTGACCACATCTTTGATCCCAGCACTAGGGAGGCAGAGGCAGGTGGATCTCTTGGTCCAAGGACGGCCTGGTCTACAGAGCGAGTTCTAGGACTGTAAGGGCTACACAGAAAATCCCTGTCTCGAAAAACCAAACCAAAACAAAACGACAGCAACAGCCACAAACCTGTTCATCCTTGGAAGGATTTTTTTTCCATGTTGAGTGTCCAGCCCACAGCCTTCTACTTGCCAAGCATGTCTGTGTTCAACTGCCGAGTTACACTCCCAGCCTGCTTCAAGCCTTCAACATTTCCTACTCCACAAAGGTTTTTCTGTTCTTCCAGGCAGATTTATAAATTCATTTTCTAATGAGTCTTTAAAAAAAAAAAAAGGTCTGTAAAATGTAGCCTCACTAACCTGGAACTCACTATATAGACCATTCTGGATTCAAACTCACAGAGATCTACTTACCTCTGTTGTCTTTGTATTCTGTATCTCAAACTGGCATGACACCTTTCAAGGGTTCAATAAATGATAATTTAAAAACTGTATGTCAGGGGCTGGAGAGATGGCTCAGCGGTTAAGAGCATTGACTGCTCTTCTGAAGGTCCTGATTTCAAATCCCAGCAACTACATGGTGGCTCACAACCATCCATAATGAGATCTGATGCCCTCTTCTGGTACAGTCTGAAGATAGTTACAGTGTACTTACATAGAATAATAAATCTTAGGGCTGGAGGGAGTGGGGCCAGAGCGAGCAGAAGTCCTGAGGTCAATTCCCAGCAACCACAAGACGGCTCACAACCATTTGTACAGCTACAGTGTACTCATATGCATAAACTAAATAAATAAATTAAAAAAATAAATAAAACTGTATGTCAAAAAACTATACAATATGTTAGGTGCTACAACAGAATCTTTGCAAAAGTGGATTAAATCCCTACAACAAATCTGCTGCTGTGTGAAAGAGTTGGGAAGGGGAAATGGGAGTCAGACCAGAGCAACTAAAGAACTACTCCAGGCCACACTGCTGGCAGCAGAACTGGGATTGAGCTTAGTACTTTCTGCCTTCTGCTTAACAAGTGTATTGCTTTTAAACTTGATAATTTAGAGTAATACTCTTTCAATATGGTTTCAGAGTAATAACTACATAATTACTGTTCCTCATTGTTCACTTGCAAATTTTAAATGTAGGAGTTTATGGGCACTAATGCTTTTTTAAAAATGTGTGTGTGTGTGTGTGTGTGTGTGTGTGTGAAAGAGAGAATGAGAGAAAGAGAGAGAGAGAGAGAGAGAGAGAGGTACTGCCACAACACATAGGGCTCGCTAGAGGAACACCAGAGCCCTGCTCTATCACCCCTGCCTCATTCCTTTGAGGCTCGGGCCTCTCAACGAACATGGGGTGAGACCAGCTCCAGCGAGCTCAGGAATCCTGTTTTCATTCCCATCAGCCCTGGGGGTAGAGTGTCCACGCCACACCTAGCTTTCTGTATCCGCACTAGGGATTCAAACCCAAGCCTTTGTGCTTGTGCATCCATCAATCACTCTCAGACCCTGGCCTTTGCTCCAGCCCTAATGTTACTAGTGACACTAAAGAGAAACATATTATTACTTTTTGCCCACAAAGAAACCTCAATGGGAACGGGAAGCTCACTTGCCACCCAATTAAAACCAGGGCCTCCTGATGGATTCTAGGATTATTTCAACTGCTTCCCACCACAGTAGTAGGAGTTCTGGACTTTACAATGTGCTAATTGAATGGGTTTCCAGGGTGAAACTTGGGTCATATGTGATAGTACACATTTGTAATCCTAGCACTTGGGAGGCTAAGGCAGGAGGATTGCAGTAAATTCAAGAAAAGCCTGAGATACACAGCAAGTTCCAGGTGAACTGGGCCATATAACAAGATTCTGTTTCAAAAAAAAAAAAAAAAATCAAGGGTGAAACTTGGATGCTAATTGCCAAGTTAAGTCTCCTTTACTGGACTCAGATTCTCATGGCGGAGAGACGGCTTGGTGAAGTGTAAAGCGCCTGTTGCATTAAGCAGAGGAACCTGAATTCCATCCTGTCAGACATCAACTTTGCATAGTGGTGAGCTTGAGGCCCCAGCTCTAGAGACAGGAACAGGCAGATCCCTGGTACTTGGAGTACAATCAGCTTAGCCCCTGGAGAGCCCTGGGCCAATGAGACCCTGTCTCAGAACCACAATCTGAAAGGCACTTGAGGATTGAAATTTGAGGTTGTTTTCTGACCTCCGCAGAAACAGACAGATTCTTTGAACAGGAAATCATAAAGACCCGGTTTGGGAAGGCTGCGTGAGGCGTCCACCATTGAAGCATGGGATCCTATTCTTGGGTCCTCTCCCATCCCCCGGGCCGCCTGGACATCATTAGCAGACGGGATACAGAGGCTCTCCCTATGACTGCTTCCCAGACATAAACTGAAAATATCTTGTTTCCTTGTGAAATATTTGCAAATTCCCAGGGGGCTACCATATATGTGCTGTGTGGACTACTCCCCTTCATCAAAGAGATCAGCTTCCTGCCCAGGAAAGTGCTCCTACAAGGAAACAATTGGGATTCACACACAAACATCTTTAGTTTGAGTTTAGGGGTCACATACACTCATATGCTTTAAAAATCCTAATAGAGAACATGAAATCTTGAAGTCCATTATTTTGTTTGGGACTACATTTTTTTTTTTTTTTTTTTTTTTTTTTTGTCACATAAGGGATGAAACAGAAACAGAGTTGGGAGGAGGGCCAGAAAATAAACTGAAAAGAAGGCCAGGGGAAAAAACACAGGAAAATGATTAGGAAAGACCAAGTGGGATTGGAGAAATGGCTCAGCGGTTAAGAGCACAGACTACTCTAGAAGAGGAACCCGAGTTCAGTTTCCAGCACCTACACAGGGCAGCTTACAGCCACCTGTAACTCCAGCTGCAGCTCTTTTGGCCTCTGAGGGCACCTGTACACTCTCTCTCTCTCTCTCTCTCTCTCTCTCTCTCTCTCTCTCTCTCTCTCACACACACACACACACACACACACACACACACACACACAATATATTTTTATAGAAAGGCCAAAATAGTTTTAGAGAATAAAGCAAGATCTACCCCAAGCCTGGGGCACATAGACACGGAGATACGAATCCACAGACTGACAAAAGGATACAAGACACCAAGAAAGATGCAAAGAGGTATACAAAAAGGAAAAGAATGTAGTCCTTTTCTGGACCACTGTTTCCTTTAGGTAAGTACCCACAAAAGTCACATAGCAGAAATAAGGAGCTGACTTGCCATTAGGGCTGAAGGTGTGGCTAGGGAGGCAACCACCCTCCTCCCACAGCCCCGCACTGATGAGTGCCTGCTGTTAGCACAGATGCTAGTGACTGGAAGGCAGTCATTGCAGACAGCACTGAGGCTGGGGATTTGCAGCTTGCAACTAAACTCAAGCTGTGTGACCTGGAGAAAGCAGCTTTAGCTCCATGATGGGGATTGGGCAGTTCTACCTGCCTCACAGGGTTACTTGAATCAAAGCTTCATGTTCACCTGTGTGCTGGGCATGACAAGGCATATTGCCCCTTGTCTTGGCTGCCTGCAGCCCAGTTCTCTGCTGTTAAGTATTCTGGTTTGAGTGTGAAATACCGTGAGAGCTCATGTGTGGAACGCATGGTACCCAGGGCAGTAATGTGATGAGGTAGGGCCTTCGCTCTCATCCAGGGATTAGTCCATTGATGGGATCAGAGCTTAATGGGCTACTAGGTGTGGTGGGAACTTAAGGAGGCAGGGTTTAGTAAATACACTATAAGGGTGTATTTTGTCTGCATCCCTGCCCCCTTCTCTCCCTACAGCTTTGTTCTGCCTCTCAGCAAGCTCAAACTCAGAGGTACCAAATGACCAGGAATGGAAACTCTGAAACAGCACCAACATGGATTCTCATTGGTGATTTACACTGACTGCTTTTGTTTTGTTTGTTTGTTTTTACCATAGAAAGCTAACAAAATAAGCACCTGTTAGATTAAAGCTATCCATGACTAGCCTTAAGTAGCCTAAACCAGCTCCAAACTTCCATTTTCCTTGGTCCCGTCCTGGTCTATTTGCAAAAGCAAACTGTGGGTCCTCTAGGAAGTACGGTCACACCCCAAGCACATGGTTTCTGCAAACAGTATTCACAGGCACACACCCCAGGGAAGTCTTTGCTCTGTGCGCAGTGATAATGATCTTGTCAATAAAACCATAATTCACACAAAGGGCTGATTATAAAGTGCTTGCCTTTAAGTATTATTTCATATTTCTGAAGTCTTTCACATGCAAATTTCTTTTGTAAAAAGCCAAAAATGTAGATTGTCTGTAGGTCATAGTGACCTAAAGGCACTAAACTCATGTTTTAAGCTGTTCAAGGACACTGAGCCATTAGGGAAATTACTTTGAACTGAGGAGAGCTAGAAAATCCCTGTGAATAAGCACTGCTGCTTTCCTAAGTTAGAAATAAGACCAGAAAGGTTTGATGTCTTCTATCTCATAGTAATTCTACAAAAGGTTGGGTAGTAATTCGATAAAAGGTTTATTGTTTGCTTAAGTCAGATGACTTTCTGTATTGTTTTCTGATTATAATTAAAAAAATAAAACATGCCCATCAGATAATAATAATCATAAATAGTAATGCTATATTTTGGTAGAATACTCCCCAATCATCTTCATTTTATTTATTTTATTATTTGAGGTAGGGTCAAACTATGTAGCTCTGTCTGGTCTGGAACTCTCTATGTAGACCAGGCTAGCCTCAGACTCTCAGAGATCCACCTGCCTCTGCCTCAGCCTTTGGAGTGCTGGGACTAGAATCATGAAATAGAATGTTAGGCATGTGCTACTATGTTTAGCCAACACTTTCAGGTAGTACATATTTGATTGAGATGATATTTAAAACTAAAGTACTAATAATTCATAAGCACTTTTGATGTTACTTAGAATTTCACAAACTTCATTTTTAATAGCTTATAAGTAATTTGACATTTGGGTTTAATTGCTATGTATTATATAATTTAAATGCTAATTTCTAGATTATTACCATTATCTTTCAAAGAGAAGAGGCTATGTTTCTATTTTTGTTGTTTTTCTTTTGAGGCAGGGTGTCACTATGTTTCCCTGACTGGTCTGGGACTTACTATGTAGACCAGGCTAGCCTCAGACTCACTGAGATCTACTGGCTTTGCCTTCTGAGTGCTCTATGTCTGTCTTCATTTTGGGTTGTTGCTTTGTCTTTTATTTTTAAAAAAAAAAAATAGGTTTTAAGCCGGGCGGTGGTGGCGCACGCCTGTAATCCCAGCACTCTGGGAGGCAGAGTCAGGCAGATTTCAGAGTTCCAGGACAGCCAGGGCTACACAGAGAAACCCTGTCTCGAAAAAACCAAAATCCAAAAAAGAAAAAGAAAAGGTTTTATTTATTTGTTTGTTTGTTTGTTTGTTTGTTTGTGTGAAGGGGCAGAGGTCAACCTCAAGCTGCCATCCCTAGGGTAAGTTCTTTGTTTGGAAGCAGGGATCTCTCTTTGGGCCACAGGGCTAGCTGTTAGGTTAGGCTGGCTGGCCAGTGAGCCCCTTTCTCTACCTCTCCAGTGCTGGGATTCTAAGTGTGGACCATACACCTGGCCTTTTCTGTTTTAAAAATGTGAGCTCTAGGCTCAAACTCAGGTCCTCGTGTTCACACAATAAGCTCATTGTTGACTGAGCCATCTCCCTGGCCCCATTTGTTTTACTGTGTAGTCAGGCTGGCCTCAAACTTGGTTCCCCTGAGTTCGCTTGCTGAGCACCACCATTCTGAGCTGACTGGCTTCTGCGTTTATTCACAGGCCAACAGAAACAAGGCTTTTTTCCTGGTAACTTTTATTTTAAAAATATCCAGAGTCAGCTGGGCGGTGTGGCGCACGCCTGTAATCCCAGCACTCTGGGAGGCAGAGGCAGGCGGATCTCTGAGTTTGAGGCCAGCCTGGTCTACAGAGTGAGTTCCAGGACAGCCAGGGCTACACAGAGAAACCCTGTCTCGAATAAAAAACCAAATCCAAAAATTCCACAAAAAAAAAAGATTTATTTATTTATCACATATAAGTACACTGTAGCTGTTATTTCCTGGGTTTCAGCTCCTGCATAGCTCGCCAAAGTTATTTCCCCAATTTCAGCATCATTGTTATGTTGATAAAAAGAGAAAGAGATTTAGAGAGAATGGTATACAGAGGTGTGGGAGAAGGTGGTACCTAGGCAGGGCCATGTCCAGGCATCCCTTCCCCGGAGGGACCAGACACACACAGACATGGTATAGAGTAGAGTTTATTTAGGGCAGAGGATGGGAGTTAATGGGGTAGTGGAGGCAGAGAAAGGCAGAGAGAGGGAGAGAGTAGAAAGGTGGAGGCTGGCCAAGACCACATGGAGAGAAGGGGAGGGGAGGAGAGTCCAAGAGGGGCAAGAGGAGTAAGAGGTAAAACTGCAAGGGGTAAGAGAAAGAAGAGGGGGCCCGGCACCCTCTTTTATAGGCCAGGCCTACATGGCTGTTGCCAGACAACTGTGGGGCGGGGCATACTGGCTATTGCCAGGTAATTGTGGGGTGGAGCTTAGACAGAACCCTAACAGTAGCTGTCTTCAGACACACGGGAAGAGTACATCAGATCTCATTACAGATGGTTGTGAGCCACCATGTGGTTGTTGGGATTTGAACTCAGGACCTCTGGAAGAGCAGTCAGTGCTCTTAACCCCTGAGCCATCTCTCCAGCCCCTTACTTAAACATCTTACTTGGGGAGGAACCGCCATACAGGGCAACAGGAACCTGAGCAGCAAGGTCACCATGTGGCCTCTGAATGTCGCCACTCTGATGGGCCTCACAAGTGTTGGTAATTAGTCTACAGAGTGAACTGTGAGTTGTGAGCCTGGCTGAGACAGCTGCCTACAGGAAGAAAAAAGTCCTCATGTTACTAAGTAACACGAGGGGGCTGCCTGGCAGAGGCCTTAGGAAGATCTGGGGAGTTTTGAGAAGTGTAAGTGCTAGGCAGAAGGCGGGAGAGCCAGCGCTGGTCAGGATGCTCCTGCCCTCCTCCCGCACTGTTTACATCTCACTCTGAGCTGTTACTTTTAGCTTGATGGTGCTGCATGCTTTCCCATATTCATCATTACTGCGCGTATATTGTGTGTGTGTTGTATGTATTGTGTGTGTGTGTATACTTGCTCATGTGGAGGTGAGAGGGCAACGTTCAAAAGTCCATCCTCCCCTTCTGATGTGGGGCCCAGGGATGGAACTTGGGTAGTAAATACATTACCCACCAGACATCTCACTGGTCCCTCTGTGCTTACTGTCAAATGAACCGGCTGCTGTTTAAGTTCTACTATTGGCACTTTTGTAACTATTATAAAACTATTATAATCTCTTTATAGCACAAGAATAAACTCTCAGAAGGGCACCAACATTGCAAAGCATGAAAGGCCTGTTGAGATTACTGTTTTCTACTATCATTAATTTAGCAAGAAAAATGAAAAAATAGTTGAAGAACAGGATATGCTAATTTAAGGTGGTGAGATAGATACAAGATCAATACACAAATATAAATGTCATTGAGCAATGACTACTGGAAAATATAATGGAAAAAGGATTATTTAAAACTTTGTTAGTTGGGCTTAGTGGTGCATGTCTTTAATCCTAGCACTCAAGATGTAGAGACAAGCAGATTTTTATGAGTTGAAGATCAAGTTCCAGGACAGCCAGGGCTATATAAAGACACCCTGTCTCAAAAAATAAACAACAAAAAAATTATAAAACAGTACAGGTGTGGTAGCACACACTTATAATAATTCCAGCACTTGGAAAGGAGAATCAGGAGGAATGGTATTTCTTTGGGGAAGGAGATTATAATCTAGTTTGATTTCTCCCTCCCCTTTCTTCCCTCCAGACCCTCCTAGAGATCCCTCCCTCCCTCCCACGTTCCCTCAACTCCATGGCCTCTTTTTTTTTTTTTTTTTTTTTTTTTTGGCTTGGAAGATAAATATCATAAGGTGGCCTTTGGCTACATGTTGGGTTGAAGGCTAGCCTGAGGTACCTAGGATACTGATAAAATTGTTTATCAGTAGTAGAGATACTGAGATAACATAATTTAAGGTGGCTACACACAAGAACAATATACAAATATAAATGACTTCATATGAGCAATGAATATTAATTAGAAAATACAACAGAAAAAGGATTTTATATACTACATTATATATGTGTGATATATATGTATACATATACCATACATATGAATATAATGGCTGGTTTTAGGTCTAATAAGAAATATGCAAGAGTTATAGAAAAGCAACTATATAACTACCAAAATACATGAATGCCTAAATAAGTAGAGTGTGGCCCTATGATGAAGGATTCAATATTATAAATGTTGATTTACTCTTAGTTGATGTACAAACTCAATGTGATCTTAATTAAAACCCAACTTTAGCAAACTAGAGATAATGTAGGAAAAAAAGCCAAGAAATACTTGACTAAAAGAGCCTGGGGAAAGAGAAAGAGTTTTTCCTGAACACATCAACATACTTTGTAACTAATCATAATTACCACAACACACTTTGTAACTCACCATAACTAACTAAAGCAGTAAGGAAGAAACAACGGCCTCAGGGGAACCAGACAGCCTTCAATTGTTGCATATTTGGTTGTTTTTTGTGACAGGGTTCTGTGTAGCCCAGGCTGGCCTCCGATTGAGTAGCTGAGGATGGCCTGAGGATCCTCCTGCTTCTGCCTCCTGAGTGCCAGGGTCACAGGCCTGCGCCACTTCATGGCGTTTCTGGCCAGCACCATCTGAACTGTCTCCAGCCCTGGTTTCAGGTCTTTGAGGTTTAGCCTCTTACATGGTGCAGGTTGGCTGCACTCACTGTGTAACCAAGAATGACTCTGAACTCCTGATCCTCCTGTCTCCACCTCCTGCATTACAGAAGTTTAGTCTGGTTCTTTCTCCCAGCCCCGTGTTCACAGAAATGAGACTCAGACTCAAAATATATTTACAAATACCTTGGCCATATCTCAGATCGTAACAGATTAACCCATTTATTTTAGTCTACATTCTGTCATGTGGCTGATTACCTGCGCTCAGGTGCCATGCGTCAGTCTCCTCACATCATCCCAAGTGGAGCCTGGGTGGAGCCCAGAATTCTTTCTTCTCTTAGATGGTCCACTTTCTGTTCTACTCTTTCCTATACACCATATATTTGTTTTTTTTTAATTTTTTATTTTTAACTGACAGGTGATGCATCTATACAACACATAAGATACTCTCTCCACACTGCATGTTGGGACTACAAGCATGCCATGTTATATCCAGTTGTGGGGTGCTGAGGACAGGACCCAGGGTCTTGTGCATACATACAGGCCAGCAATCTATAAACTGAACTACAACCCCAGGCCAATGTTTATATGTGGCAAGTATATTAGGACTAGCAATAAAACTATAGAAATTACTAACCTTCTATTTGGAAAACTCTTAATTCTAAAATTAGAAGTTAAAATTTGTTTGAGACGTGGTTTTACTCTACTCCAGTCTGGCCTCAAACCTCTGGCCATCCTCTTGCCTCCGGCTCTCCAAGGCTGGAATTACAGTATGAGCCACTATGCTGGGCACATTTTTGTGGTATCAAGGATTGAACCTGGGGCCATGTGCCCACCAAGCAAGTGAGCTATGGCCTCAGCCCCAGAAGCTAAATTGTCCCTCATAACTAACTCACCTCCACCTAGAGCCTCCAAATGTGATCACTTGGTAACTAATAAAGGGCTAAGGCGAGGCCATTGTAGATTAAAGTGGAACCTACCCTGAGACATTATTAACCTGAGAGTCTCCTTACAATAGACAGAAAAGGACTCCAGGCGACATGGGAGCTGTGGATGTTCAGACTGTAATGCTGAGGTCTTAGCCAGAGGCCCAGGGCTGCTGGCCACTACCAGGGCCTGAGGAGCAAGACTGAGAAGACTTTTTCCCTCAGAGCCTCCTCCAAGATGGAACCAACCCTACAAATAGTGTTTCAAGGCTCTGGTCTCTAGAGCTGTGAGAAATGTCTATTTGATAATCTACCCAGCTATGGCAATGCAGCACGCTAGCTCTAAGAAACAAATGTTCAGGGGTATTAAATGTCAAACACTGCAAAGGCAGTTGAAGAAATTTTAAATATTATTTTTATCATTTACAGGGAAGAGAAAAAAAATCCCAAACAAGACACAAGCCCCAGGCGTGAGTAGGGGTTTAGACTAGAGTGGGACGGTCAGATCTGCTACATCTCACAGCAGTGAGGCCAGAGAGATGGCTCAGAAGTGTAAGTGCTTCCCACCAGGCCTGGCAACCTGTGAATTTCATCTCCAGGACCCACACGGTAGAGAAAGAACCAACTCTCACAACTGATTCATCACATACATGCTCACTCACATGCATGTGGTGCACAAATAAATATCTTTATAAGTTTTAAAAATAATTAATCAAATCATAAAGACTAGAAATAGAAGAAATACAACAGGCCAATACAAACTTTGTAATATTTAAATAACTGATGCTATCTAAAAGGCTAAAGACTAAAAGACATAGGCATCATTTAATAGTGCTAATATAAGATAAATATGTATTAAAAGGATATTGATGCTTGGCATGTGGTATGTAACTCTATAATACCAGCACTTGGGAGGTTGAGGCAGGAGGATCATGAATTTGAGGTCCTGGGGTGCACAACCAAAAACATTTTAAAACTCTAAATAACTAGTAACACTAAATATTTCACAGAATGTTCTAACTATAACACAATGGAATACTAGATAGACATTAAAGAGAACGATTAATAGGTTGTGCCTCTGTGGTACAATGCTTGTGGAGCATACACAAGACCCTGCATTCCATCTTCTCCACTGGGGGTGGGAGAACAGATGGACAGACAGACAGACAGACAGAAAAGAGAGACAGGCAGAGAGAGAAAGAGACAAACACACACAGAGATAGAGAGACAAGAGAGACAGAAAGAGACAGAGAAACACACATACATACACACGGCAGGGGGAGGGGGGGAGAGACAGAGAGACAGAGACAGAGATAGAGACAGAAACAAGGTCAACAATGCAGAGAAGGGTCTCCAGAATATAGTAAGAGGGATAGATGGGTGAGAACAAATTACTCAAAAATAAGCATAACTTGCGACCGACCGCAGTGGTTAAAATGTGCACATGCTGCGGTGTGTAATGATATAGGGCTCACTAGGAAGAACATCTAACTGCTGACAGTCTTGCCTCTATAGAAGGCTGCATACGTGTTCATTCTGAGTGTGCATTTGCAAATATGCACTAATGGGGGACTTCTGCATTTCCCTCCATTTTCTTCCATGATGTATGAGTTTTTTCTATAGAAGTGACTCACTGCTTATCACATAAGTAGGAGGTGGGGGGGGGGGAAACATAATAGGCACCTAAAAGTGATAGAGCTAATTGTGAAACCTGCAGGATGTTGTAAAACACTGTTCACTGTCCTGTCCAGGTGTTTTGAAATCTACTCAGAAATTAGCCTTTCCTGCTGTCAGAATAGATACGACCATATCACGCGCCAGTCACAAGGGTGTCATCATTTTCTCAAGTGTCAAAATATCACATAAGTGCTTACTAAGCAATTTCTCTGATTCTTCTACCAAGACTGTAATAGGACAATGGAGTCCAAAGAGGAAAAATACTCAGGCACTCAGACATTCCTGGTGTCAGGCCCCTCATTTTATTGTCCTGTCTCCTCCAGGACTATGATAAAGACTAAGAAATTATATATGTGGAAACATTTTATCATGTTCAAAATATGGTATGCAACCACTCTATTGTATTGCTCCCTAAAACTATTTGCTCTTGTATAGTGTAGTGTGCCATTTTATCTGTCCACAGGCTGCTAAACTCTAAACACAACATGTTAAGTGTGCAAGGCAAGGCAAGGCTGGCTTCAAATTCACTATGTAGCTGAGGAACCTAGAACTTCTGATTTTCCTATCTCTCCTTACATTATAGGCATGTGTTACAATGCTTGGCTTTATGGGTTACTGGGGATTGGACCCAGCTCAAGGGATGCATCGGAATCTAGCAGACATTGGGCTGGAGAAATAGCTCTGTCGGTAGTGTTTACCGAGCTATACACAGAGGTCTGAAGTCGATATCCAGCATCCCGTAAAACCCGATGTGGTTTTGCACACCTGCAATTCCAACACTTGGGAGGAAGTGAAAGTAGGAAGATCAGAAGTCCCAGGTCATCCTCAGCTCCACGAGGACTACCAGGGTTCATGAGATACTATGCTTTATTTTTCTGTTTGTTGTAATTGTTGTTTATTTTGTAAAGAATCCAACAGGTAGAAAAAGAACTGAAGAAACAGTCTGAAAGTAGCCACAGTGTTGGTAAGATATTTCAGGGCTGGTTGGTTTGGTTGGTACTGGGGGGAGAACGCAGGGCCTTAGGCATTCTAGGCAAGTGCTCTACCACTGAGCTACCTCCCAGCTAGCCCCTTGCCCATCCTGTAAGTGGTTTTTGCAGGAGAAATTACTGGTAGCTATACTGCAATGATTGTACTAATTAACATCAATTTTATGAAGCAAGTGTTTTTATATTTATCACTATACAATTTCTACACAAGGGGTGGTCATCCTCATCTATACAATTGTTACTTGATTGAGCAAATGAAGGGGGTTATGAACGGTGACCCTAATATAGCCAATGAGAAGGCTAAGTTTGAAGCATCTGGGAGCCTGCATGTATGCATGACTGAGTGTCTCTGTTGTGACCGTGGGAATGGGAGCTGCTGAAGCTAACTGGAGATTATGATCTGCTTTGCAAGAATGGGCATGCACAGTGAGCCACAATATCAATCAAAACAAAACTGGTGTCTAGGATATAGAGAACATTTGGAACCATCCAAATGTCATAATCAAAGATGTTACAGTAGATTCAGAAATGAGGGACCAAAAAAGAACCAGTCATCATGAAAAGCAGTGTACTAAGACAGTCTGTAAAGAAGCACCAAGAGATTGGCCAGGTCTGATGGGCTGGGCATGATGACTCACACCTTTAATCTTAGTAAAGGTTAGATGATGACTTGTGAGGCAGAGGCAGATGGATCTCCCTGAATCCAAGGCCAGTCTGATCTATGCACTAGATTGTAGTGAATTCTAGGATAGCCAGGGTTATGGCTTATATAGTGAGACCCTGTCTCAAAAAGGAAAGAAAGAAAGAAAGAAAGAAAGAAAGAAAGAAAGAAAGAAAGAAAGAAAGAAAGAAAGAAAGAAAGAAAGAAAGAAAGAAAGAAAGAAAGAAGAAAGAAAAAAAGAAAGAAGAAAGAAAGAAAGAAAAAAGAAAGAAAAAAAGAAAGAAGGAAGGAAGGAAAGAAAGAAGGAAAGAAGGAAAGAAAGGACAGAAGAAAGGAAGGAAGGAAAGAAAAAAAGAAAAGGAAAGGAAAGGAAAAAACATGGAGAAGGCAGAAGAGGAGAGGAGAGGAGAGGAGAAGAGAGGAGCGGGAAGCATCCAGAGACGGCTGGGGAGATGGCACAGAGGTCAAGAGCACTGGATACTCTTCCAGAACACCCTGGGCTCAATACCCAGCATTCACATGGTGGCTCACAAAATTCTTTAACTCCAGTTTCAGGGGATCTGATGCCCCCTTCTGGCCTGTTCAGCTAATATATGGCCATAAACACATGCAGGCAAAACATAAAATATAAAACTAAAAAAGCATAAAAATAAAACAAAAACCCCCCAAAATACAAATTGGCAATAAGATTTGACATAGGATCTAAACTACAATATACTCTTTCTTTCACTTTTTTCTTTGTTTCTTTCACTTTGTCTCTTTCCTTATTTCTTGGTTTTTCTGTGTAGATTGGCTATCCTGGCTAGCTCTGTAGACCAAGCTAGCTACAACTCAGAAATCTACCTGTTTCTTCCCCTTAAATGCTGGGACTAAAGGTGTGGGCACTACCCTGGCTAAATATATTCTTCTACTCTACAGTGGTAGCAAAAAGCTGAGTGTGGTGGCACACACCTGCCTTCCAGGATGGAACAGATGGATTGTGAATTTGGGTCAACCTAGGCTATATATGAGTTGCAGGCCGGGCTAAACAATATGGTGAGACCCTGCCTCAAACAAAACAGAACAGGACGTTGACAGCATCTATTTCTAACACTGATATAGCCAAAGTTCACTCTACCTCCACCTGCCCCCATTTCCAAAATGGTCCTAGGGCTCTTAAGCACAATCACATTTCATCCAGTTATTGTGGGTTGCAGCAGCTTCAGAGATCCACCTGCCTCTTCCTCCTGCATTCTGGGATTAAAGACATGTACCACCTGCACAACGAGAAGATGCTATAGGGCACAGACTAGATAATTTTGACATCCTGTAACTTTACTCATTTGTTTGTAGTGTTGCGGATCAAATCTTTAGGGAGGTATAGACAGGGGAGCCAAATGGAATAAAAAGTCATAGTCAAGCCTAGTAGGACTGCAATTCCAAATACTTCCAAGACGTAGGTAGAAGGATCACAAGTTCAAGGCTTGTCAGGGTTGAAAGTGAGATCAAGGCCAGCCTAGAAACTTAATGAGACCCTGTCCTTTTTTTTTTTTTTGTAAATATATATATATAGTATTTATTTTACATATATGAGCACACTGTAGCTGTCTTTAGACACACCAGAAGAGGGCATCAGATCCTATTACAGATGGTTGTGAGTCACCATGTGGTTGCTGGGAATTGATCTTGGGACCTCTAGAAGAGCAGTCAGTGCTTCCCCCGCCCCTGTTCTGTCCTGGAACTCACTCTGTAGACTAGGCTGGCCTCGAACTCAGAAATCTGCCTGCCTCTGCCTCCCAGAGTACTGGGATTACAGGCGTGCACCACCACTGCCCGGTGTAGTCAGTGCTCTTAACCACTGAGTCATCTCTCTAGCCCAAGATCCTGACTTAAAATACAAAAGTAAACTCAGAGCCAGGGTGTGGCTCCATTCCAGGACAGCTGCCTTGTACATCCAAGGTTCTGTGTTTAAGCCCCAGTATAGACACTATAGTACATCTCCCCCTCCGTGTGTTTGTCTGTAATATGTGTGGGTGCACATGGAGGCCAGCGGAGTGCAGCAGGTGGCCTGCTCTGTCACTTTCTGCCTTATTACCTCACTGAATATGAAGCTTAACATTTGATGTAGGCTGGCTAGACCTGGAGCTCTCTAATGTACTGCTCCACCCTCTCCATGCTGTTACCAGCATGGCAGCCATGCCTAGATTTTTACCTGGGGGCACTGGGGATTTGAACCCAGGTTCTCAGGCTTCTGTAGCAGGTGTTTTTACTCACTGAGCCATCTCCCCAGCCCAAGACCCTGTCTTGATCTTATAAAAAGAACAGTCTGCAGTGTCTACTCAGCATATTAGAGTTCAGCTCCCTCAAAACAGTAAGAGTTAAAAACAATAAATTGGCAGAGAGGGGTGAATTGGACTTAGCTCACCAGAAGACCGTCCAAATCACCTAAATCGCCACTGTGTCCTTAACACCACTTTCACTTGGCACAGCAAGAAAGAGTATAGGGGTTCCTTGTTAGGGATCTCTGGTTTTTTTCTCTTTTCTTTTCACCTTACTCTCTATGTTTCCTTAGAGATGGACAACTCACAGTTCTCTCACAGCCATCTAGACCACCTCCCTTTATTTATTAGTTTCTTTTAAAAATGTATTTTTTTTTGTGCATTGATGTTTTGCTTGCATGTAGGTGTGTGTGAGGGTGTCAGATCTTGGAGGTGCAGACAGTTCTGAGCTGCTATGTGGGTGCTGGGAATTGAATTTGAATCCTCTGGGAGAGCAGCCAAGTGCTCTCAACTGCAGAGCCCTCTCTGCAGCCCTTATTTCAGTTTCTTTTGAAATGGGGTCTTACTATGTAGTTCAGATGAAGCTCAAATCGCCATCTTCCTGCCTCACCCTCCCAAGTACTGACTGAGATATGTGCCACACCTAGCTTCCAGTCGCCCACCAAAGGGTCTGTTCTCCAAGATTTAGTTTTGCTTTATTTATTATCTTATTTATCCAAAATTGACCTTAAATTCAATATGTAGCTGAAGATGACCTTCAACCTCTAATCTACCTGCTTCCGCCTCACAAATGCTGGGATTACAGTCAAGTACCAGCACACCCAGGGTATGCCATGCTAGGGATCAAACCCAGGGCTTTGTGCATGATAAATAGCACATCACCAACTGAGCCACACCCTAGCTCCTTTACTTCAAAGTATCAAAGATTGAATGTGTACCTTACTTTAAGGATTATTATTAAGGTCCTTATAATACTTTGTATCATCTATATACACCTGTGCCACAGAATAACAGAAAATTATTTTTAAAAGCCCAGTTTATTTGTGAGACAATCACATGCTCATTTTTATATACAAATTATTGTTCTGTATAAACTTCCACATTGTATTTATCTTAAAAACATATCATGTTTTTCTCCAGCTAAAAGTATTTCCCGTTTTGCTTATTATAAACAGCTTGGCCTATTGTTACTTTTCCTAAAGCATTTTTTAAAGAACTTTTAAAATTACATTTATTCATTATTTATTTAGTGTGTGTGCATGTGTGCATGCTCATGCATATTCACATGCACATGTAGGTCAAAAGATGGCAATTGGAGCTCCCTGAATTGCATATCAAGACCCTAGTTAGTGGATTATCTGGCCATTCGGGAACTGTGTGCAGTCTGTCTCTTAAGAGAGTAAGGTAGAGGGAAGCTGTGGTATTTGGTTCTTTCCTTATACCATGTGGGTGTCAGGGAGCATACTCAGGTCACTAGGCTTGGTGGCATTTGTCTTTCCCACTGAGCCATCGGCCACAACAGTTTTTAAACCTAGGGTCTACCTGTGTTCTTTTAAAAAGCCTACTTTTTTTCCTTTCCTTTTCTTCTTCTTCTTCTTCTTCTTTTTTTTTTTTTTTTTAACAAATCCCCTAAGTTGAACTTGCATTTAATATTATTATTAAAGACAATATAATGGAGTTGGGAGGTTCAGAAGGCAGAATGGTCTCCAGCTGTAGCAGATAGTAACCACTGAAAATGGATACACAGAGGACAACCAGCAAGAACCAGACTGTGAATGTGGCCTGGGCATAGCAGCCTTGGTTCCAGACTCCCTGTAAGAGTACAGGAAGCTCAGAAACAGAAAGACAGAGGGCCATGAGCGGATGACAGCAGTGAGCCCGGGGTGCCACTCCTTGCCTCTGGTCCTTCAAAGGCTATCCATCTCCTATGACAGCTCTCAGCACTCAAGATCTGGCTCCACCCAGTTCCTTAGCCTCTACTTGAACTTTCAAAACTCCATGACTGAGCCAGGTCCTTTCTTCCTTATGGCTCTGCACGCATTGCTACTTTGGACTGCCATGCCTTCTCTTCCGAATTGCTTCAGCTTAAAAAACTGTTCCTTTGAGAAAGCTTCCCCAGAGGCATTCCACACCCACACTCTCAGTGTGTACTGTCCTGACCTGGCTTGGGACCTATCACGATTACATCTTTCTTGTGTGAATACTATCTCCTTACATGAAGTTAGCTTTGTGATGGCAGGCATTTCATGTATCTGGTTCTCTGCTGAATTCAGCACCTAGCATAGGTGCCCGGCATCAGCAGGAACAGGTGTTCAATATATTTATTAAGTGAGTGAAGGAGCGACAGAAGCGGTAGGGTCTAGGTTGTTTTGTTTGGACCAGCTCTTCATTCCCTCATCTGTTAAATTGGAATAATGGTAATTACAATTATGGTAATCCAGAACTGCTTTGTGGATTAAGAGTCAAGGTTGTAGTATGCTTGGTATGTGCATGACATATAGTAAGCATTAGGAAACATTAGCTATTATCATGATTAAAAGGAAACTCTGCGTATCGGAAACTCTTAGGCATTGTCAGTAGGAATGTGAGAATAATACTCTTCCTTATAATTGTAAACACAGACAGACCATTCCACTTAGCAATCTTACTCCTAGGCCTACACCTAAGCGAATGAAAAACACAAAACATTTTTTTCAGATAAAATATTATAGGTTTATTTAAAACTTATTTCTCACCTTAAGTATGCAAAATACAAACTCCACAAAAATGTTCATTTTTTTTTTTACTTTGTAGTTTACAAATATACAAAATAGAAGTCTGCTTAAATTTGTATTACATATTTATTAAGGCAAGGAACTATATAGAAAAACACATTTGTTCTGCTTAAAAAACACAAAACTTTAGACAGGAATGTTTATAGCAGCTTTATTCACAACTTCTCAGAATTTAAAACAACTCTGACATTTCCAAATCAAGTAGTAGATAAACAAATCAGCGGGGCAAGAAACACACTGATGACACAAATAATAACACGGATGAATCACAGACCTATTATGCTGAGTGAGGGAAGACAGAGTCTGAGGCGACACGCTGTAGGACTGCATTCATGTAGAATTTATATGACATTCTGGAAAACGCAGCCAGTCATTTCCAGACAACAGAGTAGGGGGTGAAGAAAAGCAGGGGATGATGGGAGTGTCACAACTGGACTGAGGTGTGCTGACACGAAGATAGGCATTTATCAAA
This sequence comes from Apodemus sylvaticus, assembly GCF_947179515.1. Classification (NCBI taxonomy): domain Eukaryota; kingdom Metazoa; phylum Chordata; class Mammalia; order Rodentia; family Muridae; genus Apodemus; species Apodemus sylvaticus. Next base: position 47,569,542 of record NC_067481.1, read on the forward strand.
GCTTCCGGCACCGGAGACTGAAAAGGGCTAATCTCACTGTATGCAAATTATATCTAATTTAAAATAGAAAAGTAAGGCATGATAAAACTGCATGTTCCTTCAGGAATGGTACATGTGCTTTTCTTCCTCTCACTCTACCCCCCTTCACCTTTATGTTTTATCTTATTTTTATTTCTTAATTTTATGTGTATATGGGTGTTTTGCCTGCATGTCTATGTGTAGACCATGTGCATGCCTGGTGTCCAAGGAAGCTATAAAAGGGTGCTGGATCCCTTGGAACTGGAGTTACAGACTGATGTGAGCCACCATGGGGGTGCTGGGAATGGAATCAGGTCCTCTGGGAGATCAGCCAGTGCTCTTAACTGCTGAGCCATCTCTCTGTCCCCTTTATTTTAAAATTATGTATATGTGCATCATGTGTGTGGGTGTGCCTGGAGGGATGTTTGGTGCCTTGGAGCTGGAGTTACATGGTTGCCAGCTACTCAATGAAGGTGCTGGGAACTCAACTTAGGTCCTGGATCCTCTGGAAGAACAATAAGCACTCTTAACAGCTCAGCCATCTTGCCAGCCTGTTTTTGATTTTTAAGACAGAATCTCGGGCTGGAAAGATGGCTCAGTGGTTAAGAGCACATGGACTGTTCTTCCAGAGGTCCTGAGTTCAATTCCCAGCAACCACATGGTGGCTCACAACCATCTATAAAGGGATCCGATGCCCTCTTCTGATGCATCTGAAGACAGCAACAGCAACAGTGTACTCACATACATAAAATAAAAAATCTTAAAAAAAAAAAAAGATTTAGCCGGGCGGCAGTGGCACATGCCCATATTCCCAGCACTCTGGGAGGCAGAGGCAGGCGGATTTCTGAGTCCTAGGCCAGCCTGGTCTACAGAATAAGTTCCAAGACAGCCAGGGCTATACGGAGAAACCCTGCGCCCCCCCCCCAAAAAAAATTAAAAAAAAAAAAAAAGACAGAGTCTCATTACATAGTACAGCTGGCCTCAAACTCCATCTTTCTGCTTCACTTCCCAGAGTCCTGGTATTTACAGGCATTTGCTACCACATCCATATGGCACCTACGGTTTCTGATAATAAAAGTACTGTATGTTGACTGTGGATGAGTGGGAAAATAAAGAGACAATATTTGTCATTTGCTTTTGGTTGAGACAGTAAATTCCTTCTCCACCTACCCTCCACCTCCAAGTGCTTGGATTATAGGCTTGTATCATCACACTCAGCCAATTTTGCTCTCAGAAATACATATTCTGCTCTCTGAAATACACTGTGCAAACATCCCCATGTCATTAAATAATTTTCAAAACAATAATTTTATGAGTCAATAATATATGTGTGGAGGTCAGAGGGCAACTTGTGGAAGTTAGGACTCTCATTCCAACATGTGGGTTGGAGGGGAGAATCCAAGCATCCGGCTTGAGGGCAATGCTCTACCGGCTGAGCCATTTTGAGGTCTCCCTCACACTACTACTGCAAGTATTTTTTAAGCATTTTTTTTTTGGTTGCTAAAAATTATACTACTTACATTTTTGGGGGTCAAACTAAAAGAACAACAAAATTCCATTCCTAACACTGCAACGCTTTTTTAAAACGACAAAAAAAGCAAATTGTTATTCCTGAAGCAATTTTAATAAAACTATATGTAAGGAAAAAATAGAAGTTCAGCAGGGCCAGATAATCCTCTGTCGAGGGTTTCACAATGTTGAACTGGTAAAGCAACCCTTCCCTTGGCTGCAATTCCCTCATTGTTCCAGTGCCTGCTGGAAAAGTGGTTCCACAGGGCGATCTGGCTCCTCTTTTTGTGATGTACGAGGCTAAACACCCTAACATTTCCTGTACTACCTGCCTAACTTTGCATAATACTTCCATATTTAATGCTCGCCCCATTTAACGTAGTGTAAGCAGGGCAGATGGGAGTACTTTATTCAAGATCATAAGGTTATCAAGAGTGTAAACAAGGATGTACAGCCCGGACATTCAGTCTCAAAACCCAAACACTTTCCAGCTTTGGGTCGCCTTTCCTCCTACTCTCTACCCTAGCGAGGAGGCTTCAGACAATTCTGCCCAGGGATCCTTATCTAAGGAGCAGAAGCTCTCCCAAACCTTCAATGTCTTTGGCAACACTGCCACTTACCAGCTGGGGTCATTTCCTTCCCGGTGGCAGGGGGACACAGACTGCCCCGGACAAGGGGATGCAGCGAGCCGGTTGCACGTTGGCTTCGTGGCTAGCGGGGCTTACTGCCCATCCATTGAGACACTGCCAGGACTACCGCTCTCTAGGGCGCCCGGGCTCTCCGGCGACACTACGGCGCCAGTGGGGGACGCGCCCTAAGTGAAGTAGAGAGGGCTCCCAAGCTTAAGAACCCGCCACGTGCGACCAGGGAACCTTGTGTTTAAAGGTTATCTGGAGATTTTCCAGGGACTTGACAGCCATATTTGCGGAATTCAGTCCTCCGCTATCCCAGAGTCCTCCGGTTCCCGGAAATGCCCAGCTCTCCGGAAGTGCCGGGCTAGCCAAGCAAGTAGCGGCTCCCTAGAGTCCTGTACCTGGAGGGTTGCACTTCTGGGGTCCTGGTGACAGCTCACTTGCAGGGTTGGAGAGGACGTCCGGGGCTGAGCGGCGGGATGATGGAGGAGGAGGAACTGGAGTTTGTGGAGGAGCTGGAGGCCGTGCTGCAGCTCACGCCAGAGGTACAACTAGCCATCGAGCAGGTGAGCGCTCCACCCCCTCAGGAGGAAGCTGCGGTGGAAGGGGCGGTCTGGGCCGGGGTCGAATCTACCCTTCTAGGCTGGAAAGGTGGTGGCTTGAATGCTGAGCGGAAGTCTGGATGGTGGTGAAGGTGGGAATGGGTTTTTTTCAGCCTGTGGACCGAAAGCGTCTTCTCTAGGCTGTCTTTCGAGGTTGTCACGCCCTGCTGGATTTGGGCCGAGATGTGCTCTTTGACAGGATGAACCTAGTAGGAGCCCCGCGACTGGAGAATTCGGATTATGGAAGATTTTAAGTCCTCATTTATTTTCCAGCTAATACCTCAGGTTAAGCCCTTGGAGTGGTTTGAAATTGGCAGTGTCATTGCGGAAACTAATGATAGAATAGGGTTGTGGGGCAGCATACTGGAAAATGGCTCTGTACTGGTGTGTATGTGTGTACTCGACACAAACCGGAGTCATCTGGGAAAAGGAAGCCTTAGTTGAGAATTGCCTCCAACGAATTGGTCCATGGACAAGTCTGTAGGGGCATTTTCTTGGTTGATGCTGTAGAATGGCCCAGCCCACTGTGGGAGTTACCACTCTTGGGCAGCAGGTTCTGGGTTGTATAGAAAAGCAAGCTGAGCAAGCCATGGAAAGCAAGTCAGTAAGTAACATTCCTTCGTGGTTTCTGCTCCACTTCCTGTCATAACTTCACCTGATGATGATATACTGTGACCTGTAATCCAAATAAATTATTTACTTCCCAAGTTGTTTTTGGTCATGCTGTGTTATCACAGCAATGTAAAGCAAACTAAGATAGAGCTTTAGCATAATTAAAAGGTTGAGGGCTAGTGAGATGGTTCATTGGGTAAAGGCATTGTGCCACCAAGCCTACTGACCTGAGTCTCTTCCTCAGGATCCTCAAAATAGAGGGAGTAAACTACTCCTGGCCTTAACACACACACACACACACACACACACACACACACACACATCTCCCCAACCCCTGGTCTACACAGTGAATTCCAGGACAGCCAGGGATGCACAGAGAAACCTGTCTTGAAAAACAAACAAAGTATTAATAGTTCATATATGCTAAGTATTATTAGTAGAATTAATATTTTACTCGAATAGACTTCCCAATAGTCACTAATTGAGGCACACTCTCCCTTTCCTTTCTTTTCCATTGGGAAAAGAAAGCATTGGGGATTGAACTAGATCCTTGGCACATGAGATGAGTAAGTGCCTTACCATTGAGCCATATCTATAGCTCCTAATATGATTTTTCTTAATAAGTTTTTTTAAATTTATTTATTTTTATATATGTGAACACATTGTTGCTGTCTTCAGACACACCAGAAGAGGGCATCTCATCTCATTATAGATGGTTGTGAGCCACCATATGGTTGTTGGGATATGAACTCAGGACTTTTGGAAGAGCAGTCAGTGCTCTTAACCGCTGAGCCATCTCTCCAGCCCCATGCTTTTACTTTCAACATAATCTCATGTCATTTCCCTTAAGGAAGATCTTTCTTCCTTTGTCAAGAACAAAACCCTATATAGGGGCTTATACAGTTACTTCTAATATAATGACTATACATTTTAATATACTTGACAAGGGACTTTAGTCCACAGAAAACTTCTTGTTGGGAAGAGAGGACTCTTAGGGATATTCTTCAGTGTCATCCAAATTGCAAAAATTCTCATCCTTTTAAGATTTGTACTGTATTTATATGTATGTGACCTGTGCATGTGTCCCCTTGAAATTCCTTAAACTGTTCATGAAGTACAGTGCCTAAACATCTTTTGGTAAATCTAGAATTTTTCTGCCAACACCGAGGCCTGGCATTCTCTCTGTAGGTGTCGCTGGAGGAAGTAGCTTAAGTCAAGGGTGGCGCAGTGTTAATGCCTGGGATTAAGCCAGGACAGGAAGAGAAGAATGAAGAAACTGGGCGCAGTTAGGAAGTGGATAGCCCTCTTCCTCATACCAGCTCACAGTGACAGGCCCTGTTGTTCCCAGCACTCCCTCAGCCAAGGGCTTTTCATTAATTCTATAATCATATGTATGTGTCACATGTACATGTGGTGTGTTCTCACCATAGGTGGGCAGCACAGAAGCTCAATGCTACCTTTCAACAGAAATGACTAAGCTCACCTCTCTCTGCCTTTGCCTCCACTTGCCCTCTCCATCACAGAAGCCCTAACTCCTCTAATAACTGTCTTCTATCTGTTCTAGGAAGTCATATTGGTCTGTTCATGTTTATTCTTAACTTTAAAAATTACTGTTTAAGAGTATATGTGTGGGCCTGAGTGAGTTTATGTGCACCAAATAAATTTAGGAGCCCTTCAAGGCCAGAAGGTGCCTTAGATTCTCTGGAACTAGATTTGGAGGCAGTTGCAGGGACCTACCATGTGGGTTCTAGAAACTGAACTCGAGTCTTATGCAAGAGCAGCCACTGATCTTAACCCTGAGCCATCTCTCCAACTCCGGATTCTTTAACTCTATATTTCACAGACTGTTTTGCTGAAGATTGCTTTACAGAGTTATTATCTGTCTTGAGCTATTAAAATTTAGAACCCATGGGATCACTTTTCTTTTTCTGTTTTGTTTTGTTTTATTATTACATTTGTATACATGTGCACCAGTGTGCTTGTGGAGGTCAGATGATAAACTGCAGAGTTAAGTCAATTCTCTTCTATAACATATGGGACCTAGGGACTGAACTCAGGTCATCAAGCTTAGAGAAAATTATTTTACCTGCTGAGTCTAATTTTGCTAGTCTCTGCACCCTGCTACTCTGGTTTGGAAAAGGGTCTCATGTAGGCCTTGCCCTCACAATGTAGCTAAGATTGACCTTAAATTCCGATCCTCCACAATTGCTGGTACACATGTACATACACACCACCTCCCCAGTGCTAGGATTATAGGCATATACCACCATGCTCCAGCCTTTTATGCAGTTTTCAAATTGTGACTTTTGTGGAGACTTAGTTATATTTCTTAAGATAGTTTTCTTTTGTTCACCTGAATGCCAGTTCTCCACTTTTAATACTATCTGAAGCATAAAGATTCCTTCGAGGCAAGTTGAGGCTGTGCCTTAAGTGTGCTACAGGATTACCTAGCCATAGATGAGGCATGGGGTTTGAACCCCAGCACTGCATAAAATACATGCATGCACACATACATGCTGTTTTTGTGTGCAGAGGTAATCAAGCTTTTTTCTTGTTTTTCAGTGTTTGGATTGAGCCTGGGGCCTCTAGGTAGACATCTCACTACTGAGTTGTTTCACCAGCCCAAAGAAGGGCAACGGAGTGTCAAATTAACTCAGGCTAGCCTCAGGCTTGGTATGTAGCTGATGATGATGACTTTGAATGCCTGCTCCACTCGCTTACACCTAGCGCTGGACTGACAGGCTTTGGGACACCACATGTGACTACACAGACATAAATAAGAAAGTAATGGATAGGTAAATGTTGCTTCAGAGTTTGTGACTGCTGCTGTTCAGATGCCAGAGATAGCAGTCTGTCATCAAGCCTTCTGAGTACTCTGTTAGTAGTCGGTGCCCACACTGTGTCTGCTGTGCTGCGGTGTTAGCACTGCAGGTGCTGAAAGGTTCAGATTGATGTTAGTAGGGGTTTCTTGGGTCCCATCCTAAAATCTCTCAGATACATGTTGTTTTGTTTGTTTCTTCCTATGACAATTTTGGATGTCTGAAATCTTGAAACAAAAATGTTAGCAGGAGCCAGGCATTCTGGCACACTCCTGTAATCCAAGTAGTTGGGAGGCTGAGGCAGGAGGACTAGATTTTGGGTAGCCTGGGCTATATAATGAGCTGCAAGTTAGCCTGAGCTACATAGTAGGATCATCTCTTGGAAAAAAAAATCAGAAAACAGTGTCTCCGGGCCCGTGGTTACTCTGAAGACGCTCAGGTTAGCTTGCTTCTTGCTTCTGATGGTTGCCAGCGCTGTGTAGTTTCCTCCTTGAAGGTGTCCTCCCATCCCCCGTGCTTCCTCATGGCTCTGTACTCTTGTTTCCTTGATCCTTGTATCCCAGCAGCCTACCATTTTCTTGAGTATCCATTATATGTGAAGTATTATAAAATGAAAAAGTTAGAATTTTTCTGTGTTTTTTTTTTTATATTCAAGAGCCTACTGTCTAATACTAAGATTGAATTTTGAATCCCTATTTTTACAGTTTTATTTCCTTGTTTTAAGTATCATTCTTTGTGTGTACATGATGTGATGTGCTGGTGCACATGCCATAGCATGTATGTGGAAGTCAGAAGACAACATTGTGAAGTTGGATTCTGGGGATCTAACTGGGGTTGCTAGGCTTACATGACAAGATGACTCTTCCTGAGTCATCTTGCTGGCCCCCTTCCTTCTAATTGGAACAACAACAACAACAACAACAACAACAACAAAAAACCCAGACACACACACACAAACACACACAATCTGTGGTGTCTAACATGATATTTTAATCAGTAACCCCTATTTTCTGTAGGTATTCCCAAGCCAGGACCCTCTTGATCAAGCTGACTTCAATGCTGTCGAGTATATCAATACCCTTTTCCCAACAGAGCAAGTAAGTATACAGCTTGAGGTTTCCTTCATTTCCCTGGCTTCCGGCTTATCCTGCATGTCATGATTGATGTGATAAACAAATGACATTAAGTTCAAGTCAGATTCCATTGTAACTAACAGGGCCAGTTCGTGAATTGAACTATCATGGTTCTTTGGCAAGCATATTATCAGAGATTGAACCTTTAGTTTCTGAGAGTCTCCCTCTGTGCTCATAGAACTTTGTGTTATAGATTGTGGTTTCATAACATGGGAAGGAAAAGTGGGAGTGAGGTAGATGGGATATATCCCAAGTTACAAAGTAGCTTTTAAAATGTAAAGTTATAGGCATTTTGTTTATATTCTCTTGTCTTGTGATTTGCCTAGATGGGGTTTTCTTTCAGTAATCCAGAGTTAGAAGCCAGAAAATTGGGGGAAAACCAGGTAGATATATTCTCCCCTGCCTGCCCCTCACAGGGTCTAATGTAGTTCAGCATGGCTTCACTGTGTAGCCTGCATGAGCCTCTTACCTCTGCCTCCTCGGTGCTAGGGTGACAGGTGTGTGCCACCATGACCAGCTTTAGTTTTTAATTTCTTCACTGAGCAAATGTTTACTGGGTAACTGTTATGTGCTGATGTGCTGTCACTGCCCTAGGCACTGGGATGACAGTTGTGTCCCACCATGCCCGACTTTGGGTTTTTCACTTATTCACAAAGAAAAGGTCAGTCAATGTCCTGGGCGTGAGGATGTATCCTTGCACCGAGATGTGCACAATCAGCAAAAGGGATGCTGTTGAATGCTATGAGGGAGCTAGGGAAGAAAGTGCAGGAAAAAGGCAAGAGGTTCCTTAGGAAATCAATCCCGGAAGCTTTCAGGCAATTCACGAAGGGCTCATTTATTTAGTCAGCCAATCAAGCTCACTGGTCGTTTATGAAGCATATCGTAAGTACTAGGGACTGTTTTAGAAACTGGAGAGAAATGGTCAACATATCAGGTTAGCCTGGTCTCATGGAGTGCAGGAGAAAGACAAGAACTAAAAAGTGTCTCAGGTGCCTGCTTACTCTGCCTAATTTGGTAGAGCTGGACAAGAGAGGTTGATTCAAAGATGGAAGTCAGCCACTGAATGGTCTTTACTAACGCAGACCTTACGGTCCACTTTGATAATTCAGCATAGAATTGTCTTTGTCATTAGTGATCATTGTATTGTACACACGCCCTAACTCCTACCACAACTACACTGTTGAGATTTAGCATCGATCTGATATTGATTGCACCAGGCATTCTAAACATTTGACGACAACAATGGATTCTCCTTGTGTTCTGTTCATGAGCAGAGTGACAAGTAACCATGACAGAATGCTCAGCTGAAACATGACAGGGCACGTATTGGACATGCTGAAAGCAAGCTTAAGAGTCCAGAGGTTCCGCTGAGGAAATGGCACAATAGGCCACAGTAAAGATGGTAAACCTTGGTTGTAGTCTGCTCTACTTGGTAGCTGTTGGCACCTTTACTCGATGCTGCAAGGGGGAAGAGGAGCAGGTGTTGGGTAAGCAGGGTCATGGAGGGCGTGAGCAGTGTAGGCCATGTATGCTCCCTAGCACCCACTGAATGGAAATATGCAGGTGTATATTCAAGAGTGTTGTACCCTCCCCATCACTGTTCCTAACAAACATACTTTCATACTGAACTTTACCAACAGCATCCAGCTTTTTCTGATTTTAACTAACAAAGTTATCCTTTTTTTTTTTTTTTGGTTTGACAGTCTAATTTTTAAAAATTCATTAATTTTAAAATAAAATTTGTAACATGTTACATTGTGTGTTTGTCTTTTTGGAAGTTCTTTAAGTAGCATGTCCTTCTGCTCAACATTTCTGCAAGAGGGAAATTTGGGGTTAGCTCATGATAAGATTCAGTTACAGCTAGCTTAAAGATAGCCTGTATAGCCATGAGTGCTTGACTTTTCCTATCTAATCATGAATGCTGGTTTGCTGGACATGGTGAGGCACAACTTTAACCCCAGCCCTCATGGAGCAGAGGCAAGGAGATCTCTGAGTTCAAGGCCAGCCTGGTCTATGCAGTTTCCAGACAGCCAGGGCTATATAGCAAGATCCTGTCTCAAAACAACAACAAAAACAATGCCAATTTAACTAAACAAACAAATTACTGTAGAAAAATTGTAGAATTTTTCCTAACTTCTGTTAGAAAGCTGTAGTTAGGAAGCCACCAGGTTTTCACCTTTCTTTGCACACACAAACATACAAACACATTTTTTTTAAGGTAAAGCATTTGTTATTCTCCAGCTTCAGTTTCGTGTCTTGTGTGATTATGCTTCTACATGCATGGTAGTATGCAGTGAAGTTTCTTCCAGTACGTCAGAAAGTGCAGAACAGAGGGTCAGGTCACATTCCAATTTCCTGGGCCTACAGTTATACCTAGTAGGTCACCTACCAGCCCAGATGCCCATGGATCTTCAAGGAAAAGCAGTGGAAAGTGGTGGCCTAATTATCAATTCTTTTAACTCCTGTGCAAAACACACATACATATATACCATAGGCCTGTAAAAGATACTTAGGTTTAGTGGCATTGCAGATGAGGTGATGAGGCTGTATTTCTTTTAAGTGGCTTGCAAGAATGTGGGTGCTGTGGTTGAGGTGGGGGGCCACAAATCCTTAGACGTCTCTCTTCCACCGAGTTTAAGTATGAGTGCTTTCTGTAACATAGCAGCATCCCCACATGGTGCTGGAGAGGAGCTGTGTGTGCTAACAGTAATGCGGAAAGCATTTTCAGCTTCCTTACAGTGGATTTAAAAAGTCAGTTTTCCTGTTGTTGGAAGTGTGAGAGGAGAAGCTGTGGAATTGATGAAAACCACTAGCACTGAGGATTGCCCGAGTCTGGGAACTAAAGACCAGCCTGGGCAACCTAGCAAGACTCCCAGCTCAAGAGAAAAAACAGGCCGGAGATAGAGCTTAGTGTTAGAGTATTTGTCTAGCATTTATTAGACTAGAGACTCCATTTCTAACTCTGGAAAGAAGAAGATGGAGGAAAAAAAAAAGAATAGCATAATCAAGAAATTTGGGCTCAGAGAAGAGTGTAGCTGAGCACAGTGTCATCTGTGATCCCAGGACTGGGCGGCAAGAGGGTCAGGAGTTAGGGTCTGGCTGTGGATACTGAGAGTATAAAGCCAGTGCGGCCTGCTTGAGACACTCAGAATAACCCAGCAAGGTGCTGGAGAGCTGGCTCAATGGTCATAATCCTTGCCGCTCTTACTGAGGACCCAAGTTCAATTCCCAGCACTCGCTCACAACCATCGGTAATACCAACTTCGTGACTCCAGGGACCTTTTATAGTTGTGTTTCAGGCATCAGGCATACATGTGGTGCCCATTCATGTATACAGACACTCACACATAAAATACACATTTAAAAAAAGAACAAATAAGTAAACATACTTTTTGATTTGTTAACTATGGCTATAACTCCACTGAAGGAGGACCATGAATTTAAGACCAGCCTTGTCTGATGGCCAGCCTTGTCAAAAACATGTCTAAAAAATAATTACCAAAAAAAGCTTTTTTACTGACCTTCAGGGTGCTCTGGGTCTTTATTATCAAGTAGAAAGAAAACAAAGAAAGCAAACAAGCATTTTTTTCTTTTTTGGGCTTTTGCAGGTGACAGTTGACCCCAATCTGTTCTTTAAAAAACATCTATTTCCATAGAAGAGTAGAGTGTAACACAACACTTACTCTCTTGAGAACATGGGATTATTTTACCAAGGATTGGAATTTTCTCTGATCAACATGAATTATTAAAAAGAAGGAAACAATTCTCAATAAAGTATTTAGGAGTACAATCCCATTACAACCGAACCAGATGAGTGGTTGTTAAAGTGATGTGCCAAGTGGCAGTATGTCCAGATGCTGGATTCCCACAGGGCTCTCTTCCCACTCCTGGGAAGACTCCCACCTCCTAGGCTGCACTGAACAGATGGGGCGTGTCAGCGCTATCAGGGGTAAAGGAAGGCCAATCATCGCAGAGAGATTGCCTGGGAAGTATCTTGGTGATAGAACATTGGCCCAGCAGAATCCAGGCTGCAGCATTTCAAAACCTAAAAGATGAAGGGGGAAAAAAGGAACTAGAATCAGACAGATCTCCAGAACCTTAGACTGTCCCTTTGGAACTTACTTCCAAATTTTTATCTGGAAGGGTATGGTAGTGGTCCTCTGATGGCTCAGGGGATTGAGGAAAAGAATTTCTGTGAGGTGACCAAATTAATTGGTAGCACCCTCTCACTTGTGTTTGTCAATAGGAAAGCTGTAAATCTATCAGGTAATTAAGTGTAGGATGTGTGTGTGTGTGCTAGGCCAGTGCTCTACCACTGAGTTTATGTCCCAAGTTGCATCTTCTTTCTGTTCTTTTGCTAACCTGACTTGTGTACTGCCTTTGTTGTTTCCTAACCTGCCTACTCAGTGTCTCTAGGGGTGGGTAGAAGGGCCATCAGGTAAATCTGCCACCGTGCCTTAATCTTTTTTTCCCAATCAGTGGCCCTTGGCTACAGGTCTTTGCCACTTTAAATATTCATGTGTGCAGGCTTGTTTGTACTGCCGTGTGTTCTTGGAGGTCAGAGGACAGCTTTTGGACTTGCTTCTTTTCATCTACTGTAGTTTCTAAAACTCAGACTCATCAGGTTGGCACTTTTACCTGCTGAGCCATCTCACTAGCCCTCTCTGATTTTTAAAATGCAGTTCCACATCTGCATATTTATTTTGGGTGATTCTTAGAAAGCAGTGTTATGTGAAGAAGAGGAGGAGAAGGAAAGAAAGAAAAGAAAAAAATAATGTAGTTTAACGAAGACCTTCCTGCCTAAAGATAATTCATTTCTTGAATTATCACATTATCAACTGTCTACTGTGGTGCAGTCAGTATTGACTGGTGTGGTATGGCCTCCCAGGCATATGGCTGAGTGAAAAGGCGTGGTGCGGCCGGTCCTGGATGTGCTTTTTACTCAAACTTTCTGAGAAAGTAAGCCGGAAGCTGGCTCGGAGCCATGGCCTCTGCTGAAGAGAAGCTGCAGTCAGGCGGAACCGGGCAAGCAGAAACCGGCGCTGCATTACATGCTCTTACTGCCCAGAGTTTTGCTTATGAATATGTTTTGACAATTTTAAATACCTTATAAATATTTTATATTTGTAATTAAAACAATCTTATAGAGTATAATTATATCTGATATATACATAATTATCCATGAGTATATAAATCATATTATCTTGATTTGTTTCTCATTTAGAAAGGTGTGGTGACAAAGCAGAATTCCTGGCTGCCTTTTCCCAGATTTCTCAAATGCTTTGTTTTTCTTTTGAGACAGGGTTTCTCTGTGTAGTCCTGGGTGTCTGCAGCTCACTCTGTAGCAGGCTGGCCTTGAACTCAGATCTGCTTGCCTCTGCTTTCTGAGGGTTAATGATATGTGCCATTACCATCTGGTCTTAAGGCATTTCTTAAGCCAATGTGTGTATGTTGGTGTGTGTGTGAGAGAGAGAGACAGAGACAGAGACAGAGAAGAGAGAGAGAGGAGAGAGAGACAGGGAGGAGAGAGAGAGAAAAGAGAGAGGAGGGGGACATAGAGAGACAGACAGACAGACAGACAGACACAGACAGACAGACAGACAATGACTATATACACAGCCTGGTAGAAGGCTCAACAGGTAAAGACATGTGCTGCTAAGCTTCAGGACCTATGTTCAGTTCCAGGACTCACATAGCAGAAGAGAACTGACCCTCACAAGTTGTCGTTGGACATTTGTGCTCAAGCCATGGTACTTGTGTGCACATTCCTGCATGCGTGGACACACATACACACACATACACACACACACACACACACACTCACACTCATTATTGTTGTTTTAAGAGTGAGTTCCAGAAGAGTTAGTAGGCCAGGAGCTGTTGTGCCCATTTTCCTTAGAAACTCAGGGACATAGAACAACTGCCCTCCAGCGAGTTGGCAGTGGCAGAGTGGACAAGTGTGTGGTCCCAGACAACTCACCGGCTCTTCATACGTGGCAGTGATTTAAATCAGACACGGTCCAGTTGTGAAGGGACTAACCTAAGAGTAGGACCAAATTCCCCGCACTTGAGTTGTATTTCTTCATTAAAATAGTTTCTTTTCTGAATTTCACCTTCACCTCTGGCTGACTATTCTCGGATTTCTGAAAATACTGAGTAAACCTTGGCTTAACAGAAGTCCTGTGGACAGGGTAATGTGGCATATCAGGTCTGTTCCTGGAAGGTTTCTGGCTACCTCCTGTTCGCAGAGAGCCAGAAGCAATTTTTAATTTTCAAGCATAGTTCCTCCTGAGAAAAAGTGTATCTGTTGGGGAAGAGGCAAGGGGAATTAGAAAATTACCATCCTCCCATCTTCCACCAGGGGGCACCATTTCACCGTATTTTCTCTCCAGGTCTGTTTGTTTTCACTATTCCATAGCAGTCAGTAGAGATGAATTAAAATATAGGCAAATACTCAGAGACAAAGAGAAGAAACACTGAAATTATTCTTTTCCTAAAGCTACTAATTCAGATTTTCTAGATCCCAGCCACTGACATGTTACAACTACATAGTACTAATGTGTATGGTCTTCTAGATGTTTTCTAACACATCTGTATTCAGAAAAGTAACTTTATTTGCCAAGTGTAGGGTAAGGTATTTTAGAGAGATATATAGTTTTGTTTGTTTGGTTTTGTGAGACAGGGTTTCTCACATAGTTCCTGCTATCCTGGGACTCACTATATAGACCAGGCTGGACTCAAACTCAGATTCATCTGCCTTTGCCTCCCAGATCTGGTATTACAGGCATGTAACATTATGCCTGGCTTGAGCAGTTTGATGAATGAGTATTCCCAGTTGAAGGGCACCATCGCTCAAGGAGGACCTTGAGGACTAACACAGTGTCCTCAGTGAGCCTCTCTTGGCTGTCAGTCTGCTTCATGAGAGAGCTGGTAGGCAGGTTCTAGGGTGAGAAGTAATTCCACCTGTTTTGGAATTGCATCAGTGGGGTTGTGTAGTTCATAGCCTTGCTCTTGGCTCTCCCTAGCAGTGGTGTGTAAGAATTAGGTATTTTGGTACAGCTGTATTCATTCTTCCCATTTCTTTCTGTAGTTTGTCTTACGATTTTGTCATAGTCATATTTTTTTTTTCAGACAGGGTCTCACTGTGTAGTGCTGGCTAGCCTAGAATTCAAGAGACTCCCCTGGCTCTGCCTCCTGAGTGCTGGAAATAAAAGCGTGCACCACCATATCCAGCCCACAAGCTTGTATATCCTGTGTTAGCAAACTTTTCATAAAGGTCCAGACCATCTTCTAAGCTCTACAGGCCCTGCAGTGCCTGGCGCAGTGTCCCAGCTCTGCCACTGCAGTGCACAAGCAGCCATAGATATAGGGGAGTTGACTGATGTGGCCATGTTCCCATAAAGCTTCAAAAGAGAATGGATATATTTGTCAGCTACTGCTTAGTTTTTAAAAGGTATTGGGTTGAGAAGATGGCTCAGCATGTACTGCTGAGGGGAAGAAGTGTGGGGACTGAGTCTGGATCCTGGGCACCCTGGTAGATGCTGGGCATGGTGGCTTGCCTGTAATCTCAGCCCCCAGAAGGTAGAGACAGGTGTTCCAGAGCAAGCTCGAAGGGAAGCCTCGGTGAATGGGTGAGCTCTGCGTGCGAGCGAGAGACACCACCTCAGTGTGTAAGGTGGGCATTGAGGAAGCACCCTCTGGCCTAATCATCTATGTGTGCTCAAAGAACAGGCATACATGCATGCACACATGTACACCATATGCACATGTACATAAACCAAAACATTTTAAAAAATAAGATGATTTTTAAAAGAATTAAGTGTGGTGTCAAGATCAAACTTCTTGAGGTATCATAAACATCCCTTTAGTGCATTATTTCCCTGTGAAAGAGAATTCTAAAAAGGAAATTAACAGCCAGCATTCTCCTTTTCTTTATTGTAGTCTCTGGCAAACATTGATGATGTTGTGAACAAAATTAGACTGAAAATAAGGTAAGTAATGCCATATGATTTTTAATGAAAGGCATATTGTTAATCTAGTCATATCTGAATCACATTTTCTGATGAAAGCACTGAAATCTCAAATTTAAAAATAATTCTTTTCTTGTGGCTTTTCATGTAAACTTTATGGCACAGAGCTTAATTCTTTGACCAGTGCTTAACTGTCCATACAAAATGAAGGGACCTGGAACAGACTGCTAAAAAGCAGTTACCATCAGGCAGGCTGTGGTGGTGCACGCCTTTAATCCCAGCACTCAGGAGTAGACACAAGTGGATCCCTGAGTTCGGAACCAGCCTATTTTATATAGCCAGGGCTGTAGGGTGTGACCCTGTCTTAAAACAAAACAAGACAAAAAAACATCAGGGCTGAGAATGTAACTTAGTAGAGTGCTGACCCAGCATACTAATACAAAAAACCTCAGACTCAGTCCTAAGCATGTGTGGGCACAAACACTTAGAGTCTTACTGTGTAGGAGGGAGAGGCAGGAGAATCAGAAGTTCAAGGTTATCCTTAGTTACATGGTAAGCTTGAGATCTACCCGGGATACATGAGACCCTATAGTTATTGAATCTGCAGGTTAACTTGGGTGTGGCCCAGAAATAAACTCTGTGGTTAGCCCAGGGCCTGACTGTCCATGTCATCAGGTGCTTCCTTCCCAGTGGCCTTCTTCTGCCTTACCCACATCTGCATTTATAAATTTGGTACTTAAGAGGTACTGAGTAAACACCTTTTCATTATGTAAGTAGCTAGACTACATTGCTTCAAATTAATTTGGGGAGTTTGTGTGGACTCATTTATTTCCTTTTAAAAAATATTTATTTATTTATTTAGAGATGGTGTCTCTCTCTATGTAGCCCCTGGCTGTCCTGGAACTCACTATGTAGACCAGGCTGACTTCAAACTCAGAGATCCACTTGCCTCTGCCTTCAAAGTGATAGTATTGGAAGGTGTGTACCACCACATCCAGCTTGGTCTTATTTGATGTTTTTAATGAGAAAACATTTTAAAATTTGAAAACATTCATTTTGAGTTTAGAAGATGAGTTGTCCCTTCCATTTTTTAATTGGGTTATTTGGTTCTCTGGAGTCTAACTTCTTGAGTTCTTTTTATATATTGGATATTAGCCCTCTGTTGGTTGTAGGGTTGGTAAAGATCTGGGATCTCTTTTCCTTGGACTCAGCAAGAGCATTGTGTAGGACCTCCACTAAAGGGATTCCTACCAGTCAGCTTCATTTTGCACCTAAAGAATCTGTTTAAGGTATGATAGCAAGAATGCAGGAAACACCTAGCTGACAGTGCTCCCTGGATTACCAGGATGTTTCTATTTTCTTTTTTTGTTTTGTTTTGTTTTTTTGGATTTGTCCCCCCCACCCCCAGACAGGGTTTCTCTGTATAGTCCTGGCTGTCCCGGAGACCAGGCTGGCCTTGAACTCAGAAATTCGCCTGCCTCTGCCTCCTAGAGTGCTGGGATTACAGGCGTGCGCCCCCACCGCCCACCTGTTTCTACTTTCTATATATAAACTCTGAAGTCTCCTCTAGAGCTACTATGGCTGAAGCTAACAGAACAAGAAGGTTTTTTTTTTAAAAAAAGATTTACTTATTTTATTATTTTATGTGTATGAATGTTTCGCCTGCATCTAGGCATGTGTACCATATGTATGTCTAGTGCCTGCAGAGGTCAGAAGGTGTCAGAACCCCTAGGAGTAGTTATAGACAGTTACAAAATATACAGTTACAAAACCCAGACACTATTATCGATGCCCACAAGTGCTTGCTGACTGGAGCTGGATATAGCTGTCACCTGGGAGTTTCTGCCAGTGCATGAGAAATACAGAGGGGGACACTCTTAACCAGCCATTGAACTGAGCACAGGGTCCTCAATGGAGGAGCTGGAGAAAGGACCCAAGGAGCTGAAGAGGTTTGCAGCGCCATAGGAGGAACAGCAATATGAGTCACCCAGTACTCCCAGAGCTCCCAGGGATAAAACCATCAACCAAAGAGTACACATGGATTTACCCATGGCTCCAGACACATAGGCAGCAGAGGATGGCCTTGTTAGACACCAAAGGGAGGAGAGGCCCTTGGTCCTGGAGAGACTTGATGCCATAGTCTCTCCACACCAGGACAGGGAAGCGGGAGAGGGTTGATTGGGGAAGGGGAGATGGCTTATGAGATTTTCAGGGGAGGGGGTAACAAGGAAAGGGGACAGCATTTGAAATGTAAATAAAGAATATATCTAATTAAAAAAAAAAAAAAAAGAGATCTTGGAAGCCATAGACCTGCCTCTGACACCATCAGGGCACAAAGAGTAAGCTCTGATTTCACAAATCATACTGCCTCCTTGACCCTTTTAATGTCACCAAAGTAGAGATTTTGCAGTTGCTAATTTGAATCTGCTGACTTCTTTCTATAAAACATCTCCGATCTGGTCACTTCTGGTTTACTCTGGAAACATTTACAGGCTTATCAGTCCTCTCAAGCACTTCTGAGTCTTAGCTCTTGCCCTTTTAAGGGTCAATCATGCCCCTGCCTGCCCTGGTGGCAGCTTCCTGTGATTGGATTGCTGCTTGTACTTGTTTGGGACTCTGCACTAAATAAGGTGCAGCCTGCAAAGGTGGGTGAGTGAATTGCTGATTTTCTGCAGAAGTTGATGAGTGAATTGCTGATTTTCTACCAGAATAGAGTTTACTTGAATGACTTGTATCTTACCTTTTTTTTTTTTCTTCAGGAGACTGGATGACAATATCCGGACTGTCGTAAGAGGTCAGACAAATGTGGGGCAGGATGGAAGGCAAGTAAGTGACACATCTCTCTGCATTAGTTTCAGTCCCCTAATTTTATAAAGACCACAAAAAACAAGTGACCAAAACATTGAGCAGTTTGTTTGCAGTTTATTAGTCTGTTCTTTTACAGCAGGAGGCATGATTGACCTGGCCACTGCGTCGGGGGCTCCAGACCAGCCAGGAGCTCTCACTCCTTGTCCTCCAGACCTACATCACTCGCGTATTAATGCACAGCTCAGGCAGGGCCAGCAACCCATGGGCTCTGCTAGATGAACTGAAGAGTCCTGGTATTCATTGTCCCAGACATGTCCTATGTCCTGTGCCTAACTCAGGTGCCTGCTTTGGTCTGCAGCTTGGCCATTGCAGGAGACACTGATGTGAGGCAGCTGTGGTTTCTCACCTGCCCTGCCAGTCAGCAGGACTGGGTTCCTTCCAGGCTTCCAGTCTCACAGGAGGGCTGTTGTGAAGGGAGGAAGGGGAAAGAGGCCTATGGAAAGGAGGGCTCTTGGTAACTGAAGGGCAAATGCTATCTGTTAGTTATCCAGATTCTTGTTTGTTTGGCTTCTGTTCTGAGATAGTTGTGATAACAGATGCTGAGCGTGCCTTTCCCTCCTTCCTCTCCACAGTGGCTAGCCCTCCCTTTCAACTAGTCATCCTCGCCCAGAGGTGCTCTACTGGGATGGCCTCACTCCTGCTGGGGATCAAACCCAGGGCCTCGTGCACACGAGACAAGTGTTCCACCAAGTGCTAGGTGGTTTGAGACAGTGTTGACTGTGGGAGGACAGTGGCCCAGTCCTCCCACTTCAGCCTGCTGAATGCTGGGATTGCAGGTGCAGCCACAGGGCCAGCTCTCTAGAGCTCAGTGGCGCTAGCTTCTGGAAACACTCTCAATGCTGCTTGGCTTAGAGTCTAAAGAGTGTCTGATCCTAGGAGAAATCTCATCTGTACATCCCTGTTTCTGTTGCTAGTGGTTCAAAGATGTCTCAACGCTTACAGTTTTCAGTTTTATACTTCCTGTTGTTGCTTTTTATTTACTTGTGGTTTTTTTTTAATTTATCTTTATTTTGTGTATATGAGTGCTTTGCCTGCATGGATGTGAATCACAGTTGTACCTGGTGCACATGTGGAGATCAGAAGAGGGTATCAGACCGCTTGAAATTCCACCATATGAGTGCTGGAAACCGAACTTGGGTCCTCTACAGGAGCACTGAGTACTCTTAACCACTGAGCCATCTCTCCAGACCTCTTATTTGTGTGTATGTGTATGTTGTATGTGTGTGTACTATTTCATGTGATGGCCAGAAATCAAAGTCAGCTGTCTTCCTCAATTACTTCTACCCTATATTTGTGACAGAATTGCTTACTGAACCTTGAGCTCATCAATTTATGACTAAATTAGCAAGCAGTCCCCCAAAGATCCTTCTGTTTCTGCCTTCCTATTGCAGGGACAGCAGGTGTGCACTGTTGTGTCTGGCTTTTTATGGGTGCTGGGATTGAACTCAGGTCTTTGTGCTTGAGAACCAAGTATCTTATTGACTGGGCCATTGCCCTAGATCCGTTTTTAATTTTCTCCATCTCTACTTCCTACATTTTATGGCTTTCATTCTGTTCAGTCTTAATATACCTCTTTTATTAGTATCCATGGTCTTCAGCCTATCTCTGTCCTTTTTCTTTTTTAAAAAGTGATTTATTTATTTTTATTTCATGTACATTGGTGTTTTGCATAGATATCTGTGTGAGGGTGTTGGATCCCCTGGAACTGAAGTTATAGACAGTTGTGAGCTGCTATGTGGGTAGTGGGAATTTAACCCAGGTCCTTCGGAAGAACAGTCAGTACTCTTAACCACGAAGCCGTCTCTCCAGCCCCTGACCTTTTTCTTATCACCAGTTTTTGCTGCTGTTAGTACTCTAAAGGCATCCTGTTTCCTGACCTCTCACATGTTTACTACTTTGTTTTTGTCTACCAGGTCCCATGTCAACAGGACCTTAGAAGTAATAACTAGGAGGAAGGCGCTCGTTGTGCTGATTAACTTCCATTGCTTGTCATGCCATCTGCCTCTTCAGAACCCTCTGTGCCTTCTGACACACCGAGTGAAGTCAAACACATTTTCTTACTTGCTGCTTGAGGCTACCTTCAGGGTTTCCAAACTCTGTTTCTTTGTTTATACTGAAAACTTTCTGCTCTGCCACATGCCACGTGCTTTCTGATCCATGCATATCTTTGTACCTGAATTAATTATTTATCATTGCTGTGACAAAACACCCAACAAGAAGCCTTTAAGGGAGGAAGGGGTTATTCTGGCTTACGGTAGGAGGGGAGCCAGCTGTCATGGCCCGGAAGGCATGGCAGCAGGGGCATTAGGCAGCTGGTCACCTTGCATCCTCATCAGGAGGCAGGAAGAGGTAAAGGCTGCTATTCACTTCACTTTCTTCATTTTAGTCAGCCGAGGTTTGCCTCTCTCCTCAGGTTAGCCGTCAGTCTTCTCTAGTAAGGCTTAAGTGGTTTTGGTTTTGTTTTTGTTGAGAATTTTTGCCTCCTTCAAGTTTTTATATTTTAAAATTTTACCCATTTAAAGGCCAGCTCCAATACTGCTTTTTATAGAATGATGTTTTATTTTTCCCATTTGAATAACATCAAAGGAATCATAATTTCAGGCCCAAGGAGACTTGAGCTTTCTCTGACTCTCTTCATCTACAGAGAGAGGACAGATGTGCGTCCCCCAGCTTGTCACTCCCCAGCCCTCTGCTGCGCCCGGCCTTCTGAGTTCATGCTCTCCCGTGGCTTGCTTATCCTCTTGGCTAATTTGTAGACTTCTTGAAGGCAAGAACTCTTTTTATTATCTTTACGCTTCAGCTCAAATAGTCCTAGATGTAACTACATTGAATATTTGGTGTGTCTTAGATTAACTTGGGGCTTCCTGAATGCTAGGCAAGTATCTGTAGCTCTCTGGCTGAGCTGCATCTCCAGCTATGGCTCAGGAGTGAATAGACCCAGGCTGCTGCTATTACAGTAGCACTACTGTATTTTGTGACCTACATTTAGAACGGCTCACCAGGAGCCTTAACCTGCTTGGGAGAGTCTCAGGTATATGAAATCCTAAGAAAATTAAAAGAAGCTGATAATTCTTCAGGACTGTTTGTAGGGTCGGTCGTGCTGTGTTGGAACACATCCTGGCCACTACCATGGATCATGCTAGAGCAGCATGGGGGAGTGATCCCCAGAAGGGGGAGGCCTCAGGATGCCTCTCTCCACCTTCACAGGGTTGCTAGCAGGGCAGCTCGTATTTCAGAGAACAAGACCGTGTTTTCAAGAATGTTTAGATCACATTTCAGTCTGTGATGGAATTTTATATTCGTCTCCTTAGAATCCAGACAGAGAGGAAGCCCAGAAGAAATAATTGATTTTCCTGTCATCTCCTCCATCTGTCTCTCCCAGCAGATTGAAATGCAAGCTCAAGTGGAGACTTTCAGCAGAGCGTGCTTAGTTCTGTCCTTGTCAGCTCCTAGGGATAGAAGTGCGACTCTGGTGGGTGGCTTGCTGATGGGAGTCTCTAGCTGACAGGCACAGACGAGGGGAATTATGGATGTGCCAAAATACTGGGCTTTATAGGTCAGGAGGCCCCATGTTCCCTTCTTTCCTGGAGCACAAGCAGAATTTGCTTTCAGAACTTATTTTCTCAGTGGCTTAGAAGACTCAGGACAGCAGCAGTAGGGTCAAAGGGAGGTGCCCTGCCCAGACAGAATCTTCCAAGCCCACCAGACAGCTGTGCTTTTCAACCTTGAAAAGCAAGAGACTGGTCTTACTGTATATCATGGAGTCTTATTTGAATTTGCTTGCTTTTTTGTTGTTTTGGGTTTTTTTGTTTTGTTTTTTGAGACAGGGTCTCATGAAGTACATTCTGGCCTTATAACTCTCGGACTTCTACCTCCCAAGTGCTAGTATTACAGGGGCTTCCAGACCTGGCTTTCATGATCTCTTGAAAGACATTTTAAAGACATTTACTATGGGCGAGAGTCATAAGTGTGTGCATCAGTGCGTGGGCTGGGACCAGAGAACAAGTTGGCAGAGTCAGTTCTGCCTCCTTCTCTATGGCTCAGGCATGGAGCCCAGCTCTTTAGGGTCTCATGCTGACCAGCCATTTCTTGGCCTTGTACATTACATTTTTAAAAGGAAAGTTCTTTTGGGTTCTCTCTCTCTCTCTCTCTCTCTCTCTCTCTCTCTCTCTCTCTCTCTCTCTCTCTCTGTGTATGTGTGTGTGTGTGTGTGTGTGTAGGCATCAGATCAGTGTGTTTTCACCTTACTTTTTAAAGCAAAGCCTCTTACTGAACCTGAAGCTCACTGAGCTAGGCTAGCTAAACAGCAATCCCTAGATAGCTTCTCTCCAGCACTGAGGTAGGTACATGCTGCTACACCCACTTCTAGGGTGTTAGAGATCAAGCTCAGGCCCTCATGCTCTTTTACTGAGCACCTTACCTGAACCCTGAGAAAAGTTCTTATTGATTGATTGATTGATTGGAAGTCAGCATGGTGGCACATACCTTTAATCCCAGCACTCAGAAGACAGAGGCAGGAGGATCTCCATGAGTCTAAGGCCAGCTTGGTTTACAGATGGAGTTCTGGGGCAGTCAGCTGTATAGTGAAACCTTGTCTTAAAATTTTTTTGTGGGATGGCGAGATGATGCTGTGGTTAGGAGTACTTGTTGCTCTTTCAGAAGACCTGAGGTTCCTAGTACCCATGTTGGACAGCCTTTGTGGGCACCACACTCCTGAGTACAAACCTGCACCCAGACACATGTGTATATACATAAATAAATATGTAAAAATATTTGGGCAAATTTTTAAATGGAAGATTCAATGAGGCCGTTTTTCAGTTTCTAGACTACTAGCTGCTTGGTTCACAATCAGCTAAATAAACATTTTGGCAAGTCTTTGGTTGTTGACTGCCCCTCATGTGGGCCAGCATGAAGTGGTCTAGTCTGTGACTTCTTCTAACCAGACTATAATGCTCTTACAGAATTCCTGTGGCACCAAGTCCTCCCCATTTTCATCTGTGAGTTCATCAGTCCACAACTTTAATTAAATGTTCACATGTTGACAATGTGTGGACAGTAAGTCAGTTCAGCAGATACATGCTCTGAGATGTATGCAGCTTCCCAGGAATTAAAGCAGACAGCTGGAAGGTAGCGAGAAAGAGGGGACTCTAAGGGTAGGTTAGAGGAGGGAAAGCGGGGATTGAAATTGCAAGAGGGCCAAACCATGACCAGCTTCCAGGGAGCTTGCTGAGAATCACGGATACAGGAGTGACTTCCTGCCTTCTCTCTGTGTGCAGCTTGGCCACAGCATGGCTGTTTCTTTGAACAGAGCATGACTGAGGTTTAGGAAGGGAAAAGAATCATTACCATCTTCCCCAGCTCTCTGCTTACTGAAGCCCAGGTTTGGAAAAAGCTGTAGACAACTGTAGCGTGAACTTCCACCCAATCAAAATTACTTTTTATGACTTCTCTGACAGTTTGTGATTCTGCAGAAGCATGGAAATGTATATGATCACAACTGTACTGGTCCACAGGGTAGACTATTCCGGGTGTGTTCAGAGAATTCTCTTAGATTGGACTTAGTAGGGAAGTAGACTTCATTGTAGCCCTCATCAGTCTCAGCTCTGCCAGGTGGATCACCTTCTCCTAACCCCATTCCCTGTGGTACTTTCTGCCATTTAGAATGGCTGCAGGGTTCCTGCTCTGTCATAATCACCTTGCATTTCCTCAATTTTCTGATGTTGTTTCCAGAGCTTTCCCTGTTCTGAATAGCATTTATCAGCATTCCCTTAATGTGAGATCCTCAGGAGTAGACAATATGAAAACATGCAGGGGGTGCTCTATCTCCTTGTCTGGGGCCTTGTTGTGAAGATTCCTTCTCTGGGGAGACACAGATCAATCTACCCTCTCCTTACAAGGTCCCAACAACAAACTAAAATACAGTTTCACCAGAATTCACCCTGGGGGACAAATGAGTTTGTTGAATTTCCTTGCAGTGTATGGGCCAGGGGTTACTGGCAGGAGTTTGGGTGGCCCCAAAGAAGACTTGAAAGTCTTCATCCAACATGACTGCTTCCCCGTGGCAACACACATGGAAGTTCCACTTCAACTAACCTTCACCAACCTGCATCCTCTAACTCTTCCCAAGATCCTCAAGGCATGTGCAGTTGTGGCAGAATTGTAGGCAGATGGCTGGGAAGTCTAGCTGGTTTCTCAGATGAGAGTCCAGTAACCTTACCATGGCCTCCTCCTCTGAGGGAATGCCATCCATCAACAAACCAAATGGTTAATGATGGACTCTCGCAAGCATCCACACCGGATCTGATGAAGATACAGGATGTCTCATTGAGATAGCTGCTTTCTATTACAGACCATGCAGGGTCTATCAACACCCTGAAATTAACTACATTTTTATGTGAATAGACATATTCTGGAGGGAAGACAGTGATTGTTTTTCTAAAGTCTCTGGGGAGTCTGCAGCTCTTCAGAAGTTAAGATGCAGTGCTGAAGATCCTGCTGTCTTGCTCCCCAGGGTTTAGTGGGGGTTTCAGCAGCCCTATCACTACTTGGCCTCCACAAATTGCCAGTGCCCTGCAGTCAGGTCAAGAGTTGCAAGGATGACCTTGCAGGTGGAAAGCAATGGAAGCAGCTTAGGTTGCCAAGCGTGTGCTCCATGTCTGTCTCCTTCGGAAGAGAGAATGAAGGGTCTTAGGGAGACAGGTGTAGCCCAGTTGTCAGGTCTGAGTGTAGACCTGGAGTTGCCAGATCTATTAGTTTTTCAAGAGAAGCCAGGAGTCTGGGTTTTTCTGTGCCTCTCCCAGCTTTATCAGTTAGCTTGGTGCTTTTCCTAAACATTGTAAAGGCCAAACAAAACATGTGTGGCCCAGCACTCTGCACCACTGCCCCAGGTCTTCTTCATATGAACCTCATTTAAACTCTCTCCTCTATTTGTGTGGTAGACTCTTTAAAATCTGCACCAGACTTTGTATGTGTTACCTTGGTTGTATCTTGTGTTTTACTTGATTGTTAGAACCTACCCAGATCGCTGTAATCTCAGTGATTTCACCATCAAATCTGCCACATGTGCCCTCTTTCCCCACTTAAACTGTTGATGAGAAGGTAGAGCAGGTTAGCTTCAGACACTTCCTGTCACCTTCCTTATCCTCACTTCAGTCTAAAGGGCTAGGCCCAGAAAACAGAATTCTTACTCCAGCAGTAACAGTAGTTCAAAATAATACACACACACACACACACACACACACACACACACACAGAGTCAGTGCTCTTAACAGCTGAGCTAACTCTCCAGCAGTAACAGTAACAGCATTAACAGTAGTTTAAAATAATACACACACACACACACACACACACACACACACACACACACACACGCACGCACGCACGCACGCGCACACATACACACCAATGCACCAGTGGGGCATGTCAGTGCTTGGGAGGCTGAGGTAAGAAGATCATGAGTTTGAGGCCAGCCTGGGCTACATACTGAAGACCTGTCTGTAATCAATAAGTAAATACATGAATGAATGAATGAATAACAACTGCTTCTTGGTTTTTCCTTCTAAATATACCACCTTAAAATGATTATGCTTTTTGAAGTATAAGCTGCTATTTTCCCTTTAGTAAGTAATTGATAACAGCTGGACATTCCTGCCTCAGCCTCTCAGTCTCTGAAACTCCAGGTGCAGACCACAGCACCTGCCCCCACAATCTATCCTTCACCTTCTGTCCACGCCTGTTTTGGGTGTGTCCACGCATCTATATTTGTCTGTCTTTCTGTCTTGTGTCTCTTTTTTGTGTTTTACTTTTCAGAATGTTTTTAGGCTGAAATTGCTGTGGTCTGAGCATGTCCCAGGAATGCAGACAGCACTGATTCATGGAACAGCCTGGCTGACAGCCTTCTGTAAGCATAGTGTCCCTCGTACTGCTTGAGCCTGGCTCCCATTCCCTACCCAGGACTCCTTAGGTCTGGTGCAGAGGCTAAGGGTGGCTTGTCTTAATTTGACAAGTTGAATCCATGTGAATGCTCTCCTTTGCTTGCTTCTAGAACACTTAACTGTGGCTAAAGCAAGAGCTTTTGATTGTTTAGCTTGTGTGTGACTAGCTTTAATCCGACTCCTAAAGTCCAGGCTTCCAGTGCACAGGAGCCCTGATGGCACATTGTCTCCTCCCATTTGGTGTTTTGAGATAAGAGTCTCTTTAAGTAGCCCAGGCTGGCTTCAAGCTCAGGATGTAGCTCAGGCTGGCCTTGGTCTCAGTCCTCCTGCTCATCCTCTCACATGTAGTGTCTTTTTAATTTTTTCTCACGAAAATCTCTGCAGCCTCATTGGAGCTCTGCCCTCTGTCCTGTAAAATGCTTTTCAGGCAGCCTGTGAGGAATCTAAACAGCTGTTTTCTCTTCCCTAAGAATGGCCAAACATTTCCTTTCAGTTCTCAGAGTTACTCACAGTTATTGGGCTGTGTTGCCAGTTGGTGTGGTGGTATGGTCAAGTTGGAAATGCGCCTGGCAGTGGTGGCGCACGCCTGTAATCCCAGCACTTGGAAGGCAGAGGCAGAGGCAGAGGCAGAGGCAGAGGCAGGCAGATTTCTGAGCTTGAGGCCAACCTGGTCTACAGAGTGAGTTCCAGGACAGCCAGGGCTATGCAGAGAAACCCTGTCTCGAAAAAACCAAATCCAAAAAGAAAGAAAGAAAGAAAGAAAGAAAGAAAGAAAGAAAGAAAGGAAGGAAGGAAGGAAGGAAGGAAGGAAGGAAGGAAGGAAGGAAGGAAGGAAGGAAGGAAGGAAGGAAGGAAGGAAGGAAGGAAGGAAGGAAGGAAGGAAGGAAGGAAGAAAGGAAAGGAAGAAAAGGAAAGGAAAGGAAAGAAAAAGAAAAAATGCTTGAGTTGAGCCTTGATGTTGAAATTCATCTCTGTTGTTTTATAGGACATGATGCCGCTTTCAGCTCCAGATGCATACGCCCTCTCTCCCTCGGACGCTCCTTTATCTCTTTTAAGACAGGGTTTCTCTGTGTAGCCCTGGCTGTCCTGGAACTTGCTCTATAGACCAGGCTGGCCCTGACTCAGAGATTTGCCTGCCTCAGCCGCCTGAGTGCTGGGATTAGAGGTGTCTGCCACCACACTTAGCCTTTGCCCTAGGTTCTCATCTGAGCCATGAAGATACTGCCTACCCTCAGGGTGGTGAGGATAAGAATGAATGCATTTTAAACACGGCTCACACTGCAGGACTCACTCAAGTTAAAAAGGGGCTGAAATGTTGCAGGTGCGACTGCTGATGGTGACAGCCCTTGGAATACCTATGTCCCAGATTCTGTATGTGCAGACGTCTGTTGTGTTCCTGTGTCTTTCCCACCAGCCCTGTTCTTTTCCATTCCTACTGCCCTGCTTTAAAGCCACTCCAGGCACCTGCTTGTCCCCTGAAGCTCCGAGCCACACCCTCATCATACATTTCCCACTTCGTGGGCTAATTTTCATACAGGTCACTTAACTCAAAATTCTTTGACTCTGATGTCTCATTTCTTTCTCCTTCTGCTATCTCAGTTTCCATTCTCTCTCCATGCTTAGAGTTGCCTTTCCTGTCTGATCCCCTGTATTAAATCAGATTAGCCAGAGTGGACTTTTCAAATGGCTGCTTATCATTTCTACCTTCGCTTGTTTTCATTCATTACTTTTTACTCATGTGCTTATCATGTGCATTACTTTTTTCTTTTCTTTCTTTCTTTCTTTTCTCTCTCTCTCTTTTTTTTTTTTTTTTTTTTTTTTTTTTTTGGAGACAGGATCTCTCTACACAGGTTGGCTGGCTGACTATACTGGAATTCGCTATGTAAGCTAGGCTGGCCTCAAACTCACAGAGATCTGTCTGCCACTGCCTCCCGAGTGCTGGGAGTAAAGGCATGCAGTACTACAGTTGGCTCATGTATGTTACTTCTATCCTCTCTGTCTTGTTTGAGCTTCTTTGAAAAAGGTTGTGTATATGTCTGTGGGAGGGAGGGAGGAAGAGAAAGATAGGGAGGGAGGGAGGGAGAGAGAGAGAATATGTGTGTGTGTGTGTGTATGTGTGTGAATGTGGTATACACCTGCGTGTGTGCCAGCGCCTGCCCCTTTGCACATGCATGTGTGCCAGCGCCTGCCCCTTTGCACATGCATGTAGAGGCCAGAGGATGCTGTCTAGTGTCCTCTATCACTCCCCATCTTACTTGAGATAAGGTCAAGGTTGCTGTCTAGCAAACCTAGTGATCCTCCTGTCCTGCCCCCACAGTGTGGGGTTCCAGGTACATGTGTGACCGTGCCTGTCTTTTTTACATGGTGCTGGATCTGAACTCAAGCTCCCCTTCCAGTTTAATAAATGCTCTTACCCACTAAGCCATCATCTCTGTGTCACCTGAGAATTATTTATTTATTTATTTTTTGGGGCTTTTTTTGGATTTGGGTTTTTCCAGACAGGGTTTCTCTGTATAGCCCTGGCTGTCCTGGACCTCACTCTGTAGACCAGGCTGGCCTCGAACTCAGAAATCCGCCTGCCTCTGCCTCCCAGAGTGCTGGGATTACAGGCCTGCGCCACCACTGCCTGATGAGAATTATAATCTTAAAGGGAAGGCTTTTTTTTTTTTTTCTGAATACCACATTGGCCACATCTTTAGTTTTCTAAAGTGGTGGCTGCACTTGTGCTGACTCACAGATAAGGTTCTGGGTCTTAGAATATATGTGTGTAGCTGAGTTTACGTGTCTATCCCATTTGTGCAGGAGCCCATGGAGGTCAGAAGAGGACACTGGATCCCCTAGAACTAGACTTGTAGATAGTGGGTACTGAGAACCAAACCTGGGGCCTCTGCAGGAATAGAGTGTGCTCTTAACCACTGAGCCATTTTTGTTTTATAATTTCACCTGAGAACAGAGCTAAGTGTTAAGGAATATGTTTAATGATCCGCTTTATTTATTTATTTTGCTAAATTTGTTTAGTTAATATGGCATATGGAGGCAGAATTGGTGGAAGGTGACAAATCTTGAATTCAAAGCCTCTGGGCTACATGGCACAACTCTGATCCAAAAATAAAACATAGACATAAATGTTTGCCTCTTCATTCACATCACTACTTTAAAAACCATTTTGTATCCACTACTGCATGTCTGTATGTGTGGCATGTATTTGTAAGTGTGGCATGTGCATCAGGCATCCATGCAGAAGTCAGAAGACAACTTTGTAGAGCTTACTTCCTTTTTCACTTTTACGTGGGTTTGGAAAATCCAACTAGGTTGTCAGATTTGTGTGCCAAGCACCTTTACCTTCTAAGCCTTCTCACCAGCCCCGTATCCTTTCATTTTTAGATAGTTTTATTGAGATAGAATGCACATGCAATACTATTCAGTACCTTTTGATATAGTAGATTGTTAATATTGAAAAATATGTAGGATCAATGTAACATAATGCACTGTAGCGTTAATTATGGTCACAATGCTGTGCAAGTGTTATAGTTCTCTATATTTCATTCACCCCTAGCAGAAACTCTGTAATCTTTAAGCAAAAGCTCCTATAGCCTTCAATAATTTTTCCCTGTGGATTTTCCTTTTCTAGTATGCTATATAAATGGAATCCAACATTATCCTTTTGTTTCTGATATATTTTACTTATATCTGCAAGGTTCAGCTATATTAGTGCCGTGCACCAGAACCTCACCTTTATGGCTAAGTAGTAGTACCTTGTATGCACTCACCTCAGTTTGGCTTTTCTTCCATTGCTCAGGGCCCTTCTTTTGGTTTATTTCAGTAAATACTTGAGAGTAGAACTACTGAATAATTTATCTTAATATTTAATCTCTTTAGAGACATTTTCCATATAGTTCAAAATGTTAGTGTTTTTCTTTTTTGGCTAAATACAGTGCATTAACATAAGCTTGCTCCCTATTTTGCCTTCACTTAATATGTGAAACGCGTTTCAGATAAGCCATACACAGGCTTAGGCTTTTAATAACGAGACGCTCTCCCTGTACAGCTAAAACCACCCTGCATTTGTCTTCGGTTCAGTTAACAAGTCCAGCTATTAGGCTGCTTCCTTCCTGACCGTAGAAACCCTGGTCCCACTTGTCTGCAGCATGATTGTTGAAAATAGCTTCAGAAAACCAGCGTGCCAGGTAGGAACAGGGAGGTTTTAGTCTTCTTCTGAGCCATGCCCCCATAAATTGGCCTGGCGTAATGGTTGCCACCTCTCCATTTCCACATTGAAAGCACTCAGTTACAAGCTGAAACTGGAGTCTTCACCTGAAGAGGAGGGTGTCATTCGTCACCACTGTAGCTGTCACTCTTGCTTTGACTGCTAGCAGTAAGGAAAATTCCACTTTCAGATCAGGGCTCTGCCTTAGGAAAAAATGGCAATAATTCTACATACCGACAGGCAGAGCTTTCCTGGGTCTCAGGTCTTTGACACAAGAAGTCATTCAGCTGTGTTAAAACAATGGGTGGGAGTCTGAAACCCTGTCTTCACATACAAAATTGGCTTTGGTTTTTCTTCCCTCTTTTAGCCACAGAATTTAGAGCAATATGGGCTCAGCTGTGTTTGTTCATCAATGTTTTTGTTAATAATGCCCAAGTTTCAGTGTCTGTAATAAAGCTGTAAGATCTCCTTTGCTCTGACTTGGACTCCCTGGTCTCTTTCAGGGAAGATTTATTTGTAAATCCATAGACAGCGCTTTTCTAGTCTGTTTTGGTCTAGTGTTTTTCAGTTGTCTTTATTAAAGCTTTTAAACAAAACTTGTTAGCCTCTCAGTAACATTAGATCACGTGCCAGGATTCTATTTTTTTTTTTTTTAATATTTTCATTTATTTTTGAGGCAGGAATTCATGTAGCCAAGGCTGGCCTCAAACTTTCTATGTAGCTGAGGATGACCTTGAATCCTGATCCTCCTGCCTCCAGCAGCTGCTAGGTCAGGATTCTGATTTCTGTTTTCCTATTGTATTGTGGACTCTGGAAAGACTCTGGGTTCCTTTTGGTATATGATTCTGATACCTAGACTTCGAATATTGGCCAGTATAATTGTGTACCTCTGGTTAACAGGAGACGTTTCTTCTATAATGTGCCTACTAACAAGAGTTGATGCTCCCAGTTTGGTTTGATTTTGGGTTTTTGTTTGTTTGTTTGTTTTCCGAGACAGGGTTTCTCTGTGTAGCCTTGGCTTTCCTGGAACTCACTCTGTAGACCAGGCTGGCCTTGAACTCAGAAATCTGCCTGCCTTTGCCTCCCAAGTGCTGGAATTTTTTATTTATCTATTTATTTACTTATTTATTTGGTTTTTTGGATTTGTCCCCCCCCACCCCCACCACCACCATGGGGGTTTCTCTGTATAGCCCTGGCTGTCCTGGAACTCACTCTGTAGACCAGGCTGGCCTTGAACTCAGAAATCCACCTGCCTGTCCTTCCTAAGTGCTGGGATTGAAGGTGTGCATCACCACCACCCGGCTTTGATTTTGTTTTTTAACAAAGCAGAAGAGAGTAAAGGAGGAATGGTATCTCAGTGGGAAAGAGTACCTGCTCTGCGGGAGTGAGGACCTGAGTTCAAATCCCCAGCACTGATACAAAAAGCCCTGTGTGATCATGTGTATATCGTAACCCTGGTGCTTGCTGTAGTGGGTAGAGGATGGCTGCATTGGAGAGCAATAGAGAAGAAGCCTGATCGATGTCCTCCCCAGTGTACACTCACATGCATATACCACACATGCTAACTACATGCACTCATACACGCCTAATGAATAAATGAATAACTACAAATAAAGCAGGAGAAGAGGTAAATTGGGAGGGCTTTGTTCTAACTCAGACTAATTACTACCCCTTGTTTCCTTTAGTTACTATTATTGTATGTATGCATGATCTGTGTATGAGTGCAGGTGTGTGGAGGTCAGAGGGCAACTTTCAGGAGTCAGTTCTCTCTTGCCACCTTGTGTGTGAGTTCTTTGCTTGAATATGCATAGGCGCCACATTTGTACCTGGTACCCTTGGGTATCAGAAAAGGTTGTGGAATCCCTTGGAATTGGGGTCCTGAGTGACCATGTGGTGGCTAGGAACCAAGCATGAGTCCTGCAAAAGCACCATGTGCTCTTAACTGCCGAGCCATCTTTCTAGCTCCTCATTCTTTATGGAGATGAGTATTGTACACACAGCTTCAAACAAGCCAGGGAAGTGTTCTACCTTTGAGCTATAGCCCTGTCCCCATTTGCCTTGTGAATTAATAACAAATACTTAACAAACAGATCTGGGAGCCACTCTTTCTTGCTCCAGAGCCCAAGAAACTAACTAATGCCCTTCGGCATCCCAGCAGTAGCAGTGACTGATAGCTCTGACCGCACAGTGTAGACATGACTGCAAGTGAAACCCAAAGATGCAAAGAGCCCTTTGTTCACAGAACACCCCACTGATGATACTTAAATAATGGGGGTCACTGAGCTCCCAAAACCAGTAGGTGAAGCAGGAAGAGGGCACACACAGATGAAGTCTCTCGGATACAGCAGATCCCTTGACAGGACGTCCAGATACAGGGAATTAGGATGAAGTAAGGAACTTCTGACTTGGCAGTGGAAGTCTGGATGTTTGTGGGAAGCCGTCCTTTGTTACACTTGGACAAGCTGTTCTCTCAGTGTGCTTGTTTCCTAAAATATCGAGTTTCTGTACCTTTTATTCAGCAAAAGCAGCTGAGGCTTTTTTTTTTTCTTACACATTCCTTTTCTTTTGCCATTTGGGTTGGCTGCTTTGGACACTCTCTCCCACAAGGCTTGCATTTCCGTCCAGGGAAGCTTCGCAGAATGCTCTGGCATGCCTGCGGGTTCAAGGCTGGTGTGTTTTGAGCTGTGAGCGATAGCTGATAGAAATAGAATGTGAAATGTAAATGTTTAGTCTTGTTGGGCACTGCCGCGTGTGCCCCACCTTGTCTTAGGATTCTAACTTCTGGCCCATGTCCCAAAAACAATAAAAAATAAGCTCATCGGTTCACATTTTTCAGTGGATGTGGTTTGCAGAAATCATAAATAAAAGTAACTTATGTGGAACAGAGCATTTTAGCAAATAAGGTGAGAATGGCTCCCTTTGCTCAGCACATTCTTTTGATTCACAGACGTGGGAAGAAAACTGTATTGTAAATAAAACCCCTTTATAGTCTGGATTTCTGAATGGACTACAGAGGAATCAGTGTGAATTCCAGTGGTGCTTATCTCATGGGTGCCCATGTGGCCTCTGACCAATGCTGCTAGCCTAGTGTGTTAGAGTATGCAGGGAAACATAATGACATGGTCTGGGGGCAACAGGAAGAGTTCTTTAGCCTCTGCAACTGTTGGACATCTTCCTGGAAAAGAAGCTGCATTGTGCTATTGCCAAGGGAGGCTTCTTGGAGCACCTCTGCTCCAGCTGAGGATGCCTTGTTTCCATAGCAACAACACTGAATGGTTGAATGGAACAGGATGGCCCACAGTTTCAGAAAGGACTTTCTATAAATAGAAGCTACTTACTTGGATATTTCTACCATTAGTGTATGTCATTAGAGCCTCTGTTTAGAACTCAGATGTATCTCTCACCAGTTTCTGCTTTCTAGAAGATTCTATTACTAATGCTGTAGTATGATTCTTTTATTCAAACCTCCATTTACCATTTTTCAGTTATTTACATCTCTCTCTCTCTCTCTTTCTCTCTCTCTCTGTGTGTGTGTGTAGGTTTGTGTACAAATGTGGGTACATGTACACATGTAAACTAGAGTTTGACATTGGGTATCTTTCTCAGCTGTTAGTCCACGGAGGTCAGAAGTTGTGAGAGTCAGTTCTTTCCTTCCGCCTGGTAGGTTCTGGGAATCAAACTCAAGTTATCAAACTTGGCAGCAGGTGCCTTTATCTACTGAGCCATCTTGTCGTCCCCTGATTTATTTTTGAGGCAGGGTTGCTTATTAAGCCTGGAGCTTACAGATTTAGCTAGGTTAGCTGGCAAGGCCTGGAGATCTGTCTCCCCTTCCCCAGAGCTGGGATTACACGTGTGCAGCACTATGCACAGCTTTGTTTGTACGTGAGTGCAGGACCCAAACCCAGCTCCTCATGTGAGTGCTGTAAACCCCACTTATATTTCTTTTTTTCCTTTTTTTTTTTTTTTTATTTTTTTGGCTTTTTTTCAAGACTTGTTTCTCTGTGTAGCTCCAGCTCCCGGAATTCACTCTGTAAAACCAGGCTGGCTCTAGCTCAGAGATCCTCCTACCTCTGCCTCCCAAGTGCTGGAATTTAAAGTGTGCATCACTACCACCCAGCTGCATATTTACATATCTTACAGGCTTCCCTCAAAAATGTTTAAAGGCTTGTCCCTTCAGTAAGCTTTCTCTCAGATATAGCACAGCCCATTTAGTAAATGCGTTTTTACAACTTTCTTGTTTTCTTCCTTTTTTTCTTTTTTTAAATCTTATTTACGGCAAGATGGTTTTCATTGTTGTTGTTTGTTTGTTTTGTTATTGTCATTTGGCTTTTGCTGCATAGTCCAGGCTAGTGTCAAGCTTGAGTTCCTCCTACTCCAACCTCCCAAGTGCTGAGATGATCACTATACCCAGCCAGGCACAGTCTTTTTTAAAGATAAAAAATAGTCACCATCTTTCCGAAGCATGCTCGACTGTCAGCATGCTCGGAAGATGCTGTCCTCTTCATTGTCCCTCCAGGATGCCGGCAGGTGCTAGGCTTTTACCACCTGTCCATAAAGGTCATCGGTGACCTTTGCATTTCATCAGAGCAGTCAGGGAGCAATGAACTTGCCATTTAGTGAGGCCTTTCTAGGAGCATAGCACTCAAACCCAGGCAGGACTGCAGATTACACAGATAATGTCCTGTTTAAACAAACAAACAAAGTGTGGGGAAAGAAGTGCTGGAAAGAATCTTGTAAAGCTTGCTGTGAAGGGAGTTGCACACTGCACATGGAAATTGTCTCCACAGGCCTTGTCAAACAGCCAAGGCTTAGACCTGGAGTCGGGCCTGTGTGTTGGTCTCTCTGTGTTGGCCTTGTCTCTTCCAGGCCAGCCTCGTTCCCTTACTGAGGAACCTCACTGCTGTCTAGCTTAGCTTCCGATCTTCCAGCTCTCCTTCCCAATTCCAGTTCTGGAAAAAACAGAATTGCATCATGGGACTGCCTCTTTGATAGAGGACTCTGTAAGAATACCTTGAGAGGAAACCTGCAGGGGTTGGGGTATATTGGGTCAACAATTCCAAAGATTTCATCACCTAATCTCAGGATTCTCCTTTATAAAAGTCTTTGGAGAAGAGTGCTGTTATTTCTGTTCTAGAAATCATGAAGCTGTATCATGAGGTCAAGTGGCTTGACTGAGATCACATAGCTTAGGTCAAGCCTCCAACTCTAGTCTCTGGCTCTAGATGGCTTGCTTTTGTCCAGGACAGCATGTTTCTTTTCCATTGCATGGGAAGGAACCAGAATTTAGATGTCAAGGTAAAGTAGCAATGATGGCAAAGTGGCAAGAAATCTGATTTTCTCTCCAGTACCCTTAAAGGTTACTACCTTAAATTTTTCAAAAAAACAAAAACAAAAAACAAAAAACAGCTGGGCGGTGGTGGCGCATGCCTGTAATCCCAGCACTTGGGAGGCAGAGGCAGGTGGATTTCTGAGTTCTAGGCCAGCCTGGTCTACAGAGTGAGTTCCAGGACAGCTATACAGAGAAACCCTGTCTCAAAAAACCAAAACAAACAAACAAACAAAAACAAAACAAACAAACAAACAAACAAAAAACCAACCTAAAATCATACAAGATCTTTTAAAATGAACAGCAACATGTGGTGGCAGATGGGACTTAGATGTCCGAAGACTGCCTGTAGGCTCACCAGAGGGCAGCAATATAATTCTCTGATAAAGCTAACTGCCTAGTTAGAGCCATCTCAGATTCATCCACGGGGTTGCTTAATGATCAGGAGCACTGCTGTGGGGACCATCTGTCTACACATGTGCACATGGCTGGTCTGCGGAAAAAGAAGCAGGAAGGGAAGAAAGAAAGAGGCATCTGTGCCAGGTCCCCACTGCTTCTCTCCTGTGCCAGTCACCTGATGTGGCTGGGATTCTGCTCAGTGTGCCTAGGAGGCAGGATACTTGAAAATTGCACATACTGTGTGTGGTGCACAGAAGGATGAGGATGTTCTAATAGTTTTGCTGAGTCTTAG
The DNA here is from genome assembly GCF_947179515.1 of Apodemus sylvaticus. Taxonomy (NCBI): domain Eukaryota; kingdom Metazoa; phylum Chordata; class Mammalia; order Rodentia; family Muridae; genus Apodemus; species Apodemus sylvaticus. The sequence goes on from NC_067481.1 coordinate 47,605,863, forward strand.
AGGCAAGCTCAGTGGGTCATTTTGTCTCCAAGTACAGGTGTTGAGTTCTCAAAGAGGGTCACAGTAGAAACTACTGGCCAGTGACTCACCAGGTTCAGGCCACCACTGCACAGTAGTGGTCTGCACATAGGCACCTGGCAGAGGAGAAACACAGGGTGATAGAAAGCAGACATTTTGGGTGGTTCCTTCTGTTCTTAATTTGGATCCAGTTTGAAATGAGAAAGTGTTGTCATAGTGTCCAGGGATGGAGCTAGAATCTCCCAGCACATTTTCTGATTATTCATATAGGATGTGTGTGTTAGTTTGTTTTTATTTTTTTAAAGGAGAATCTTCTCCTTCTCTAGGCATCACACTTTTCTCAGGTACGAAATGTTCTGTGGTACAGTTGACTATCATAGGCCAGATAGCAAATACTAGGCTGTTTGTATGTTGAGAAGGGACTTACTCTGTAGAGCAAATGCTTCAGAGGAAACATTTTGACTCTGGGAAATGAATTACACTAAATTTCACCCACTTCAATATATTATTATAACAAGCAAAGACTGCAAAAATATCTGGCAGACCATTTATCTTTCTTGAAAGACTGTGAAATACAAGACTGTGTGAGTCTTGCTTTCTGGAAATGGAAAGTTGTGTCCTCAGTGGAGGCAGTCTGCAGAGGATGCAGGACAGTAGCTTTTTCTCTGAGCCTTGGCACTTAGTATATAACCTGTTCTTTTGCATGTCTCTATAACATAACATGCCTTAAACATCACATACAAGGCATGGCCAAGAAGGCAGGTCTTTCCTAATGATCTGTTGCTTACAGGCTTCTATGGTCTTTTTGACATCGTGACTCAAAAGCATTTAGAAGCCTCCGATGAGTTTAGAATGTACCCACCACTCTTCTGTAGTGGCACCTTGGCATTAAACTCAGTTACCCCAGCAGATGCTACCAATCTAAAGTGTAATGCTGCTGTGGACTTTGAACCGCTGCTTATATCTTGAGGTTGTGCTTGAAGTTGGGGGATTGGCAGAACACTAACCACAATGCAGAATCATTTCAACACTGCCACTCAACACTGACATTTAATCTCTGGCGAAGATTTATTCAGTTTTAGCTGTGCTATATAGCTTTGGCTAGATGCCTTTGGTAAAGGGCTGTATAACTCATCACCAGTGCCATGTTCTCTCTAATTTTATTTTATATGCATGGATGTTTTGCCTACATGTATGTATGTGCACCATGTGTGTGGAGAAGGCATCAGACTACCTGGAACTGGAGTTACAGTGAGTCATGAGTTGTCTTGTTTGTGCTGGGAATTGAACCTGGGTCCTCCGCAAGAGCATCCAGAGCTTACCTGCTAAGCTGTCTTTGCAGACACATCAGAGCCACTTTTGAGGATAAGAGGGAGCTATTCATAATTATACTGAGAAATACTATAACCCCTGCATTGGGCAGCTGAGGCAGAATCGTGGTGAGGCCAACCTCTACTGCATAATGAGACTATGTCTCAAGTTATTGGCTCATTAGCAGAGTGCTAGCCTGGCATACAGGAGTAAAGTCCTGGGTTTGATCCCTAGAACATCTTAATACCACATGGTAGTAATCACATGTTGGTAATCTTGGCACTAGAGACAGGAGGAGTAAATATTCAAGGTCCTCGTAGGGTGCATGGTGAGTTCTAAGGATGCCTGAGCTCTGTGAAATTGTGCCTCAACAAAACAAAGCAATGCAAGCCAATCTAAAATAATAACAAGAATAACTTTGTTATATTGATGCAGTCCTCACATAGTGGAAGTAGGATTAACTAGCTAATCTGAAACAGACAGCTGCCTTGTATATTCATGTCCTTTAGTATGTACAACTGTTACACAGCTAGTTCAGTCGAGGACTTTATAAAGGCCCTGGGTTCTATTCTTAGCACTGAAAAAATAAAAAAATCACACACACACACACACACACACACACACACATCCTCCTCTTCTACAGTTATCCCAGGACCCCACAACCAGATTTCCCCTTCTGAACTGTTTACATAGCAGAGTGTGCAAGCATCTCTCGCTTCAAGAATTCTGCCATTCATCTGATGCTGCTTCTCCATACCTCCTCAGTCATAGCATATACTTATAGAATAAAGGTTTGCTGGAGTCAAACAACTTCAACTACTACTACTACTACTACTACTACTACTACTACTACTTCTTCTTCTTCTTCTTCTTCTTCTTCTTCTTCTTCTTCTTCTTCTTCTTCTCCTCCTCCTCCTCCTCCTCCTCCTCCTCCTCCTCCTCCTCCTCCTCCTCCTTCTTCTTCTTCTTCTTCTTCTTCTCTCTCTCTCTCTCTCTCTCTCTCTCTCTCTCTCTCTCTCTCTCTCTCTCTAACTCTGTCTCTCTTAATTTAAAAGGTCTCCTTAAGTAGCTCAGGCTCATCTCCAATTCTTAGTAATCCTTCTGCCTCAGGTACCCAAGTGCTAAGATTAGAGGCATTAGCCACCATGCCTAGTTCAATCAGCTTTTCCTATTAATGGCCAGATAGTAAGTATTTTTGTCTTTGTGGGCCATGTTATGTTATGGCCATCCCTGTGACAATGAGCAAAGTAGGCTGTGTTCCCAAACCACAGTTTTTTACCTACACAAGACAAGTCTGGGCCTTGGTTTGCTAGCCCAGCTTTGTATCACTCCTGTCTCCCCATAGTCTGTTTTTGTCACGTTTCTAGCATCTTCCCTGTTGTCAGTGGCAGTCCCCTGTCTTGATCAGATGTAAGGAAGGAGTGATTACTCTTCTTCACCTTCAAACACTTGTTTGGTTTTGGTGATATACATAGTTATCCTCGGCCTTCTCTGCTCATGCTGGTTTCTCTCTTGAAATTTTGCCCCCTTCTTATAAACAGCTGAGCCAAGTTAAGTGAGGGCTTGGTTCTCTCCTCCCTTCCCTCACTTTCCCTCTCCTCTCCTACAAGGCACCTACTCAGAACATACCTGAATGACTGAAAGAGTGAATGAGATTCTGACTGGTGTGACTGAGCGGCTCTGTTGCTGTGGGTTTTCACAAGCCACAAAGTCCATGAGCCCTCCATGTGTGGAGCTTCCCCTCCCTCCAACCACAGGGGATGTGGAGGTTATAATGGTTTTAATGTGTCCCATCCACCTTTGTGGGGTTTAATTTTCTTGGAAACATTTGTATTACTACTAGCTTCAAATGTATCCTTCTGACTTCATTTCATTGGTTTCTAAGTAGCACACCATAAATGTCGAAGATTTGACACAAATCAATGGCACAATCTTTTAGAACTATTATGTAGATGAAGAGACTGATACTCAGCAAGTATCCAGCGCTTACCTCACTTCTAACTTGGAGCCTCTGCTGCCTTTACAGGTGTGAAAGTTTGTGTACACACTGAAAGATAGATGTGTATCTTGTTTCTTATCAGTAGCATGTATAGTAATCACTAAAATAGAGAGAATGCTTTAGTTTTAAATAAAAATGTTATACCAAGCATGGTAGCATGTTCCTATAATCCCAGCACTGAGAAAAACAAAGGTAGGAGGATTGCTGCAAATTCGAGGTCAGCCTTGTCTACAGAGAGCTCTAGTCCAGCCATGGCTACATAATGAGACCCTATCTCAGAAAACCCAAGACTTGATTTATGTGTTATGATGCAGATTACTAAGAGTCTTTAGACTTCAGTTGTGCCCATCTATGAGGCTTTGTATCCTGTTCTGGTGCAGTGAGACTGTACCTACGGCGAATCAAGAGTTTCTGGTCAAAATTTTCAGGAGACTGAGACTGATTATAGTGACTAATGCTTCCTCTCCTTGCTTCTTGGTTTTCAACTACTACTTTTATTATAGGCACTTGAAGAGGCCCAGAAAGCCATTCAGCAACTCTTTGGCAAAATCAAGGATATCAAAGACAAAGCAGAAAAGTCTGAACAAATGGTGAGTTTAGGTTTCATCCAGTCACAGTAATTACAAGGCTCTTCTTTCCCATGCCTGGCAGTTGTAGTCATGTACCCCTGTCTGCGAGTGCACCCAGTGCCTCAGAGGAGCTGCTGGACACGGGGACTCACTGGCCTTGCTGCCCTACATTTGCAACCACTTTCAAATAGGAAACAATTCGGTTTCCTAGAAAATAGTTTCCTAGGCATTTTGGATGCCATTCTTCAGCATGTCTGTAGCACACGTTTCACAGTTAAGATATTTGAATTGTAGTCTGGTACATAGCACACTAATGCTGGTCCTGGCTCTGGGTGGGGGTACCATGCCCAGGATGCATGCACACAGTCTTCTTTAGTTCCTATTCTTTGTAGGTAATCGGCTCACAAGTTACCCTGCTGACCGGGAAGACAGCCTGCACCACAGCTGCTCCTCGGGTGCTACCAGGCTGCACTGGCTTTCTGGGCTGAGATTCTAAGTCATGAGATGCATCTAAACGACAGTTTTCTCAATACGAAATAATATCTGCTTCACAGGGGCTCTGAGCAGAGTGCCTAAGGGTCCGCATTTTTTTGAGGAGGACAATTGTGCCACCAAACAGTGTGACTCTTGGTGAAAATGACATTTTCTGGAGTTTGTTGTACTTAATTTAGTTTGCTTTGACTCTTAGGGTTTTATTGTGTATCCCTGACCTGGAACTCAGTGTAGATAGGGCTGGCCTTGAACTCAGAGATCCATTTGCCTTTGCCTTGTAAATATTCAGTGGCTGAATTCAGTGGTTGAACTCAGCTTTTGTTGTTGTTGTTGTTTTTTTGTTTGTTTTTTTCAAGACAGGGTTTTTCTGTGTAGCCCCGGCTGTCCTGGAACTCACTCTGTAGACCAGGCTGGCCTCAAACTCAGAAATCCACCTGCCTCTGCCTCCCAGAGAGCTGGGATTACAGGCGTGCGCCACCACCGCCTGCTTTGAAATCAGCTTTTATGCTCAGCAGTAATGTTTCTAAGCTGCTGTTTGAGATTGTATTCCCTCTTCACAACCATCTGTAACTCTAGTTTAAGGGACTCTGATGTCCCCTTCTAGGCACACAGTGGACCCAGACATACATGCAAGCAGAACATCCCTACACACAGAACAAACAAATGGTTTGTTAAAGCCTCCTAGATGATAGCAAGGCATGGTGTGTGTCTGTAACTCAGCCCTGGGGACACTGCAAACAAACAAAAAACAAACAAAAAACTGGGGAGATGACTCAACAGTAAGAGCACTCACTTGCTGCTCTTGCAAGGGACCTAGTTTGGACAGCACTCACATTAGACTGCCTACAACCAACTTAACTCCAGCACCAGGGTATCCAGTGCCCTCTTCTGGCCTCTTTGGGTACCAGTATATATACATCCACATAAAAAAATAAAAATGAATCTATTTTCTATTTACCATTTTTTTCTTTTCCTTTTAAGGAAAAGTCCCTTTTCTCTTGCCAGTTAGTGGTGGTGCATGCCTTCAATACAAGCACTTGGGGGGCAGAGGCAGGTAGAACTCTGTGAGTTTGAGGTCAGCCTGGTCTACAAAGTAGTTCTAGGACAGCCAAAGCTACACACAGAGAAACCCAGTCTTGAAAACAAACAAATAACAACAACAACAACAAAAGATAGGGTCTCTGCATAACACTAGCTGGTGGAACTCACTATTGAAGAGCAGGCTGACTTCGAACTCCAGAGATCTGCCTGCATCTACCTCATGAGTACTAGGATTAAGGCATGAGTGAGCACACCCGGCCCAAATGCATATTTAAAAAAGAGAAACAAGCAAACAAAACATGAAGGGGGCTAATTATTGTAAGTTATTTTAGTTTTGTATTGTGAGAGTATTTATATTTTTTCCTAGGGGGCTAATCTGAGGCTGTTTTAAGTGATTTTATATCTGATTTTCTTGTAGAGTGACTTGAAGGAGGGTTTAAAGCTTTCTCACCCTTCCTGTTTTCTCTTCTTTTCAATGTTTAGGTGAAAGAGATCACCCGAGATATTAAACAGTTAGATCATGCCAAGCGCCACCTGACCACTTCAATCACGACCCTGAACCACCTGCACATGCTGGCTGGCGGGGTGGACTCCCTGGAGTAAGCGGTGTGAACTCTCTCAGCGGGCCCATGGGAAATGCTGCTCATGAGGACAGTGGCTTCAGAGTTACTCACTTCCCCGCCAGGCCAGCCTCACCAGCCTGCCCTGCTTTTGGAACACTGACCACAAGTGTTCAGTCACTGTTGGTGTTCACGACTTAACAAAAGAGCTGGGATGTCGCCCAGTGGCAGGCAGAGTGCCTGTTTGACCTGCCCACAGCCCTGGCTTCTATCCCCAGGACTGCAGAAGACAGCAGACAGTCTGTCTTAGTGAAAAAATGATGGGCAGGCGACCCAAGGAAGCCACAAAAAGCCCATGAGAATGACCCTGAGAACTGGGTCGTCTCGTGTGGTAGATCTAGACCAGAAAGTCAGACAGAGTGACTCAGCCCCAGTCACTCTCTAGGGCCTCTGCCTTGGCAAGTATCCCTCCTCCTACTGGGCTGAGTTTCATTTCACCAAAGAGACAATTTCTAAACAAATCTTTGACATACAGTTTAACCCACTTTTTTCTTAAACCTGTGTTTTCAAGATTGTAGTTTTTTTTGTAGCACATTTAGAAACAGTATTAAAAGAAGGCCCTGGCCATTTACCATGAAGCAGGGTTCAATCCTCCTGCTCCAGCACCCCAGCTCCCTTCTGCAAAGGGTCGCAGGCTGACTCCCCTGCCCTAGTCCTAGTGGAATCTCACATGTAATCAAACCAGCCATCTTCCCAGACCTGCAGCTCTGGCAGGGATGAAGGATGCCCAGGAGGAAGGAGGAGAGGTTGTATCACTCCTAGCTACTGCTGGGCGTACAGTGGGTGGCAGAGAAGCCCTGGTCCGTTGTAGGATGATCATCCAGGGCAGCCAGCCAATGAGACTGCAAGAACCATCTCCCTCTTCCTTCCCATGGGGCACTTCGTATTAGCAGGTCAAGATGGCAGTGGGGTACGAAGACTTGAACTTGAGCCTCTCTTTGAAATTTTGTTTTTTTTTGTTTTTTTTTTTGAGACAGGGTTTCTCTGTGTAGCACTTTGAAATGTTTTATAAAGGAATTACACATTTAATGTGAAAGCCAATGTAGACCTAATAGTTTGTACCTCATTACCATGTATAACTTGATTTTATCAGCATCTTTTATTTATGCTCCATTTACTTAGGAGTAGGGCAAGTCAATATCTCAGATGCTGTTGTTTATCATTATCTTAAAATTACTTATTATAGTTAACTTGAAATTACAATCATCCTTTTTTGTATTCCAGAAAAATGGTTTGATTCTTCTGTGCACAACAATACTCAGTGATATTTTACACAGTGTTCCCTCAAAATCCTACTCCTCATGCAGTGCCCAGCCCAAACCCATAGTCTTCCCAGAGTCCCCTTCTGCCATCCACTGAGCATCACACACACATACATACACACACACACACACACACACACACACACACACACACACACACTCCTTTGTGCCCTGAGGCATATAGTTTACATTGTTATTTAGACCATACTTTACCTTCTTGCTATTAGTTAAATGTTTATTTGACCAATCCATTCTGAATGATGTCACCTTGAGAGTTGGAGCTAAATCCTAATCTTTTTCCTTCCCTAGTACTTATTCTAAATCTAGCTATCGTAGATCATCCCACAGCTGCTATCTTGTGTTTTTAGTGACTATTTCTCAACTTCTGTCCTTGCAGGGCCATGACCAGGCGCAGACAGTATGGAGAAGTTGCTAATCTCCTTCAGGGTGTAATGAATGTTCTGGAGCACTTTCATAAGTACATGGGAATCCCACAGATCAGACAGCTTTCTGAGAGGTAAGATGCCCTCACAGACAGTGGTCTTTGCATAAGAAAAGATGGTGCTGCCTGCTTCTTCCCTCCCACCTTACTCTAGGAAGCAGCTTCAGATGCTTGTGACCTACCCTACGATGCCCTTTACCTTGTCTTTGCAACCTGCCCTTTTGACCTACTACTAGGTCAACTAGTACACTCTTGTGTGTTTGTGTGCATACAGCTCTCCATTGTCTACAGAGCTGGTGGTCTAAAAGTTACTTTGCTCATGAGCCTTGGCCAGGCTTGGGTAATAATCCTTCTCTGCTCTAGACACTGTCAGTTAAGGCAGTGAAGATGGGACCAGATGTGCACCGAGAGAGAGCCTTGTTGTCTTCATGGGTTTCTCAGGCTTTCTCATAGTAGGACTGTTGAGTTCTGAGGATGAATGCATCAGGAGAACTTAGCCTTTGAAGTCACGTGACACCACAAAGCCACTGTGAGTCAAGAGGAAAAAAACATGTCTTCCCCTTTTCCTTTGAATGCCAATGGCACATTGGTGAGGGCAGCATGTGGATGGATGCTGTGGCAGGCTTTAGACATACATGGTGGCACCAGAATGTCAGACACAGGGAGGAGTTTATCTTTGACCTTATTCATTCTTCCTAACATCCTCGAGGTTTCCCTTTATGAGTACACTGTAGCTGTTGGTATTCTGTCTAACTCCACCCCACACTTACCTGGCAACAGTCAGGTATGTCCCCCCCACATAGACCTGGCCCACTATAAAAGGGGCTATTGCCCCTCCTCTCTCTCCACTCTCTCTCATCCTACTCTCACCTCTCTGCCCCTTGGGCTCCTCTCCCCTCCCCCGTCTGTCCACGTGGTCATGGCTGGCCTCCACTACTCTCTCTCTCTCTCTCTCTCTCTCTCTCTCCCTCTCCCTCTCCCTCTCCCTCTCCCTCTCCCTCACCTTCCACTATACTACTAACTCCCAACCTCTACCCTGAATAAACTCTATTCTATACCATGTCTGTGATGTCTGTGTGTGTGTGGTCCCTCATAGGGAAGAGGTGCTTGGACATGGGCCCGCCTGGGCACCCCCTTCCCCCACACCGCCGAGCCACATTTCTCTGAACCCCCCCTTCTCTCTCTTTTTAAGCCCCCTTCATTGATGCGTTGGCCTTTCAGTAGCTGTCTTCAGACACACAGAAGAGGGCATCAGATCCTCTTACAGATGGTTGTAAGCCACCATGTGGTTGCTGGGAATTGAACTCAGGACCTCTGGAAGAGTAGTTAGTGCTCTTAACTGCTAAGCCATCTCTCCAGATCCTACCCTTAAGTTTTGGTCCTAGGTTCAGATCCAGTGAGAAGGTTCTTAGGAAAATGAGGATTCTGAAGAAGGGAGGGGCAGTGAGTTCAGTGCCTTTTTGGCCTTTTCTATTAGAGAAAACAACAGAAAGAAAGAAAATCTAAAAATCCTTACTTAACCTTCCTCCAAGCAAAGGCAATGTGGCCCCCAGCTGCAATCTTTCATTCTGCCTCTTTGGAAGGCCTGCCTGCTACACATTTCTATTCTTTGTTTTCTTTATGTAATTATACAAATAGCATAAATACACAATTTCCTTTATTTAAAAAGTCTAAACTGGATGTGGGTGGCCTGCATCTGTAGTCCCAGCACTCAGGTGGTTGAGCTAGAGAACTGCTTTGAGTTTGAGGCCAGCTGAGGATTTATAATGAGACCTCCAAAACAAAGAAAAAGACAAAAAATAAATAAACAGATACATCTCAGTTCTCTTAGCTACATTTCAAATCCCCTTGCACTTCCCGGAAGGAATAACTGCTGTTAGCTTGTTCTCCCTCTAGATTGTCTCCTCTGCACTTACAGGGAGCTTATAGAAGGGCCTCAGTCCATGTGCGGACTGCCATGGATGGTGTCCCGGGGTAGCGTGCGGTCTTCACATCCCTGGAGCCTTATTCTGATTCTTAAGACATACCTCTGTTCACATGTGTGCAAGTAGATCTAAAGCCTTTATATTTAAAAATGCATTTAAAATTTTAATAGCCACAATTCATTTACTCCCCCAAAGCTTTACAGATTCACAATACCATCTTGAAGTGCTTGAGTACCCATTCTAACATGCCCTCAACAAATTTGGTATGGGTGATTTTTATTTTAGTCAGTCTGATAGATGGAAGTCTCTATCTGCTTCCTTTAATTTTAATTTCCTCAGTAACTGATGATTGACCATTTACATTTTCTCTGTGCAGTATTTTGTTGTTTGGTTGGTTTGGTTTTGAGACTCAGTCTCACTGTGCAGTCCTGGCTGTCTGGTGCTTGCTGTGGAGACCAGGCTGTACTTGAATTCCGAAATCTGCCTGCCTCTGCTTCCTGAGGGCTGGGATTAAAAATGGGTGCCACCATGCCTGGCTCAGATTTCAGTTCTAATAAACTGCTTTATTTAATTTCTTTCTTGGGGTGGATTTTGGGATTTGTTTCTGTTGCTTTCTTGTTTGGAAACTCCTATACACCAACACTGTAACTTGTAACCTGCTGCCTTGTCCTTTGGGGCTGCTTTCTGAGTTGTGGCCTCAGTCTCCCAGTCTGCCTTGCTCTTCACTGGTGCCCACTCTGTTCTTTGGCCCAGCTGTTAAAAATTTTTACTACAACAGCAGGGTTTTTTGTTTGTTTGTTTGTTTGTTTTGTTTTATTTTTTGAGACAGGATTTCTCTGTATAGTCCTGGCTGTCCTGGAACTCACTCTGTAGACCAGGCTGGCCTCGAACTCAGAAATCTGCCTGCCTTTGCCTCCCAAGTGCTGGGATTGAAGGCGTGTGCCACCACCGCCCGGCTAAGCAGCAGGTCTTAATCTCCAGAATATCTAGATGATTCTTTCCTCAGGGGCATAATATCCTCTAAAATCTCTCAGAGATTCAAAACTGTTAGTATCTCTGAAGGCTCTGGGTTGCCCAGGTGTTTGTCTGTCCTATGGTATAAGGTTTGTTGACTCTTATTAGTAGCATTCTTCAGATGTTTGGTGAGTCTTAGTTGAAGGTTCATATTTTTTGGTGGGATTTTTAAATTTTATATTATTATTATTATCATCATCATCATCATCAGTATTATATGTTCTCTATTACTCTGATTAGAAATCACTACCATCTACTATTGAGGAGAGGAGGGATATTCTGCTTAAGGGTACCACCTAGCTTTTCTAAGGTTCCTGGGGCCAGATCTGTAGGAGCTGGCAGATGATTTGCTAGGCGCCTGATCTTCTTTTTTGTTTTGTTTTGTTTTTTGTTTTGGATTTGTTTTTTTTCTGAGACAGGGTTTCTCTGTGTAGCCCTGGCTGTCCTGGAACTCACTCTGTAGACCAGGCTGGCCTCAAACTCAGAAATCCGCCTGCCTCTGCCTCCCGGAGTGCTCGCCTGGTCTTCTTAAATATTGATAACTCTCAGGCCACTGCTGAGGCTCACAGACTCAAGGGGCCCAATCAGCCTAAGGCTGAGCATTTAGGGTAAGAAGACAGCACAGCTTCTGGCATCCACATTACAGTGACTGGAGCCAGACACATCCAGAAGTTTCTTTAGAACGCCTCCTGCTCCTGGTATCTACCATTTCCTGTCTTTCCTTATATTTTATCTGGTTTTTAGATTGTGTGCACCATGTGTGACCTGCATCTGTAGGTATGCCCATGTGTGCGTTTAGTGCCCATGTGTGTCAGAGGTGGGCTTTGAATCCCCTGGAACTAATGAGAGGAGGTTGTGAGCCCCCACGTGGATTCTGGGAACTGAATCCAGGTCTTCTGCAAGAGCAACAGTTGCCCTTCACATAAACGCGTCTGTCCAGCTTCCATGTCTTCTCATCCCTGAGAAGCACTCCTAGGCTATGATTTTGTTCTTTAGTCTTGTTCTACCAGGAACTCTACAGACTGTCTAGTCTACCAGCTCCCCTTTGCCTGGATTTGGTTTTTATTTAAGTCTTTTCATAATTTCTAAGAATCCGAGGCAGGAAGGGCGGTTTCTGCACGTGCTAGGTGTACCGTCTTAGGGTGTAGAAGTTCAGGGACTGTTCAGGAATGTCGGAATAGGCTTGGCTAAGTATTAAGGAAATCACCGCCCTTCCCCTCGCCCCTCCTACTCTTTTTTACACTTAGAGGTGGCTGGTTGCCATATCAGACTGGGAATCTGAAACTGCCAAGAATGTCCATGAGCAGGACGTCATGAGCTTAGGAAAGAAGGACCCATGGGTGGAGGAAGCCGTGCTCTCAGTGGGTAGGGAGGAGCAGGAAGGTGGCCCAGCCTGCCCTAGTCTTGGTGACTCAGTGATCTGCTGTTCCCATTCTTTTCTTCTTTCCATCATCTGTCTTGCATTAATGTACTGTATGCCTCCTGTATCCTAGGCCCTGTGAATGCTAAGCTGCAGCCCCAGCCCCACCAGACACCCCGCCCCCAGCTTTCTGATTCATAGTTGGTTTAATCTGTCAACGTAGGTCCACAAATAACTTGAGCAGCTGTATTTGACTTTAGTTTTTAAGAGTCTATACCTAAGAGAGATCACACCGTATTTATCTTTCTGTGTCTGGCTTATTTACTCTTAGGTCCTCTGAGTTTATCCATATTGTTTCAGATGTCAGCATCTTCTTTTTAAAAGCTAGATAAAAATCCCACTGGATATATGCACCATGGTTCTTTAACCCATATCTGTCCATCAAAAGACAATGTTTGTTTCTATATCTTGGCTGTTCTAAACTTACAACAGTGAGTAGGGCAGGGCAGCTATCTGTATAGAGTATGGATAGCATCTCCTTTGGGTATATACCTTATGTAGATTCATTTTGGCATTTTCAAGAACCTCCGTGGTAATTTCCATAATAGCTGTACCAATCAACGCCTATGCTATGGTGTCCAAGTGTTCTCATCTCTACATCCTCACCAACACTTTACTTTTGTCTTTACTTTTGATATTAGTCATCTTGATGACCTGTTATCTCAGGTTTAGAGGCAGAGACAGAAAGATCAGGAATTCACCATGTGAGACTATCTCAAAAGAAAGTGAAATAATATCTCATTGACGGTTGGTTTTTGGTTTTTTGTTTTTTTCTGAATTTTTAAAAAATACTTTATTTACATTCCAATTGTTTCCCCCTCTCAGTCCCCCCTCCCACAGTTCCTCACTCCATTCCTCCTCACCCTTGCTTCCAAGAGGCTGCTTCCCCCACCCGACTAGCCTCCCCCTTCCCTGGGGCCTCAAGTCTCTCCAGGATTAAGCACATCTTCTCCCACTGAGGCCAGACCAGGTAGACCTCTGCTACATATGTGCCGGGGGCCTCAGACCATCCTGTGCTCCTGGTTGGTAGCTCCTTCTCTGTGAGCTCCCTGGGGTCTGGGTTAGTTGAGACTACTGGCCTTCCTGTGGAGTAGGTCTCCCTTTCAGCTTCTTTAATCCTTTCTCTAATTCAACCATAGGGGTCCCCAACTTCAGTCCAATGATTAGGTGTAAGAATGTGCTTCTCACTGTGGGAGGCAGAGGCAGGCGGATTTCTGAGTCTGAGGCTAGCCTGGTTTATAGAGTGAGTTCCAGGACAGCCAGGGCTACACAGAGAAACCCTGTCTCGGGAAAAAAACAAAAAAAAACAAAAAAAAAAAAAACAAATCCAAATAAACAAAAAACAAAAACAAAAAACAAAAAACAAAGACTGTGCTTCTCTCTTGTCAGGCCTTTTGAGGGCTGCTTGTAGGACCTCTCTGAGGACAGCCACGCCAGGCTCCCATCTGTAAGAACATCATAGCATAGTAGTGTCAGCCTTCGTCTCTCCCCCACCCCCCAAGGAGATGGACCCCAAGTTGGGCCAGCCTTTGAACCAACCTCTTTTCCTTCAGTCTCTTCTCCTTTTTTGTCCCTGCAGTTGTTTTAAACAGGAACGATTCTGGGTCAGGAATTTTGACTGTGGGTTAGTAACCCTGTCCCTCCGTTTGAGGCCCTGTCTATCTACTAGAGGTGGACTCTGTGAGTTCCCTTTCCCTATTGTTGGGCATTTTGGCTACGGTTACCCCAATGAGTCCTGAGAGTGACTCACTTCACCTCCTAAGTCTCTGGTATTTTTTAGAGGGTCCCCCACCTCCCACTCCCTGAGGCTGCTTATTTCTTTTCATTTTCTTGGCCCTCTGGGCTTCTCTCCCCATATCTGATCCTGTTTCCCCTTTTGCCTTTCCGTCCCTCTGCCCTCTCCCACCCAGATCCCCCCTTCCCTCTGCCTCAGGGAAATGCCTCCTCACTTGGGCATTTCTACTTGTTACACTTCTTATTGTCTATAGGGTATATCCTAGGCATTCTGTACTTTTTGGCTAATAACCACTTATCAGTGAGTATATACCATGCATGTCCTTTTGGGTCTGAGTTACCTTACTAAGGATGATATTATCTAGTTCCACCCATTTGCCTGCAAAATTGATGATGTCCTTGTTTTATTATTAGATATTTTCTTTATCTACATTTTAAATGTTATCCTCTTTCCTTGTTTCCCCTTCGAAAACCTCCTATCCCATCCCCCTTCTCCCTGCTCACCAACCAACCCACTCCTGTTTCCCTGTCCTGGCATTCCCCTACACTGGGGCATCAAACCTTCACAGGACCAAGTGCCTTTCCTCTCATTGATGTCCAACAAGGCCATTCTCTGCTATATATGCGGCTGGAGCCATGGGTCCCTCTATGTGTACTCTTTGGTTGATGATGTCTTCGTTTTTAATAGCTGAATAGTATTCCATTGTATAAATGAACCACATTTTCTATACCTATTCTTCAGTTTTTGGGACATCTGGGTTGTTTCCAGCTTCTGGCTATTACTAATAAGGCTGCTATGAGCATGGTGGAGCATGTGCCCTTGTGGTATGGTAGGGTGTCTTTTGGGTGTATGCCCAAGAGTGGTATAACTGGGTTAGATTTGTTTTATTTTTATTTATGCATATGTGTGTCTGTGTGACTGTATATACATGTGTATGTATGTGTACATGCGTTTGTGGATATATGTTGGATCCCTTGGAGCTGGAATTAAAGGTGTTGATGACACCTGGCATGGGTGCTGAGATATGAACTTAGACCTTATGACGGAACAGCAAGTGCTCCTACCACTGCGCTCTCTAACCAGCTTCTGTTGGTTTCTAAATTTCTATTTGGTTGGTTGGTTGGTTTTGGTTTTCTGAGACAGGATCTCTCTACATAGTCCTGGCTGTCCTTGAACTTGCTATGTAGACCAGGCTAGCCTCAAAGTCTTGCCTATGCTTCCTAAGTGTTGGGATTAAAGGTGTTTGCTACCAAACCTGGCTTCCTTTTGGAGGTTTTGATTTGAGTATATATCTCTGGAGATGAAGTAATATTGAACTTTTTTTTTCATATACCCTGTTGATTTTATTTCTGCCTTGAAAAAAACACATATTTAGACCGTTTCCTAGTTTTTACAATTACATTTATTTTATTTGGGGGTGGTGTGTCAGTGTGCCATGGCATGCAAATGGAGCCTAGAGGACAATGTCGGGAGCTGTTTCTCTCCTCCCATCCCGTGAGTCCCTGGGTCACACTCAGGTCCTCGGGTTTGCTGGAAAGAGCCCGTTCCTCTCGCCTCCCTGGCCTCTGCTCTGCCCGTCCTTTTTTTTTTTTTTTTTTTTTTTTTTTTTTAAGACAGGGTCTTAGGTATCCCAAGATAGCCTCAAACTCTTCTTGTAACTGAATATGGTCTTGAATTTCTGACCTTCTTGCCTGCACCTTCTGAGTGCTGGGACTACAGGCATGTGTTTCAACCTGGTTATGAGCCCAGGAATGACTAACTAGTCAGGCACTCTACCAACTTATTATGCCTCAACCCCATTTTTTGTTTTTGCTTTTTCATTCCAAGCTATTTATGTATTTTGGATACTAACCTTAATGAGCTATAAGGTTCTCAGTATTTTCTCCTGATTCATAGGCTGCCTTTTCATTCTGTGGATTGTTCCCAAGCTCTCTTCAGTTTGAGACAATTCCATTGCTTTGGTTTGTTTGTTTGTTTGCTTGTTCTTTCCCTTCTTTTTGTCTGTGTTCTTAGTGTACTATTTGCTTTTTCAAAAAATATTTTTTTTTGTTTTTTTGGGGTTTTTTTTTGGATTTGGTTTTTTCCAGACAGGGTTTCTCTGTATAGCTCTGGCTGTCCTGGAACTCACTCTGTAGACCAGACTGGCCTCGAACTCAGAAATCCGCCTGCCCCCACCCCCCCAACCCCCCTGACCTGGAGAGTTGTCTCAGAGGTTAAGAGCAGCAGTTGCTCTGTGGAGGACCGAGGTTTTATTCCTATCAACCTCGTTGCAACCCCACCTCTGAGGGCACTGAGCATGCATGTGGTGCCAGATATGCTTGGAAGTGGAAAGAAAGAAACACATACACACAATAATAAAATAAGTGAATCTTTAATTTCTCAAAGGTGTCGTCTTTATAAATTTGCACAAACTTGGCGAGCACTATTAGCGCTGCATCTCTGAAAGCAGTGGTTCTCAGCTGCCCTAAAGCTGTGACCCACAGCTCCCCAGGTTGTGCGGACCCCAACTGTAAAGCTATCTTATTGCTACTTTACAACTGTAATTGTGATACTGTTAGGAATCAAAATGTATATATTTAATATGTAGGATATCTGATTTGCAACCCCTGTGAAAGTGCCACCTGACCTCCCCAAAGGAGTGGAGACCCATAGATTGAAAACTACCTTCTTAAGCCCATGCAAGAGGAAACCCCTATATTGTAGCATGTGTCAGCTGTGCAAGCATTCACAACTCCTGGCTGGACTTCCCCTCTGCTTGTCAGTGCAGTGTGTCCTGGTCCACGGCGCTGAAGGGAATGCAGTGAGCTGCCGGTCTGCTTGACTGCCACCAGGTTTCAAAGAGGTGCTGCCATTTTGAGCGGCAAAGTGTAAACCTCCTATTTTTAGTATCATTTCTAGTGAACTGTCCTCCTTATGTTTATATAGTGATGGTAGAACCATCTGGAAATGATAGAAATAAATGTTTGTTCAGGAGGAGGGGAAAAGCCAAGAGTCGCCCCTGTGCATTGCTCCTGTGTTAATCCTTACTGACTATAAATCGCACAAGTTGTCCTCAAGATTGTACTCTCAAGTCTTGGCCTGTACACTTGAAATACGAAGTTCATGGGCCTTGATTTGCTATTTCTTTCAACTACCCTTCTGACAAGTACCTAAATGTTTAATGTAGCATTGAAGGAAAGGACTTTTTTTTTCTTTAATATCTTTACATTTCTAATCCTCCTGGCTTAAGGATATCCACAGGGGCAAATGCTTCTAGTCAGTCAATATTTCCTGAGAAAGACCAAGAGATTCCTGCATTTCTTTAAAAAACAAAGAAAAAAGCCTTGCAACTCTTAATTTAGTTTTTTTCCACCTCAGAGCTATGTCTAACTTCTTACATGTGAGAAAGGCCTGGCAGGTTGGGAAGTCACATGGTGGAGTGGAAAAAGAAAAGACTGGATGGATCTGACTAGCTATTTGACAAGCTCTGTCTGGGCCCCCTCAAATTAAGCTGTGAAAGATGCTTTCTATGACCCCGGAGCCTCCCTCCAGGTCTCTGCAACAATCCAGGTTGAGATTCTTGGTAACACCTATTGCGCTACAGTATTTGACTAATCCATCCCATTCAGTCAAGGCATTGTGTGGGAGATCAGGTCACCTGATTTCAGAACAGTTGAGAGCATTTTCTTTGACTGTCACAGATATGTACAAGTCCAGTTTTTCTAGTTTTCTGTCCTGCTACTCCTTATGACTGTTATTAGGCTTAGGAAATGGCACCTTTGGTCAACTCTGATGTCATACAGCATGGATGAAGCCAAAGCCACTCACCGATTTCCTTTTCTAGGCAACAGAATGCTTCATTTCCTAGTAGTAACCAGCATCATGTAACTGTCATACATCAGGCTGTTTATTTGGATGCCAGGAAGAACTTTTTGTTTGTAGCTGGACAGGGTCTCTCTGTATAGGCCTGGCTATCCTAGAACTCACGGAGCTCCATCTGCCTCTTTTCTAAGTACTGAGAGGAAAGTTATGCACCACATGGTCAGCTGCAGAAGGAACTTCATCATTCCTGCTCTCTGTTAGGGTTGGGATGATGATAAGCCTGCTAACTTATTTCTAGGATCTTCTTTAGACAGTTGATTATTGTGTTAGTTTCTGTTACAGTGATGAAATAACCAAGAAGAACAGCTTAGAAAGTAATTGTTTCTGGACTAGTGATGCATGCCTTGAGTCTCTGTAATCAGGACATAGAGGCAAGTAGATCTTTGTGAGTTTGAGGCAAGCCTGATTTACAGATCGTGTTACAAACCAGTCAGGGCTATTTACTGAGAACCTGGTATTTGTTGTTGTTGTTGTTGTTGTTGTTGTTTTGTTTTGTTTTGTTTTTAAAGACTTATTTTGGTTGATGGGTTCAGTACACTGGCCATGTTGCTTCTAGGCAACATAGATAAGGCAGAGCATCTTTTGGGGAGCACATCATGGACCAGGGGACATGGCCTCAGGCAGACACGAGGCCAGAAAAAAAAAAGGAAAAATCTAAGATCTGAGGACAAAATACACTTTCTATATGAGCCAGTAAGAGGTCAGTGGGTCAGGACGCCTATCACCATGCCTGACAACCCCAGTTCAACCCTTGGAAATGTGTGCTAGAAAGAGAGAATCGACTCCTCCAAGTTACCCAGCCCTTTCTCTTTCTCCTTCAAGGGCACTACCCATCCAGCCATGCCCCCTTTTCCATCATCTCCCAATAATCCAATCAAATTATGAATCTGATGACCAAACCTTTAGCACAGGAAACTTTCTGGGAATAGTTCACAAGAAGCTGTAACTATATGGAAGATGTGGGTCACATCTCACCCAGAAAACACCTGTGAATGTGATTTGTCTTTGTCACTAATGTCTCCAGGGAAATAGCTGCTCTTTCAGTCACTGGGAGACACTTTAACAACCATTGCTGCAAACAATTCTAGGCAGAAGCTTATTCTTCTGGCCAATATTAATTATGTATCCACATGCCACCACTTGTAAAGGTGGGTGCTGTTGCCAGCTAGAACTGTCAGCTGGGTATTGTGAAATAACCAGGACTGGAAAGATACTGAAGTCTTTTAGCACAGGCCTCCATCTCCATCCTCACCATTTATCCCCTCATTTTGAACATTAGTTAGAAATCATTACACATGGGAGTCTGGTCTTTTGTACTCTAGTACCAAGGCCCATCATATACTGTGGTTGTCTTTCCAGCCACCTTGGTGTTAATCAGCAAGAACATGGAGAGGCAATTGTAGTAGACTAGGGTGGGGGTAACAGAGGCAGAGCTTAGCACAGCAATCTTGTTGAGGGGTCGGTAGCCCTGACCATCTGCCCATGTGTTCCTCTGATCAGGGGTGGGCCTCACCCGCAGGATTTATTCTGTGGCTCAGGAAAAAACTGGTGTTGTCTTTGTGCTTCCAAGAAGAGGGTCAGAACAGAGAGGCAATAGCATCAGGACCGTTGCCTTGTGACCTGGTCCCACAGCAGACAGCTTGCTGACTCACTCTGGGAAGTCGCAAGATGTTCTGAGGGACATTTTTTTTTTTTTTTGGTTTTTCGAGATAGGGTTTCTCTGTGTAGCTCTGACTGTCCTGGAGCCTGGAGCTCACTCTGTAGACCAGGCTGGCCTTGAACTCAGAAATCTGCCTGCCTCTGCCTCCCAAGTGCTGGGATTAAAAGCGTGCGCCACCAACGCCCGGCTGGGACAATTTTTTTTTATGAAAGCACATTCTTTTCTTTCACATTAGACTTTATACTCAAGGGAAGTTTCCAGATGTCTCTGAGGCAAATCCAGGTGGGGGTGGGGTAGATTCCAGCACAGCCATATCTTAAACACAAGCTGAAAAGAATATGAACTCTTCTATAGGAATGGTTTGGAACATTTGAAGATAGTGGAAAAACCCTGGAAAGTATTTGGAATCAGGCATGATTATAACTGTGCCACAGGAGGAAACTGAGTGTTCTGGGTCATGCCTATCCTCTCGTTAAAAATAAAATTTCAGCCCCTTGCCAGGTTCTCCTAAGTAGCCAAAGAAATTGTGGTTTTAAGTTCGCTATTGCTAGAAACTTTGTAAATCAATCCAGAAGTTTCAGGGTGGAGTCCAAGAAAGGAGGCATGCTGTTTCATGGTGCTTTTAGCAAAGCAAGTCTTTACCTCAGGGAAGTCCACCAGCTGCCCAGGAGCCTCGCTCTTTAGCTCCGCTCCTGGCTGGGACAAGCCAGGTATCCCTAGCAGAAGCAGCTGTCAGGGACAAGGCGAACATGATCTAGCGCTTGCTGATGGGCACTTCCTGTTTCATTCCCGCTGCTTTTCCTTTCCCTTTATTCACGCTGCACAGTTCTTGAGCACCATCAGTCCTGCTGACTCCATTAAGAACCAGCCCACCCCAGCCCACCCTACCCTTCTGCTTAGTTTTCCTTACAGTTCAGCTTTATTCTCTTGAAGTTAAGTCTTCCTCCAGTGCCTATTGCTTGTTCTGCCTGTCCTGTTTTGTTTTGCCTTTTGAGCCATGGTCTTCTTATACATCTTGCTCTGGCTTTGAACTTGTGATCCTCTGTCTCTACTTTTTCAGTGCTGGGATTGTGCCCAGCACTTTGGTGCCCTTCACTTTGAAAGAACAGTTCGTTGATCATCTTGCTCTTTTTTCTTTTATCTTAGAGAACATTCTTTTTGTTGTTTTAAAATGTTATAAAAATTATATTAAAATATTATAAAAGGCAAATTTAAACCACCCTGAAACAGTCTAAACCACTCTTCCCAGTCTGTGCCCCATAGAATAGGAGCAGTTGTTCCAGTGATACAACAGATTTGTGTTTGATCAGGCTGCTGTTAATATTTACATGAAATATAACTACCCCCAAATGAAATTTTATACAAGTTCACCCTATATACCTCACGGCAGGTAAGAGTAACCTAGAACTGTGTCCCGAAGGGCTGAGAGTACAGCTCAGTGGCAGAGCGCTTGTCTCCGTGCCCAGGGCATAGCATAGGCTCAATCCCGAGCACGAAAATAAAAATTAAAAAGAAAAGAAAAGTAAAACAATCTGTCCGTCATAACCCTGCTTCTGTGTGACATCTCTTTTTATTCACAGGTAATTACCTGCACAGTCCTAGAGATCTCCACAATTCCTGACCCTATGGGTCCATGTCCACTTGTACATGAGGATTTGAAAATGGTGCCAGTCATTAATACAGTCCCTTTCTCCTGCAGGGTGAAGGCTGCACAGACAGAGTTAGGACAGCAAATCCTGGCTGATTTTGAAGAAGCATTTCCTTCACAGGGTACCAAGGTACTGGTTTGTATTTTGCCTCCGATATTATAACTGTGTTCACACTTCCTGCAGGGAGAATGAGGTGCATGAGTGATAACTCAAGCTGTAGCGCTCCACAAGTGTTGGCTGGCACAGGCCAAGGGTCTGCCGACCCAGGTGTGTCACGATGCATTGCATCGCTGATTGTGTATCTGTGTCTTTCCAGCATCAGAAAGAGGAGTCAGGCCAGGAATGTCGGTTGGTAGAATACTTACCTAAGAATGCTCAAGACCTGAATTTGATCATTAGCCCCAAATAAATTTGGTATGGTGATTCATGTCTGTAATCTAAGCCCTAGGAAGGTGGGGGCAAGAGAATCAGAAGTTGGAATTCATCCTTTTCTACATAGTGAGTTTGAGGCAACCTGGGCTATGTTAGACCCTCTCTCTGGGAAAAATAAATGGGCATTTGTTTGGTTTAATTTAATGTGTGTCAGGTCTTGTAGCTTGTCTGCCCTATAAACTCACTTTCCCCCCTCATAGCTGTATTAAAAAAAAAAAAAACCCAAACAAACAAACTTCAAACCCTAATGTTTTTTAGGATTGTTACATAACACTGGTTTTGGTTTGGTGAAAAGACAACTGGGAGGCATGTCTGGGAGCTTATGTAACGCTCATGACACAGTCCAGAGACTCACTTTTAATGATGGGAATCCTCGGCTCTGGGATTTTCAAGCTCGCTGGTGGTGGAGCTGTCTCTGTTGTGTCTGCGGAGTCCTACAGGCTTTCGCCTGGGAGCTGTTGGGTACATGTCTCACTCAGACTCCCCTCCCCTGGCTGTCACTGTGCTGCAATTAGCTCCATCCTTCACACTGCAGCAGATGTCATCTTAATGCTTTGCATGTGTCGGGAGGACAGAACCCACAGAGGCTTGTTTTCTGTATTATTTGAGCTATTTGAAGAGAAAGCGTTTTGAAGGCAGAAGAAGCATTGCACCCGGCCAGCAGCATTCCTCGCAGGGCTCTGTGGGTGGAGATGGGGAGATACGTTCACTTGGGAGCCAAGGAGCATTTCCTGAAGCTGCTCTGAAATCCAATAACTGGAAATATCTTAATCACTCTCCCTCTGTGCTACATTTGAGGAAATAGGTGGGGATGGCAGCCCTGGCTTGAAGAGTGCTTTCTATAGACCAGCTCCTGACCTTACCGCCTCCGTGCTTTGTAGCTGACTGCCAGGAATCTGATGATTTGTAAAGCCTTTACTTGGAGAACCTCATCTCTCTAGTCGCCTGTTGTAACTCAGGAAAGGGATAGACTGGAAAGCCATATTCCTGTTGACCCTATAGGAAAATGGAGTCCTGGAAGCAGAAAGAAGTCTCCTGGCTAGTAGCTACTTTTTCAAGTTAGTGGCTAGTTGTGAAAAGTTGTCTTCCTACGTGACTGCCTTCCTGTGTTCTCTGCTCCATCCCATTGCATGATGCTTCAGAAGATATGGGCAAGGGTTGTCTTTACTGTTTGCCGGTCATCTATGGCCCTTCTACCCTCTCTCCAAGGTCCCATTGGCATATGATGTTAAAAGGGTTTATTGGCTTGATTTCCTTTCCTGGCTGTTTCTTAATGGGGAATTGTTAAGAGTTTTCTTTTTCCATTTTAAAAGGCTATTGTTTTATTTTTATACAAGTCCTTGCAATACTAATCTACAAGTTTTGCAAAGCGGAACCAAGATTTTTTTTAAAAGTATTGATTGGTGGTTATGCCTACCTCCCCAGCATTCTGGAGATTGAAGCAGAAGGATCATGAGTTACTTGGACTGCACAGCGAGTTCTAGGCCAGTATAGGCTGCACAGGAGATATCCTATGTTAAGAAAAACTTGAGCCTGGCATAGTGGCACACATCTTTAATCCTAGCACTTGGGAGGCAGAGGCAGGTAGATCTCTGAGTTAGTCAGGGATACACAGAGAAACCTTGGCTCCAAAAAAAATTTTATTTATTTATTTATTTATTTATTTATTTATTTATTTATTTATAAAAAGAGAGTGTCCAAGTGTGGTGGTTTGAATAAGAGTGGCTCCCATAGGCTCATGTGTCAAATACTGGTCCCTAGTTGGTAGAAGTGTTTTGAAGGATTAGGAGGTATGCCAGTTTTGTGGTTTTAGAAGAGTTTTGAGGTTTCAGAAGCTAGTACCATTCCTGACTCTCTCCTTCTCTCTGCCTCCTACTCTTGGATAAGGATGTAAAGTCTCAACCACTGCTTCAGTGCCCATCCTGTCCACCTGCTGCATGCCTGCCCACCTGCTGCTGGACCCATGGGCCCCAATAAACTCTTCCTTCTAGGCATTGCCTTGGTTATGGTGTCTCTTCCCAGCAATTGAAACAAGCTAAGGCCACCAAGGTAATCTAGTCAGTGTTTTGTAAATGAGAGAATTCAAGCTCCTGAGCCTATAGGTATTGGTCTCCGTGGCTTGCTGTTGAGCTCACACATTTTCATCCTGAAGCCTGAGTTAAACATTCAGTGTGTCCAGAGAACAGCAGAATAGCCATTTAGAATGGAGCAGGTCATTGTAACAGTTTGGGCTCAGGCACCTTGTGTGACACCTGAACATTAGTTGAGATGTACAGAATTGACAAAAACAGTGAGAAGGGCTTCAGAAGAACTTATGCTCATCCCGATTCAAGTCCATTGTTTTCTGGGTGAAGTTGAGTAATGTCTCTTAAGCCATCAGGTTATCTTACTAAACTGAGAGGTTCCAAAACTCTTTGTACTGTAGGGCCCATGGTCAGCATTACATTCAGGATGTACTAGCTGGTCAGTGAGATCCAGTTGCTTTGGTAGTAAACAAGGCCTTCTCAGCTGGTGTATCCTTACAGCCCCTCCCCATATCAACATTTCAAATCATGGAGCCATTACTGTAGTTACTGGCTGTGTGATTGGCCATCTGTGAAACAAATCTGGCAGTTTAGAACCTGGATGTGCTTTTTAAAACCATCACTCTTTTTGTCACAAATTTATCTCATTAGGAACAGGAATGACATGGTAGGGCATGGTAGGGCATGCTTGTGATCCCAGGACTTGGGAGGCTGAAGGAAGAGGACCCTGACTGAGTTTGAGGCCAGTCTGGGCTACATAGCAAGGTCTTGTCTCAAGGCAGGCAGGCAACAACACAAGCAATCAATACAACAGGGTCCTAGGAAGGTCGGAAGCAGGAAGAAGTGGCACATGTGAGTGACACTGCCTTTTGGGCCCTTCAATAGAATCTGTTGTCATTCTGGCTTTTTAGGTCACATTCAGTTTTGATACTCAGAAATTAAAATTTCTTGTGATCTTTTCTGGCTCTAATTTCTTGAATGTCTTGTGGATTCACCGGCTAGCTTTTAGGTTGGCTACTGTAAAACTAGCTTAATGTTCTTTTTTCAGGGCATAGGGAACTAAAATATTTGTCTCCTGAAGCAAGACAGGGTGTCTAGGGAGAGCACTAGGAACAGTGAGAGGCAAGGTCTCTTGCTCACAGCCAGGAGATACGCAGGCATGTCTGCCACTTGAACTCATGTATGCTTTTTGTTTTATCAGAGGCCTGGAGGACCCAGCAATGTCCTGAGAGACGCGTGCCTGGTGGCTAATATTTTGGACCCCAGAATCAAACAAGAAATCATCAAAAAGTTTATTAAACAGCATCTATCAGAGTATCTAGTACTTTTTCAAGAAAACCAAGATGTGAGTATTGACCAGATGAGATCAGATGAAACTGTTTTAATTTTGTTGAAAAAGAAACTAAGCCGGGCAGTAGTGATGCATGCATGTAATCCCAGCACTCTGGGAGGCAGAGGCAGGCAGATTTCTGAGTTTGAGGCCAGTCTGGTCTACAGAGTGAGTTCCAGGACAGCCAGGGCTATACAGAGAAACCCTGTCTCAAAAAAACTATATCCAAAAAGCCAAAAAGCCAAAAAAAAAAAAAAAAAAAAAAAGAAAAAAAGAAAGAAAGAAAGAAAGAAACTAATGCTGCCTTCCTCCTTTACTAATACAGTTAACTATCTGTGCGCTGAGCCACAGATACCCAGGCTGACTTTACAGTTTGGTGGTTCTTCACCATTTTGAGTCGCTGGCCATTTGGAGAAATTAATGAAAGCCATAGATCTCCCCCAGAAGAGTGTACCTGTGCACAACACTTTGCATAGTTTTAGGGAATTCATAGACCCTTGTTGCCCACTGTGTCCCTAGGCGAGAACCCCCGGGTCAAGGAAATAATGTGGTGTAGAGTCTTTCCAGTAGCAACAATGGAGGCTGTCTTTCTCTCTTGGGTCCTGGCTTCTGCTTACTATTTATTACCAGTTCTGAGTACTGAGTGGTTTTGTTCCCTCCTTCCTGAGGTCGCCTGGCTGGACAAAATTGACAGACGTTATGCTTGGGTAAAACGCCAGCTTGTGGACTATGAAGAGAAGTATGGCCGGATGTTTCCTCGGGAGTGGTGCATGACAGAGAGGATCTCCGTAGAATTTTGCCATGTGACGAGGTAAATTTCAGCTGTCCCCTGCTTCCAGGCCTGACTTAGTATCCATGCGTCCTGCAAATTGGACACTGTTTCCATCTCTACTAAATGATTGGCACCACCCTTACCCCAGCTACAGGCTCCTCTTCTCCTCTTGTCTCCAGGACTTCCTCATTGTCTAGACCTTGCCTTAAACAACTGGCCTGTCCTCCCTTACCAGTTTGGGTCTCACCAGTCAGATTTGCCTAGAGTGATTGATCATGCCCACACTTCCCTTGCTTCTGGATTGTGTCCATCTGAACCCAGTGTGTCCATCCATCATCATCTGACCCCTGACTTGCTAGGTGGATAGGTCCATAAGGACAGGGTAGTCTCTCTTTGAGGACATGGCAGACACTAAGGAAAGAATTTGTTGAATGTATTTCCATAATACAGCATTTCTCTTCTGTGATTTTTTTTTTTATATTGGCATCCGAACATCCTAGGCATTTTAAAGCCCTCCCATTCATCCTCCCTCTGCTGTATCTGTGAGTATAGTCTAGGCCACAAAGTTCCTTATGGAAGAATTACACCCCAGGAAAGTTAACTCAGGTATATCCAGGACAGATAAAGCCAGAGTCAAACTGTTTTGTTATTTGTAACTATACCAAACAGCATGGTAAATGGTTTTCATTGCTATTTGTTCCGTTCCAACGGCATGTAATTATATTTGTCTTTAGGTTAATACAGGAGGGAAAATACCTGCATCTAAAAATGACTCTGCTGCCGTAGTATCATTCATGGCAGTTCTCTCTATCTCTGTTCTCCTCCTTCCTCCCCCCTTCTGCGTCTCTCCCTTTCTTTCTCTTCCCCCTCTGTATCCCCTCCCTCCCCCACTCATGATGCTGGAGATTTAACCCAGAGCCTTGTGCATACTAGGCAAGTTCTCTTCCATTTGGCTATAACCCATCCCAAAACTGATAGAAAGGACCTTCAAACTATATACACTGTGAGACAAAAGGTTTTTATGTAATACTGATTTTATTTTTTTAAAATGGACTTTTAATGTTTATATCAGTTTTAAGTTCACATCATAATCAGGTAGTCATTGCAGACATTCCCATGCACCCCTCACAGCCCCTGTCTTACCTGTGCTATTCCTCTCCCTCCACTGGCGTGCTTACTGTCCTTAGACGTACCTTAACACTCTCACCAGGTTCCCTGGTTTACGCCAGGGCTCACTTTGGGTGGGGTACTTTGCTGTCATAGATGTAGATCAGAGATACAATATTTTTAAAAAGATTTATTTATACTTATGTGTTTGGATATTTTGTCTGCATGTCTGTCTGTGCCTCACCCACACAGGCCAGAAGAGGTCATAGTATCCCTCGGAGCTGGAGTTACTGATGGCTGTGAGCTGCCACATTGGGTGCTGAGAATTGAATCCTGGTCTTTGAAAAGAGCAGCCGATGCTCTTAACTACTGGGCTCTCTCTCCAGCCCATAGATACATTATTTAATTAAAAAGTATTGCCAGGCGGTGGTGGCGCACACCTGTAATCCACTCTGGGAGGCAGAGGCAGGCGTATTTCTGAGTTCGAGGCCAGCCTGGTCTCCAGAGTGAGTTCCAGGACAGCCAGAGCTATACAGAGATATCCTGTATTGAAAAAACCAAATCCAAAAATCCAAAACAGAAACAAAAACAAAAACAAAAGTTAAGTATTGATTCAGGGCTAGTTGTGGTTGTCAGCTTCCAAATCTTGTTAGCAAAGGGTGAACTTCTTGAGAAATTGCTTACAAATTTCTCTCAGCTTCAGCTGAGCACACTTGCCAGGCAGGCCTGTGTGAAACGAGGTGTGAGCCAGCTGGGACTTCACTAGCAACAGCAAGTCTTGCAGGCATTGCTCCCTGCTGCTGCCCCAGCTAGGGCCCTGTGACTGTTAAGCTTCAGTGTGGGGATTTTGGTGAACATCCTCCAGACACACTCACGGGCTCTTTGTTTGCCTGTCATATGTGTGGCAAGATGATGACAGCTTAGTGCTTACTCAGTACTCACCTGTTGCTGTCACCAAATAACCTGCATTCTGCAACAGAGCACCTAGGTACAGTACACACAGGCAGAAGCAGCCAAGCGTACGATGTCATCCTTCACTGGGTCTCCAATGGGCATTTCTAGGGTCTTTGATCTGGATAAAGAGCTGTATATTGAGTTCTCTAGAAGATGAAGAACTTTGTAATTTAGTAATTCATGACTTGTGAGATTATATGAGATATCTAAATTATATAGGAATAAATTTCACCTTGTGTTATTAGCAAGTGACAGAAAATTTGAAGTTCCAGGTGAGGTATTATGCTGCATGCCTTTAACTCCAGCATTCAGGAGTCTAAGGCAAGCAGATCTTTGAGTTTAAGGCCCGGGTCTATATATCAAGTTCCAGGGCAGCCAGGGATATGTACAATGAGACCCTGTCTCAAAACAACAACAAAAAAGAACCACATAGAAATATAAACATAGTAATAACTACATTATCAGATTAGCATCTATGATTCTTCATGTGTTCTTATTATGATGTGTATAGTCTTCCTGTGTGTGTACATTCACTCTCCATGGATGGTGGAACAATTCATGAGTTTGAAAACAGTTTTTATTACAGTATATTATTGTAATTATTGTTTTGTTATCTACGTTTCTGATGCTCTCTTACTGTGCTTAATTTATAAACCAAACCTCTCCGTAGATATATGTGTGGAGAAAGCATAGCATGTATAGGGCTTGGTACTACCTTGGGTTCAAGTGTCTGAAGAAAGTTCTTAGATAAGCCAGCCCCCTGTGGGAAGGAAGTCTATTCTGTTTCTATTCCCTAGGCTTTAGATTGAGTTGGTAATAGACCTCAGAGTTTGAAATACTCCTATACATTTTTCTTGAATGAATGTAAGCTATTCCCTTTGACATATATTTAATACATAAATACAAATATATTTATTTTTATTTTATGTACATCCTTCATGTATTAAGTTGCCCATGTGCATGCCTGGGTGCCTGTGGAAGCCAGAAGAAGCTTTCCTGGAACTGGAGTTACAGATGGTTGTGAGCCACCACGTAGGGGTCGGCTACTGAACCAGGTCTTCTACAAGAACAGCAAATGCTGTTAACCATTGAACCATCCCTCCAGCCCACTTTACCATGTCTTGAGTGAAAGATGTTTAACAGCAGTCTCTTTCTTTACTTTGAAGGACAGAACTTTCTAAAATCATGCGAGCCAGAGCTAAGGAAATTGAGGTGAAATTGCTTCTTTTTGCGATTCAGAGAACAACTAACTTTGAGGGGTTTCTTGCAAAACGCTTCTCCGGTTGCACCCTGACAGATGGAACCCTGGTAAGACCTTCCTGACGGAGCTGGGTCTGGGTACTAGAGGCTGGGTGCTCGGGCTCCCTTCATGGCTTCTCTGTAAAGCCACTTCATCCTTTGGCTCCTGTCTCAAATGATCCTTCGCTCTCAGCTCTAGAGGAGCTAGGACCCCAGGCACCTGCTGCCATGTCCAGTTTAATTTTCTCTTTTAACAAGGAAATGAACCAAATTAGTGATTGCAAAACTCCTAAAAAGCTTGATGTGGAATCTCAACTTGACATTATTGTTTGTTTGTTTAATGTCTGCCATATGTCCCACACTGAGTTATGTGCAGTTACCTGCACTCGGTTACTTTGGTTCATCGCTGTAGAAACCCTCTGCTGTGTTCATTTGACTTCCAGAGGTCACAGAGATAACAGTAAAAACAGACTTGTGGCTACTCCAATGGAGGAGTAAAGATGGAGTTAGGCCTGGAGCACGGCCCCGTGCATCTCTCACCCCTGCAATGCTCTTTAGCTCCCAGCTTTGCAGTTCTAAGGTCCTGGCACTTGGGAAGGCCCCTCTCCTTGCCCCAGAAGACCTTCCTCAGCATAGTGGGCAAGGTCGTTCAGCACTGGTTTGAAGAGAGGCTGTGTGGTAAACAAGAGCAGCAAAACCACTGAATAGCACCAATCTAGGTAGAAAAAAAATTACTAGGAGACAAACTTCAAGCTGTTTCTCGGGCGCAGAGAACAGCAGCCTCGCTGGGGGCCTAGGCCTAGGATTCCTGAAGGCTTATGGGCAGATCCCTCCCTCTTGGGAAATTCTTCCCCTGTCTTAGGTAGTACAGGTCCCTGGACCAACCCTACTGGGAGGGGTCTGCACCTATTTCAGTCAGACCAATTTATGGATAGCAGGTGTCCTTTTACATGTGGAGTATGGCTGGCTGTTTATGGAGATAGGAGGAAATTTCTGTTGTCTGATGAACAAGGTCCCTGAGTCTTAGAGCTCCTAAGAAATGCTGGGGCTTAGGTTTCGTTTCCTCATGGCCATCTCTCTGGCTAAGCTCAGACAGCCATTGTAGGGTACTGGCAGTTGTACCACCATCTGAGGAGTCCACTTTGTGATGTAAAAATGATGATAGTTCTGTTTTAAAGCATCTTACTAAAAGACAGCTGGAATCACAAAATACAGTTTCCACACTTAGCTTAAGATACATAGAGGCTGGGTGGCGCCACAGGCCTTTGATCCTACGAGTTGGGCAGTAGACACAAGAGGATGAGAAGTTCAAGTCATTCTCAACCACAAATTAAGTTTGAAGCTGCCATGGGCTACAAGAACTCTGACTCAAAAGGCAAATAAAGAAACAATAACACAAAATCTTCACAATAAATAAGTAAATAAAATATATAGACAGTCCTCTGCATGCCAGCTCATTTTTAAGATTGATTTTATTTTATCAATAGAGGAAAAAAATAGAGGACAAATGGATGAAAGTATCCTTATCGTAGTTACTTTTCTATTTCTGTGATGAAACACCGTGACCCAGGAACTTTTAGAAGGAAGGATTGTTTGGGCCTGTGAGAAGGATGGGTTTATTTCCATCCTAGCAGAAAAGTAGGAGCTGGGCGGTGGTGGCACACGCCTGTAATCCCAGCACTCTGGAGGCAGAAGCAGGCGGATTTCTGAGTTCGAAGCCAGCCTGGTCTACAAAGTGAGTTCCAGGACATCCAGGGCTGTACAGAGAAACCCTGTCTCAAAAAAAACCAAATCCAAAAAACAAACAACAACAAAGGAAAGCAAGGGAGCATGAAGGCATGTGTCTTAGTCAGGGTTTCATTACTGCGATGAAACACCATAACCAAAAAGTAAGTTGGGGAAGAAAGGCCTGATTTGGCTTACACTTCCAGATCACTATCCTTCAATGGAAGAAGTCAGTATAGGAACTCAAGCAGGGCTAGAACCTGGAAGCAGGAGCTGATCTAGAGGCCATGGAGGGGTGCTGCTTACCAGATTGCTTCCCCGGACTTGCTCAACTTGCTTTCTTATAGAACCCAGGACTACCAGCCCAGAAATGGCCCCACCCACAATGGGCTGGGCCCTGCCCCATTGATCACAAATTGAGAAAATGCCTTGTAGCTGGATCTCATGGAGGCATTTCTTTAACTGAAGCTCCTTTCTCTGTGATGATGCTAGCTTGTGTCAGGTTGTCACACAAAACCCGCCAGTACTGCAAGGCAGCTGGAATAGTGGCAGACAATCACATCCTGAAGCAGAAGCAGAGAGCAAACTGGGACTGGCACATGGCTTTTGAAGCCTCAAAGCCTGCACTTGTTTCCGCAAGGCCCACCTCTAAGCCCACTCAAACAATGCCACCAACAGAGGAACAAGTATTCAAATGCCCAAAGTTCTAGGGAATACCACCATTGTCCTTAAATAAACTGCAAGTCACTAAAGGAACTAGTTAGCAGAAAAACCAGTGAGAGAAGTATGTGTGTCGGGGCTAGGACTAGCTCAGTGATAGAGGCTTGCCCTATATGCACAAGGCCCTCCCTAGATTCCATCCCTAGTACTGCAAACAAACAAAAACAAAACAAAACAACCCCCCCCACAGGCAAGTATTGTGTCCTGCTGAGAAGCCTATGCCTGGCAGCATCTGTGAGACCCTCATGTCAGCCCTTCCTGAGCCCTGCTTCTCAGCAGAGGCATAGGCAGCCTGCTTTCAGCCTGACAGAGTAGAGAATTTTCAGCTCTGAGCACCAGGCCCATCCTGAATGCCATCCCTAAGCTCTCCTGGTTTCTGGCTGCCCAGACTGGGTAGAGCACAAGTGAACAAGACACAGACCCCAACAACAGATTCTGGAATAGCTTTCAGCCACATGCCTGTTTTGAGCCATACCCCATCTCTATTTGCAAGATCCCGTTCCTTATGATGTCTGTTTGACTGTTAGGTCACTGTAGGATCATGTTGTTGTAAGAACATGTGTAGTACTATCTGGGTGTAGATGGCCCTCTTGTAGCTGATGACCAGGGAGGCCTGCAAACCCAGGTCTGTCCAGGACACACTGAGATTCTTACTAATCCAAGAAATCCCCCAGTGGTCAAAAGTGCTAGGCTTGAGGCTCAGGAGGACAGGACAGGAAAAGGGAGTGGATATGGCCAAAATACATGTGGATACTTGAACAAGAATGTCATTTTGCAGCCTCTTCATCACTTTGTAGAAGGAATATGCTGTAGCTGGAAAATAAAGTTCTAGAATAACGGGACAAGGAGGGTCTTGTAGACAGGCCGAGGCTGCTGAGCCGCAGGTCAGCAGAGCAGACCATGAGATGCCAGCCTGGGCTCCACTCCCGTGTGTGAAGACAGTGCCCTTTAGGCTTGTTGTTGTAAGAACATGTGTAGTACTATCTGGGTGCCACTTGGCTGATCACCAGCCACTTCTGTCTGGAGGGGCAGAGCTGGCATGCTTGTCTCTGGTTGCACAGTACTTCTTCACCTTGATTTCTGTGCACCGGGCTGGCTCCTGGTCTGGAACCTTGTCATCTGGTTGTTGTTGTACTCCATAGCTAGGAACCCTCTTCAGCAGGCCATGCCTTTCTGGTCATGTGACTGACATTTTCTGGCAGGACTAGTTTGTCATTCTCCCTTATAATCATTCAGAAGTTACTTTTCCAGTCAGGCTCCTAAGGGAGTTTCAGATCATAAATTCTTGACCAGGGACAGACAGACAGACAGACAGACACACACACATACACACACGTACAGAGACATGACACTGCAGCACATTGTAAACTCTTTATGTACTTTTCTCAGTTGTCAGCTGTCTCTCCGTGCACTTCTCCATGTAAGTCAATGTCTAACAAAGTTCAGCCTCTTCCTCTGGACCATTGTATGAATCAGTTATCAAGTCTCAACAGCCAGTCTGCATTTTAAGTCCTGACAATGGTGTCCCGTAGACAGTGAGGATTTTCTCTTCAGCGTGAGTTTTAGAACACTACTAGACTGCCATGGCCTCCCCTAGCTCTGGTGTGCTATGAGGGGCCTTACTGTAGGTGGTGTTCACACTGGCCCTGTTCCCTGTCATTACCTCACTCTGGACTAACGGGTCATCCATTCTGCTTGTGTTCTGTCATCCTTGATGGGAGGGACTCTGGTAAACCCCTCATGGCTCCTGACCATACTTGCAGTAGACGGCCCTAGGAAGAGAGTCCTCCACTCCCAGGCTACCTGCCAGCCACCTAACATGAGGATCTGCTTTCTCCTGGTCCTTTGCTGCTTGCCTCCAGAGAAGACTTTCTGAAAATCCTTTTTTGAATACCATTTTGTTTTAGGGCCTCAGAATAAACTACAAAATGGATCCAGGTGTAGCTTGATACTATTAAATACATGTTACATTTCATTGAAAGCTAGTAGACTCATTGGGAACAATCAGGGAGCAGGCAGTGAGTCAGCCAAACAGCCAAGCTGTCCTGAGACCCTGCCTTGCTGTTTGTTTCTTATGGCATCCCCAACATACACACACACACTCTTTCTCTTTCACACACACACACACACACACACACACACACTCCCCAGCCTTCCTTTAAAGTCATTGGTGACTCTGATGATAAAAGGGTGCATGATACATTTTTAACTGGAAAAGCTTTAAGGATGGTCTTGTTTTGTCTGCCTGTACTAGGGCTCCCAAGTTTTATCTCCATCCTTTCCTTCAGCTCTTCCTGCAGGAGTGAGCAGCCAGTGTTTGCCTCTTGCCTCAACTTCTGACCCTGCAGGAGGGATTTAAGAAAGTCTAAGGCTCACATGCCTTGAAATTAAAAGCAAATGTCTGTATGTGACTTAACTATATCCACATGCATTTTTAGTGACTTGATGATTAGATTGAAGGTGAGCAAAGTCTACCCAGCCTTCTGCTGAAAGCAGAGTAGATTGGGGTTAACTGCTTCTCTGAATTTTCTTTTTCTTTTGCTTTTGTCTTTTTTAAAAATAAGAATCCTCCTCTATCGTGCTGCAGGGGTCATTACCTTTGGCTAGTGTGTGGGTCATCCTTCAAAATTGAATTGTCATTTAGTTTAGAGGTCATTTTAATGTAACATATACTTGCCCAGCTTAAAAAATAACATTATAAAGATCTAAAGTTACAAAGGCAATTTTCTGGTTGGTCTTGTTTGAGGTTTTGATTACAGGGCCCTGCAGCCTAGGCAGGCCTGGACCTTGGGACCCTCCTGCTTCCACCTCCTGATCTGGGGCTGTAGGTAGGTACCACTACTCCCAGCTGGTGCCTGTCAGCCTTGACACTGGCACACAGAGCAGATAGTTAAACTGCCTGCACAGAGCATTCCACCCTTCTGCCTTAGGGAGGCCATCGGGAGAGAAGGGGAGCTTAGGGTTCCCCAGGGATCTGTTGTGAGCAAGGAAGTAGCTTTGTTATACCTGAGGCTCTCAGCAGTTTAAAAATATTTGTAAGTGGTTTCTTAAGTTTTTTTTCTTAAGATTGCATTTGTGTGCGCGAGTGCTCATGCGGGTGTGTGCACATGTACACATGCACTCATGCCTGGTGCCCAAGATTAGCAGAAATTATCAGATTCCCCAGGAACTGGGCTAAGGATGACTGTGAAGCACGAGTGTGGCTGGAATCGACCCTTGGTTCTCTACAAGAGCAATAAGAGCTCTTATCCACTGCGCTGTCACCACTCTAGCCCTCACCTTCCATACCTTCCTAACCTCCTCAGCCTCCCCAATGCTGGGTCTTCACTACAGTTCCTCAGGTGGAGAACTCCCAACCACAACATTGTTTTTGTTGCTACTTCATAACTGAAGTTCTGCTGCTGTTATGAATAGTAATATAAATATCTGTGTTTTCTGATGGTGGTCTTATGTGACCCCTGTTGCTCTAGACCCTATAAATAATTTCTTGATGCTAAAGAGATCTATCCTTACATTTTAATAGCATTTGTGATGGTTTGTATATGCTTGGCTCAAAGAGGTGTGGTCTTGTTGGAGTAGGTGTGTGGCTTTAAAACCCTCATTCTAGCTGCCAGGAAGCCAGTCTTCTCCTAGCGGCTTTCAGTTGAACATATAGAACTCTCAGCTCCTCCTGAACCACGCCTACCTGGAGGCTGCGTGATAATGCAGCTTGATGACAGTGGACTGACCCTCGGAACCTGTAAGCCAGCCTCAGTTAAAGAGTTGCCTTGGTCATGATGTCTGTTTACAACAGTAAATCCCTAACTAAGAGAGTATCCTAAAGGATAGTTAAGTTGTGCCTATTTCTAAGGAGAAGGTAATACTTAGTCAAGATATAAAATTTGGAAATGATAGGCATAAGTGAAGAAGCAGAAAAGAAGGGATCCGTTTTCCATCAGAATTGAGGACTTTGGTTGCTTTTATATATTGTGTAACTGACTGCAGGTCATGTCTAGAGAGTCTTCTGGTTTAGCCATTTCAGAGAAGACCATGGCCAATATCTAGACTTTCCCAACTCTGTCTCAGACTTGTGATGTGTTGGCATATCTTCTGTGCATATATAAAATCTTTTTCAAACTCACTGTATAGCAGAGGCTGACCTTGAACACCTGATCTTCCTGTCTCTGTCTCCCAAGTACTGTCTCCCAACTTTACACCTGGCTGTTACCTACATGTTAAACATTGATAGAGAACAAAATATTTTTAAAGTAAGTTCTTTTTCTCTTTAGCTGGAGCTTTCTAGTCTATTCTATTGAGACTCCCTTATGAATACACACACACACACACAGTATGCACGTTTTCTGTTTTCTGTACAGAAAGCAAAAACCTTTATGTAGAAACATTTGTGAGTGAGTACTAGTCAAACAAGAAAATCCTCTTCAAGTGTGCTCTGTACAGAGGCTCAGAGAAAGAAAAGTTGAATCGGATAGATGCTTACAGGTTAGTAGGGGAAAGAAACTCGTAATACCATCCAATGTGGCAGCCAGAGTGGGGAGGACAGTAAACACCAGGTGTGCTCAGCCTCCACGCTGCACTTGTGATTGTCAGCTAACGCCTCAGGCTGCCTAAGAAAGTACAAGTCAGGGACTGAGCTAGAGCAGTGTTTACAGAATGAGAGGTGCGGAGAGTAGGGGCTTTCATCTCAGAACTGAAAGCTTTCTCCTTCAGGGAAAGGGGGGAAATGGCCTTAAATTTCAGCACTCCTTCTTTTATAATGTAACATGTCCAGCCAGGGCCTCCAAAGAGGACTTGTATATGCAGGCCCAGATGTGGAAACACACCTGACTAAAGCCAGACTCTTCTCATAGTAAATGAGACAGCTTGGCTGGCCTGTGTGTGGCCCCTTCTGCTTGGAAGGTGCTGGGAATCCCATGTGAGCCAATCAGTGGGAATTAAGTTGCTATATGAAGAACTTTATCTTCCCTCTTGGACTTGAGATCCACTGTCATCATCGCCAAAAAAACGGATTCTCTTAAAACTGGAATCTCTTCCCTTCTTGGCAAATACTTCATTTCTTCTAGCAGCACAGAGTTTATAGAATGTGTCATTCAAGTTACTTAAAATCCAAATCCAAACCAGCAATTCTCCCTGGTCTACAACAGCTGCAGAGCAGGAAGGAGAAGTGTGACCAGGATGGCTGACAGCAGGGCTGTCGCCCAGAGGGCTGCACTGTGCCGGGGGTTGCGGTTGGCAAAGACTTGTTTTCCCCATGAAAACAAGTTAATCTGAGCAGCGGCATAACCCTCTGAACCATGTCTTGGGCTTGGTACAGGAGCATTTTTCAGCGAGGCGCTGAGTGTACATTAGGGGCTGGGAAGGAAGAAGCGTGCGGGGTGCTGTTCACACCTGTAAACAGCCCCACTGCTTCTGATTCCTAGAGAGATCCCAGAGGGACAAGTCCGTGCGACAGTCTATGTGGTGCTCAAAAGAAATGGTTTCATAAGACTTTCAGTCCTATGTCCTGACTTCTTTCTTTTTAGTTGCTTTCACTAAGTGCACACCTGTGGGTCTAGTACTAAGAAGGCAGAGGCAGGAAGGTGGCAAGTTCAAGGCTAACCTGGCTACCTTCTAAGTCACTGTCTCAGGAGGAAGAGACAAAGCCTAAGGCATTGCTCAGGTTGCCATCCCTATTAGTACTAGTGGAGGCGCTGCTTGTGAGCCTCCCCCGTGCCAGGTCATGTCCGGCTGCTTGCTTTCCGTTTGAGACCAGAGCTGAGGCTTGGGAAGCTGGGCAGACCCAGTAGTAGAGCCTGGACTTGAACCAGATATTTCAGATTCAGAGCCAGTGCCCTCCTCCCATCCCTGCCGTCCAGGGTCTTCATTTGAGTGGGTGTGCCCGTCAGTCTCCCAGCGGCTACAGCCGAAGTGTGTGTTCTTCAGCCCTTTCTTTCCCTTCCTTTCACTGGTTCCCTTCCCACCCACACCTCCTCCACCCTCATCCAAACTCCCTCTGGAATCCATGCCTCCAGCTTAGCTGGATCCTTCTCAGTTCTCTCTTCAGTACTGCAGCAGTCCCATGCCATCTCCTGCTCCCATTCCATCTCCCAAAAGCAGTGGAAAGATTTTATTTACGTTTTTTAAAATTAAATTTATCCATTTATTCACTTCGTGTGCGCACAAGTGTGCATGTGTGTGTGTGTGCTTGCTACTCACATGTGGAGGTCAGGACAACTTGAAGGAGTTGACTCTCTCCTTCCCCTCCCCTGTGTGTTCTGGGGATTAAACTTAGGTCATTGGGGTTAATGGCAAGCGCCTTCACCTGTTGAGACATCTTGGTTTCAGACATTTTTAAACCTTATATTAGACAAAGAATTTATATTAATCTTAGATATTTGAGAGGCTAAGGGAGATCACTTGCATGCAGGAGTTCAAAGCTAGCCTGGACAACATAAAGAGATCTAGTTTTGTTTTATTTTGTTTTGTTTTGAAATCCAAATTAGTATTTGTTACTTGTAAAAGCCCATGGTGCCACTTTCTTGTGATGAGAAGAAAATCTTAACATTCCTGCAAAAGGTACTGACTGGGCCCTCTGCCTTGTACCTCACACCTCTGCCATCCTTCCGGCAGACTCCGCAAGACTGCTGTTGTTAGTGCCTTCCTGTGTTACATTTCCTGCTCTTCCGTGTCCTAGCCTAGCATTGCCCAGGCAGCACAGGGCGTCTAGACGGGCAGACACATAATAAATGTCCATTGCATGGCGAGTGACTGCTGTTGCCCAAGCCCAGAGCACTCACCTCACAGTTCTCATGCTCATGTAGCTCAGGAGCAGCTCGCTCTTCTGTCTCCAGAGCTCTGCCCCTCTACCGCATGTCTTCCTAACAATCACTTTTTCTTCAGATCCCTCACAACGTGCTTCTGTGGTTGATTAAAGCCTCAGTCTCAGGAGACTGAGGGCAGAGCAGGTCTGTCTTACTCAATGCTTTCCTGGGTAACCAGTACATCCATTTGTGAGTGGATGAAGGAAGAAACGCAGTCCACACTTGGAATGTGCGTGCCCTAAGAATGTGCTAGGAGTTTCTTGTCCATGGTTCCCTCCATGACTTCATCCGTATACCGATGGAAGAAGGGAACTCTCCGTGGCTTCTAGTCCAGGGGCCCTGCTTCATGATGCTCTGCACGTTCAATGCTGCCTTTCATGTTGTCTTTCCTTTTTCTTTTATCCTTTCATTTGACTTTCTATGGGGCATAGACTTCAGGAACACTCTGCATCTGTTTCCTTGATTCTGGTTTTGTTTGTTTCTTCATTTATCCGATAAATAATACACCATGCTTTAAAAGTGAAGTTCAGCTATATAAAGGTCAAGCTGTTATTCTCAACTTTAATGGACTTAGCAGTAGATAAAAAACATTTACTTATATATAAAAGTTCAGATCCCGTTTCTTTCATGGAATGGTTTAGAGCAGGGCTTTAATTTTAGCAAAAATTAGAAAGAGGCCTGCTTTCCGCACCCACAAGGCACCAAGAGACGCAGAGTCATTGCAACTCTACTCAGGAGTATGACCCCAAACCTACAGCTCAGTGAATTTAAGGCCCCTAACTGATTTAATTGTTCACTTGTTTTATGTTTTTAAGTTTTTGATACAGGCTCTTAGGTAGCCCAGGCTTGCCTTGAATTCACCATGTAGCTGTGTCTAGGCAAGAACTCTACCATGGAGCTATATCTTTAGCTAGGGAGTTGTGTTGTGTTTTGTTTTGTTTTGTTTTGTCTTGTTTTGTTTTGTTGAAATGATGTTTGTATTCCCCTGCCTGGTTTCAAACCCCTTGACTTAAGAGATTCTCCTGTCTCACTTTTCAAAGAAACTGGGACTTCAGGTAGCCATCAGCATGCCTAGCCTAATTAATTTAATTGTTAAAGTTTAGGTCTGGTGAATCCTCTTTTTGACTATCCCCTTCCCTTAAAATATGAGTATTCCCACCCCCTCTTAAAATGTCAGCAATGTTGTTTGCTTGCTTGTTTGTTGTTTTAGACAGATTCTGAATTGCTAGGCTGTCCTGGAACTCACTGGATACACGGGCTGGATTCTGACTGGAACAAGCCTACAGGTGGAGGACTATGCTCTAGAGTGTTGTAATTATAGGCATGTGTCACTGTGCCCAGCCAAATACTACCAACTCTTCAAAAGGCAAAGCTTAAGAGCATAGGTTTCTAAAAAAATCCTCTCTCTCTCTCTCTCTCTCTCTCTCTCTCTCTCTCTCTCTTTCTCTCTCTCTCTCTCAATCTCCCTCTCTCCCTCTCTCTCTCTCTCTCTCTCTCTCTCTCTCTCTCTCTCTCTCTCTCTCTCTCTCTCTTGATTTACAGCAGGTCAAGAAGCTAGCATGCAGAGGTTGCAGATTTTAAATGTTTGCCTGATTGCTTGAGTGCACTCTTTCTTGCCAGTTTTCTGCAAAAGCCATTGTCTTAATAATGATTACCTTAAGCTGATATAGTCATCAAAAGGCTTTCTTCATATATAGAAGCCATTTTCTGACTATAAAATAGCACCCAAGTGTTTTAGGCAATAATTTAGTAGTTTAAATGTGAATAAACAGAATTATCTTAAAGTTCATAGCAGATACCTTAGGGGGTTTTGGTTTTGAGGGGAGAAGAAGATGGAGAGAGGAGAGACACCATGGGATAAGGGGTTGCAAGGAGCCAGGTGGTAGTGGCTCACGCCTGTAATCCCAGCACTCTGGGAGGCAGAGGCAGGTGGATTTCTGAGTTCGAGGCCAGCCTGGTCTACAGAGTGAGTTCCAGGACAGCCAGGGCTACACAGAGAAACCCTGTCTCGAAAAAACCAAATCTAAAAAACCAAAAAAACAAACAAACAAAAAAAGGCGGGGAGGAGGGGGGAGGGGGGTTGCAAGGACTGGCTATATCAGAGTATGAGCTGATGCCCACATGGAACAGGGTAAGTCATAACTTGGGGTTATTGATAGGGGGATAAAGACTAATAGCTTAGAGGGTAGATACCCAGTTCTAGTGCTGATTAAGACTTATTATAAAAGTTGTGTGCCTTTTATCTGAATGATCAAGGGTGGGGTAGAAGCCCCCATTTGAGATTAAGCATTTACTACAACGTTCACATTTGGGTTTGGTTGTAGCACCTTTAGATGATACCCTGGCACTTGGCAGCCATTTATACTATCATCCAACTGTGGCCTTCTCCTGGTTTTAGGAATCACATCAGTTTATAGTACTGGTAGATGCTAAAATGTCACAGATACATTTGGAAACTCCTTTCAACATAGCTTCTTGTCTCCAGGACCCATC
Organism: Apodemus sylvaticus; assembly: GCF_947179515.1. Lineage (NCBI taxonomy): Eukaryota > Metazoa > Chordata > Mammalia > Rodentia > Muridae > Apodemus > Apodemus sylvaticus. The sequence goes on from NC_067481.1 coordinate 47,646,474, forward strand.
CCTTGCCACATCACCTTACCCCAGCACCAGCATTTCGGTTTGCTGAAATTCCCAGCACTTAAGCATAAAAGATGTTTCTGATTGTGTGTGTGTTGGAATGTGCATGTATGTGAGTGTGCAGGTGTGTGTGTACATGTGGAGGCCAGAGAAGGATGTTGGATCTCTTTCTAAGCCTTATTCCCTTGAGAAAGGGTCACTCACTGTTTCTTAGCTAGACTAGCCAGCAAGCTTCTGTGATCTACCATGGTCTACCCTGTAACACAAGGGTTACAGGCACAGGCAACTATACCCAGCTTTATAAACACCTTTGAGGACACACACGTGGCAAAGACATGTAACCCACACTCGGCAGATAAGGAAGACTTTCCCAGAAGAAGGAACCTCTCAAATGAAGACTAAAGTTTGAATGAGAGTTTTAGCCAGATTAGAATTGGAATAAGGGTATCTGGTCCACATGGTGAGTTCAAAGACAGCCAGGGTTATGTAGAGAGACCCTTCCTTGCCTTTAAAAAATAAAAATAAAATAAAATAAAAAAGAATTGGAGTAGTGTAGACAGTGCAGGCTCTAGAAAGTGAAAGAGGAAGTGAAGCCATGTGGGTGAGAATGGCCCTATGCCTCCATCCTTGGTTTTTTGTTTGTTTGTTTTTAAGATTTATTTATTTATTATATGTAAGTACACTGTAGCTGTCTTCAGACACTCCAGAAGAGGGAGTCAGATCCCATTACAGATGGTTGTGAGCCACCATGTGGTTGCTGGGATTTGAACTCAGGACCTTCAGAAGAGCAGTCGGTGCTCTTAACCACTGAGCCATCTCACCAGCCCCACTTCCATCCTTGTTATGAGGCAGATCCAATGATCCAGATGTTAAAAAAACTTGGATAAAGTTTTCTGAAGTTGTCTGAAAAGTTGTCTGAAGGCTCATGCTCAGAAATAACACCTTTCTCATGTCTTAATAGAAAAAGCTGGAGTCCCCACCACCATCTACCAATCCCTTTCTGGAAGATGAGACAACACCAGAGATGGAGGAGCTGGCTCTGGAGAAAGGAGACTTAGAGCAAGTGAGTCTGCTTGTATTCTAGTATGTAACTCATGTTCTTTTCCTGAAAGTTGACTGGCTCACTTCATTTATGGTCTGGCCAGGACCACACTCAGAGATCATGACAAGGTGGGTTTTACAGAAAGCCTTGTGTAAGGACACAATCAGATAACAAAGAGCAATTTTCCTGCCCTGATCTGTTGCAGAAGAGCCTCCACTCGGCATGTAGTGCTACACGCTTGCCTCAGCCCATGCTGAGTTATAGCTCTGCCTTGTTCAGCAGCTTCTGGGGCTGTCAGGCAGCTCCCTTCCTCTCCTCCAGTGCTGTGATGATGCAACGTACTCTGAGGTTAGCCATGCCATCCACGGGCTGGGAGAGCCCTCCACACAGGGCAAGCCAATTGGAAGCCGGTGGGGAGGCCTTGGAAACAGCAGGGTGACCAGCAGTGTCTTTGGAGTTTCTTTTCAGAGCACACCAGCACTTTTCATTTCCTTCAGCACTTTCTGTCCAGCTCAAAATTTCCTGTCCCTTCTTCCTGCAGAATGGTGTTTTTGTTTCATTGCTATTTTATGACAAGAGATGTTAGAGCAGTAAGTTAGCCGGTTCCTTTCTGGGTTAGAGCTCCTTCGCTTTAATTCTCTACACTTGGCCGCTAGACGGTTGGTTACTTGGTGGTATTGGTTTTCTCCAGACACCAGCCAAAGAGAGGCGGCTGGGAGACTAGCTTGAGGAAATACAGCCACACACTGCAGCTGCTCTGCATTCCAAGTGGCAAGGTTGGGTGAATTCTGACAGGAGTCAGACAGCAGAATTCCTAGAAACTGTTAAATGTGTCTGTTCCGTTGATTAAGTAATTGTAATAACATAGATACCTCACATTTAAGGCACTTTATAATTTCAAAATCTTTACACGCTTTCTTTCATTTCACTTTCACTGTGCTTCTCTCTGGTTTACAGGTGCTGAAAGTACAGCTCCGAGAGGCTAACCCGCTCCCTCACACAGGGTTATAAGCTTGGAAGTGGAGGGGCAGGTCTAGCAGGCAGATCTAGCAGATGGAAACTTGAATTTCTTTCCTAGCACCCCCACCCCAATACACACTTCATGTCTTATTAAAAATTAAAGACCATAGAAGTGAAGTTTATGGGCGAAAGTAAGTGGGAAGACTAAAGGGTTGCTGTGAGTCCGTCCCAGGAAAGTGGGGCTAGCTGTAGCTGGTTAAAGCTGTGGTATTATTAGGTAGCACAGACAAGGGGATATTGCTTCTGACCCCAATGCAGTTCTCAGAGTGGGAGCAAGGACTCAGATTGGAGGGCTTCAATTTTTTTTTTTTTTTTTTTTTGGTAAATTCCAGTGGGCCACCTGCTTAGTAGAAACACGCCCTGTGCAGTCCTGCTTTGTATGGGGCCTTCCTGCCTCCCCAAGCTCTAAGCTGCCCTTGTCTTGATTAGTTAGAGCCATGCAGTTGAGCATTCAGGTGCTCTGTGTAGCTGGTTATCTCTGGGTGTCATGACACTGAGTCAGCAGAGCCCCTTCAGGACCTTTGCACTATTTTGCTGGATAAAATATGACTTTGATTTTCTCTTGAAACTGTTTCCTCTTCATGAAAGCTTGACATGACTCTGGTAAAACCAAGGCCTGCAGGTTCTAAGGACAGTGATCACTGATCGTGGATGAGCAGGCGGGGAAAGCAGGGCTCTGCAGTGATCAACTCGGGGCCTGTGTCTGCTGCTCACAGTTACCGGCCTTAGCTAGGTTTTAGGCTCTTTCATCCTCCCATGCTGTCATATCGTGACCTTCATGCTGTACTCTTTGATGGCCCTTGGGGAGTTGGGAGAGAAAGGGACCAAGGTCCCTGCAGCCAGAGCAGCTCCATTCCCAGTCATTTGTGTGTGGACCTCCAGGCCAAGCTTGTTTGACACCCAAAGTTTTACATGTGTTCTTAAAAAAAAAAAAAAAAAAACAACCCTAATAAAAAATCCTGATCTAGCCGATGCCCCTATATTCAAGGCTGTTCTTTATTAGTAGCAATACTCACACAGTGACTAATGCTCCCCATATGTTACTCACACCTCTGGCTTGCTAGATGGAGTCTCAGATCGCCTTCCCAACAGCCAGTTGGCTTCTGGAGTTTTGTGTACTGGAAGAAAAGGAGCTCTTGGGGTGCAGGGAAGAGATTCTGCAGCATCAGTAGGGAGCCCCTGCCTGTCGTCCTAGGTTACTTGAGCCATCTCCTTGCTGCAGCCTGTAGGCAGTTGGCCCCCAAGGCCAAGGTCAGCTCTTGCTCCCTGCTGCAGTTGGTGCCTAGCTGCTGAGAAAGAAGTGTGAACTTGAAAAGTAGTGTTTACTTCATGAGAATACCTGAGTGCTTAGTTGCCAAGATATTCCCAGTAATAAAAGAACATTTGCAAAGGGACTGAGGGCACAGAAGGAGAGAGAAGAAATCAGGAATTTCTGGTTTAAAAATGTACCCTTCTGGTGATCCAAGCAGTTAGATTTAATCTGTTTACATTGGATAGTAATAAAAGGAAATGGGACCAGCTGCAGACCTCCTTACTGTGACAACAGTAACCTTTTATTATTCCATCAAACTCCGGGAGGAAATAGCTTAAACATCTGCAGCACTTGGACAGAATTCACACACTCAGCAGTCCAGCCTGAATGCTACTGCTAAATGACTTAGTGTATTCTTTAAGCTGAGGATCAGCTCTTTGGGGAGCTGCCTGGTGCAAAGGGAGACCCCAGTGTGAGCTGAAATTCCAGCACCTACTCACTAACCATGAGAACATCCCTAGAGCAGCTGTGGGCAGGGCAGCCCTGTGGAGAAGTAGGAGGAGAAAGAACCCTGGGCAGCGCCTCTTGGCCCTGCCATGCTTCAGCTCATAAAAATACACCACAGGAACTAGGTACTGTGGTGACAGGACTAATATAGACAAGGCAGAGGTAGATCAGTCACCTGAGGTGGACTTGGGACACCTGCCTGTCTGGTAATCAGCTTCTGTATATTCTGTGGAGCCTTACCATGTGAAAGGCCCATGACCATCAGTCTAGATGACTTTGTTAGAGCATCATAAGGCCATTTTCTCCAAGTACAGATCTGTATTTCATCCTCACCAAAGAGCCTTTAGACTTGTTAGACATGCTTTTAAAACCATATGTTGTTTTGTGCATAGTTAGGAAACTATAAGCAAAGCCACAGATTAAGATATTCCTAAAATGTCTTCAGATACAAGATCCAGTCTTTGGAACCACTTGTTAATTAAACTATATATTGCCAGGCAAAGCAGCATAAATGTGTGCCTCTTCTTCTTAGAAGGCTGAGGCAGGTAAAAGTGCTTCTGTACAAGTCTGGCAAATTGAGCTCAACCCCCAGGACCCATGTAAAGATGTGTTGTTGGGGGCCAGGTAGGGAAGTCTTTATTAGCCAGTTGGTAACTACACTGGGTGTTCAAGATCCAGTGTAGCCATACCACACACACATACACGCACACGCGCGCACACACACACACACACACACCCTGGGTTGACACATTTCAGCTAACAAGAGCAGTTAGCCAAAATCAAAAGCCAAAAAAACAAGGTTAATACATGTAGAGACTTTCCCATAACTATGGACTTTGATGGAATAATTTTAGTTTTTGCAGTTAGTGCTGTCTATGTGCTGAGTTTTACAGCCTGAGTGGTTTTTCTACCATAGAGTCAGTTGTGCTAAGGTCTGGGGGCTTGTTACATATGGAAGGAGAAAACTGACTGCACAAAGTTGTCCTCAGACCTACATACACTTGCCATGGCATGTGTGCACACACATAAACAAAATAAAAGCAAAACAAAGCAGAAGATGATTAGTACAGGCTATGTAGGTGTCCTAGTCATAGGAGAGAAGGCTGAGACAGACAGATAGATGCCTGGCATCCACTGGCCTGCTAGCCTAGCCTGCCTGCCAAAGCTCCAGGTCAGAAGGTGCAAACACCTGAGAATGACTCACCAGCTGAGTCACCTCCACACCTCCCCGACTTGTGCACCACACCTACATGAACCTGTACCCCCAACACACACGAAAAAATAACAATACTGATTATATTTAATTACTAAAAGGATACCTAGCTAGACTAGCCATATTTCCCCAGTCTAAAGTCAGGCTGTCTAGTTCTACAAAGACAGATTGAATCACATTTTTACATTTTATTTTCTGTATTAGAAACAAATCACCTTATGCAGAAGAAAAAATGAAAAAACAGACAGGATGGGGTCTGGGGAGATGGCCTAGCAGCTAAGATTTTTGTTGTATGAACATAAAGACCCGAGGTCAGATTTCCAGCACCCATATAAAAGCAATGTGGTGGTACATATCTGTAACCTCAGCCCTTGGGGGCGGGGCACAGACATATGGAGCCAGCTCTTGCTAGCCACCCAGTCTAGCTGAAATGACAAACTCCTGCTGTGTGACAGGTGACTTTCTCAGAGAGAAAATAAGATAGAGAGCAAGAAGACCTCCCCCAATGGATGAGCACCACACAGTGTCTCACACACACACACACACACACACACACACACACACACGAGTGAGAATCACCTCTCACAGCTCCTGGCGCCTGTGCTCTGAGGCGAACAGCTGTGGGCTGGGTAAAGCCCTTTCCCAAAGACTCTCTCAAAGTCCTCTCCAGGGCCCAGCATCGGTGGGAGTTTCCATATGCTAAGATACACAAGATCTGGTGGATATTTATCATTAAGAAGGACCAGAGTTTTGAGCAGGTGTAGGGGGATATCCCTGGTATTTCAGTACTTAGGAGGTAGAAGCAGAAGGACTTCCTGAGATACAGAATGAGGCTCTTTATCTTAAAAAACAAAAACAGAACCAGAGTTTCTAAGAAATCTGGCCTAAAATTTAAAAGCATGAAAGTTACTGGAAATGAAAGAAAAACAAAATTATAGGGCATATGTAAAGTTGACTCCCCCTCTCCCCTCCCCCCTTTTCTGTAGCCTTGGCTAACTCAGAACTCAGAGATTTTCCTGCATCTGCCTACCAAATGATGGGATTAAAGGCATGAGCCATTACACCCAGCAACATTTACTTTTTAGTGAAAATTATTAGCTTTTAAACGTTTGGGTTTTTGTTTTTTATTTTTTTAGCTAGGATCTCTCTATGTAGCCCTGGGTGTCCTACAGCATTCTCCGTAGACCAGGATGGTCTTGAACTCACAGAGATCCACCTGGGATTAAAGACATGAGCCATTATGCCCAGCTAAAAGATGTTTTTAACTAATTATGTTTTTAACTAATTAAAGTGATTTGTAAATAACTAGATGCTAAGAAAGTAGATAGATGTCTTTTTTTTTTTTTTTTTTTTGGAGACAGGATTTGGTTTTTCCAGACAGGGTTTCTCTGTATAGCCCTGGCTCTCCTGGAACTCACTCTGTAGACCAGGCTGGCCTCGAACTCAGAAATCCACCTGCCTCTGCCTCCCAAGTGCTAGGATCAAAGGCGTGCGCCACCACCACCTGGCAAGTAGATTTCTGTCTGTCACTGGGTGGCAGCTTTTCCAGTTTTTGGCAGTTATTTTTATCTTAACTATTTGTATTACATTTTGTTTATTTAGAGTGGAGGTAAGGGACCACATACCTTGATACTTGTTTGAAGGTCAGAGGACAACTTGTGGGAGATGTTCTCTTCTTCCACCTGTGGGTCCTGATATCCTACTCAAGCTGCCAATCTTGTGGGAGTGCTGAGCCTGTCACTGGCCCAGTACTTTGTTTTTTGAGACAGTGTCTCACCATATTGCCAAGGTTGTTCTCAAGCTGTCTTCCTGCCTCTGTCTCCCATATCGCTCAAATATTGGGTATGTGCCACCACACCCAGATTTGTTGAGTGTACATTAAGATGGAAGCAGCTTAAGAGAGTAGACTTCGATAAAATAGTCTTAACATCATCTTCATAATCATAATGAATGTGAGAGGAAGAGGGTGTACTTACAACTTTGATGGCAGTATTAATTTTCAGATGTATGCTTATCTCTGAATTTAGTGTGGTGTACATTATGCACAGGGGTAGGGTGGGGAGAGAGAAAGAGAGAGAGAGAGAGAGAGAGAGAGAGAGAGAGAGAGAGAGAGAGAGAGAGAGAGAGAGAGAGAGATGTGTGTTTAATATACCAGTGGAGCAACATCTTTAGCCCCCCCTTTTTTGTTGGGATTGTTTTGTTTTGTTTCTTGAGACAGATGTTAGCCCAGTGGTGGTGGTGGTGGCGCACACCTGTAATCTCAGCATTTGGGAGGCAGAGGCAGGCGGATTTCTGAGTTTGAGGCCAGCCTGGTCTACAGAGTGAGTTCCAGGACAGCCAGGGCTACACAGAGAAACCCTGTCTCAAAAAAACCAAAAGAGAGAGAGAGAGAGAGAGAGAGAGAGAGAGAGAGAGAGAGAGAGAGAGAGAGAGAGAGAGAGAGAGAGAGAATGAATGAGAATGTATGTAGCCCAGGCTGACTTCAGACTTCAGCTGTTTTGGAGTACTAAGGTAGTTGGAATACACCACTGTGCTCAGTTCAAGCTTTTATGCAGTAGCTGTTCCTCACTAAGCTGATTAATGGAGTGTGCTAGAGTGCTTACTAGTGTAAGCACCTTGGGTTTGATCTCCAGAGCTACAAAGAGAAGGGGAGTCTGTAAGCAGCAGTTCAAGTCAGCAAGTGTGCTACAGCATGGCTTAGATTCAGTTTGAATTCTCAGGATCTTTGGTTTAGAGTCTTTTTGCTGTCGACAGTAGACAGATTAACAGTTTTTTTAAGGAGTAGAAAGTAACAGAGATTTTTATTTTTAGATACTTGGAAAGGAATTAGGAAGAAAATATAATTTTTAAATAGTTGCTGCCAAGTAACCTGTTTACTAGCAGTTTTTAAGTATCTGTGTGGGGATGAGACAGTACAGTCTCCTCACCATGCTTTCTAGACAGGCTGTCCTCATGTTGAAAGATTGTAAGTGGTGAAGCCAGAAAGCAGAGAATAAGGTGGCAGCCCCTCGGTTGGCCTCCCCACCTCTCTTTCTTACAATATTTGTTAATCAAAGTCCAAAGTCTGGGACCTTGCAGGAAGGAGCAGGTCTGCAGGCATGCCTGTGGGATTGCTGGTGGGAGCTCAGCCTCATTTCCTGGGCTGCGCAGTAGCAGCAGTAAGTTCCCATGAGGGAGATTGGGAGGGAAAGATGGAAGGTGCCTAGCATCAAGAACCTAATAACAGTAACAATACCAGTGCTGAGTCCAGCCCAGATTCAAACTTTTAAAGCATCTACTGAAGATGAGCTTCCAAATCAAAGATGCATGTAATATCAGAGTAGCAGTAAATCTTCCAGTCTACACAGCAAATCCGAAAGACTGACAAGCTGGCATGGCTCACTGGACCAATAATCCTGGAGTAACACAGTGTCCACTGTTTTTATCTGTGAGAGAAGAACTTCAGTGTTTCCTTTGAAATTGCTTAAAATCTTGCAGAGGTTGCTCAAACATACAGTTCATATTCATTCATAGACTCCATCCTCTCTTTCCAGCCAAAGAAGCCCAAAGCCCCAGACAATCCGTTTCATGGCATTGTTTCCAAGTGTTTTGAGCCTCATCTCTACGTGTACATTGAGTCCCAGGACAAGTGAGTGACACGCGTTCTGCCTGTGTTTCTAGCCTCTGATCATTAAGAAGACCATTGTATCTTCTGTATATAACCTTTTATTTTGTCGACAATTTGTTTGTTTGTTTGTTTGTTTGTTTGTTTGAGACAGGATATATAGCCTTGGCTGACCTTAAATTCATAGAGATCTGCCTGCCTCTGCCTCCCAAGTGCTGAGACTAAAGGCGTGCACCACCACACTGGCGTCTTTTCCTCATAAATCTATGCTGCCTGAGTTTGGCTGTATAAGGGACCATGTGGATCGGAACAACTCCCACCCCTACCCCTATGTGGGTGCTAAGCTCTTGAGTCCCAACCAAATGACCCCCACTGTGTCAGGCACCCAGGCATTGTAAGGAAGCCCACTCCCTGAAGTATATACTTTCAATTATAATTTGGCTTTTCATTGGAAAGTAATTTTTACTTTCATAAAAGCTTAAAAATAGCACAAAATTTTTCCACTAGCTTTCCCCAGGCTGTGAATATCTAAATGTAAGCATAACTATCAAATCCAAATAGGGTTGATCCTGCTTCTGGTCTCAGACCTCATAACCATGCATGTCGCTGTGCTGTCTCTGTAGCCTTCTTTAATCCCAACTACGTTCTCACTTTTTCTTAGTCTTTCTGACCTCGGCATTCTTAAAGGGCTGACCAGATGTTTCAGGTGCTTTGTGAAATGCCATCAGTTTCCATTTGCCTGATGTTGGGCCTCTCCTACCCCGCTCCCCCACCTCCAGACCCCCTCTTTTGAAACAGTTTCTAATGTTGCCCAGTCTGCTCTCACCTCCTGGGATCAAGTGATCCTCCCACCTCAGCTTTCTGAGTAGCTGGAACTGCACACACATTGATCCATGGATTGTCTTTCTTAAACCCTAGTTAGGAGCTACCATGATAGCACACACTACAGCCTGCTACTTGGGACGTGGAGGCAGGGCAGGTTCCAGTTTGGAGCCAGCCTGGGCTTTGTGTGTGAGACTGTACCTCCAGACAACAGAATCCAGGTGATTGTGCTTTTGGTAAGAAAACTATAGAAATGCCTTCTCAGTGTCAGGCTGGGGTCGGCTCTGCCTACTAAGATGGAGTCTGCCAGCCTCTTCCACTGTCAAGTCATAGGGCTTTTTCTTTGTACTAAGTGTCTTGCGGGGAATGCCTTGAGATTGTGGGTGGGAGTATCCTATGTCTTAACACTGCTGCCTCATTTTAGCCGGACTTGCTAATTCTTGCCTGCAGCAGTTTCACTGCCTAATGCCGGCTGTCTGTTCCCATCCGTTCTTCTTCACCTTCTAATTGGAATTCTACTGGAGGGAGGAAGTTCTCTCTTCTTCCCCATTTGTATCAGTTAAGGACTTTGAGTCACCACATGCTCTTTCACAGACCCACAGGCTCCACAAAGTCACACAAACTAGGCCCCTCCAGCCCTTTCCTCACTGTCAGAAGTGGTTTAGGGTCCCTTGTTGACAGGAGACTATTCACAAAGAAGGGTGGCCCCTTCTTATCCCCAGATCTTTAATAGTGGCCAGGGTTTCTATTGGAGTCACTGGACAGTGGAGTTTGGAACAGTTGGGTTAATGGAGCAGAGCAGGCTTTGAGGACACAGGTGGCCTAGGTTCCAAAGGCCCACTTAGGAAAACACACTGCTGCTCACACGGGAGACCGCACGAAGGAAACTGACCAACTCTGAGGAAGCCTTCTCTGAAGCATTAGGCCCCTCTTGTCTTTGTTCCCTTCATCTTTCTTTTCCTTTTTCCTTTCCAGTGCTTCTGTTCTGGATGAGCAACTCCTTGTCTCCAGGCCTGTTTCAGGCTAAGCAATAAGAATAGAAGAGTGTTTTTAGGGGCACGCCATGTCCACCCACTTGATCTTCTAGGCAGTAGTCAAAGACTCTTACCTTCTCGTCTACCCCAAATATAAACCTTGTGAAACATCTTCCACATTAACAACCGTCAGCACACAACAAGAAAAGCAAAGTTGCTTGGAGAAGGCTGAGCTTCCTTCCCCTCTGCTCACAGCATGTGTCCAGCATGCTCACAGAGGGCACTAGTTACCAATGCTACTTTGTTCTTTGAAAGCACCCTGACACCTACCCCACCCTCATGTGTGTGCATGCATGTGTGTGCACACACGCCTGACTCTTGGTAGATCTCACCTCAGTTGGTTTTTAAAGATTTATTTATTTTTTATTTATATGAGTATACTGCAGCTGTCTTCAGACACACACTAGAAGAGTACATTGCCATCAACATCAGCTAGGCGGTGGTGGCGCACACCTGTAATCCCAGCACTCTGGGACCTCTAGCAAAAAGAAATAGTTATATATACATAGTAATTTTGAGGATGATTTCAGGGGACGTTAGGAAGCCACCTTTCCCTTTGTTCAGAGAACCCTGCAGCTAAGAAAGAGCTCAAATTAGACTGATGTGTGCTCTCATAGGTCCGCTGACTCGGACATCTGCAAGGGAGGTGTGCAGACCTCTCAGCAACACAGCAGGCCCAGGAGGGGTCTGCATGCCAGGATGACCTGGACTCGGTCAGAGCTCTGTATTCATCAGCCTGGGCCTCCAGCACGCCACTTAACGCCTTCCAGGCTGTCTTGTCCTGTCTGCATCAGGGTGCATCAGCCATCTCATGGGCTTTGGGATACTCCTTGGCCCACAGTGGGTGGTGTGCAGGGGCCCTGCCCTGCCCTGTCTGCTCTTGCTCAGGATGCCTGCCTGCATGCGAAGGTCACCTCATCGGGGTTGCAGACTTCATATGGAGCCAGGCGTGGGGTCTGTGCTCTCATCTCAGAGTTCTCTGTGCCCAGGGAATATTCTGGCAGTACCTATCCCAACAAATAACCAATCAGCAGGAGAAGACCCACAGCCAGTGTATCAGAAGGAGGCAAGAAGCAAGTCCCCGCAAACCACTTGTGTGACAAGTTGGGCTAAGCTGTTCTCACATGCCTAAGTGGATTTCCCCATTTCTGTTTCCACTCTAAGAGGATGTTGCACCTTCTGCTCTGGACTTGGTAGCAAGTTCCCTGGCTGACTTGTGGGGAGATTTCTACATCAGCACCATCTTCACTCTATCCTGTGGTTTTCCTTGTCAGGAAGTTGTTGACTCAATTTTGGCTTACTTTCCTGGGTTCCCTAAAGTAACTTGTTACCATTCCTACCCCTTTCTTAGCTTTGTCACCCCCACAGCCTAGGATTTTTTTTTTAATTTGTACTTTCTGAACAGTTATAAGAAAGCCTACTGAAGTCTCTACCCTTTCCCCACCTTCTCCATCACATTGGCCTCTCCAGCCTCTCTTCTACACATCCCCCCATGTGTCTGTGCACATATGTTGTTTCAGCCATCTGAACTCTCAAGTCTGATAGAAGACTGTGTATGTCCTAAAAACAAGGACCTGGGCTAGAAAGATGGCTCAACACAACAACAGGAGCTCCTGCTCTTGCCAAGGACCTGAGTTCAGCTCTCAGCACTCACATCAGATGCTTACAACTACCTGAACCCCAGATCTAGGGGATCTGACAACTTTTTCTGGCACCTGTGGGCATACACACACACACACACACACACACACACACACACACAGAGAGAGAGAGAGAGAGAGAGAGAGAGAGAGAGAGAGAGAGAGACTTGCGTGCATAGGAATGAAAAATAGAGGTTAGGAATGTAGATCAGTGGGAGAGTGTTCACCTAATGTGTACAGGGCCCTGGGTTCCATTCTCAGCACTGCTTCAAACAAACAGGCAAACAAACCTAACAATAAAATTTTGTTTGGTTCAGTGGGTAAGATAAGAGCACTGGCTCCACTTCAAGAGAACTGAAGGTGGGTTCCCAACACCCATACTAGGCAGTTCACAGCTGCCTGAAACTATAGCTGTGTGGAATCCAGTGCCCTCATCTGGCCTCTGAGGACACACACACACACACACACATACACACACACGTGTGTGTAAATAGTGAATCTTTTTAAAATAAATAAAAGTTTAAAAAGACCTAGTCTACATAACTATAATGTAATCTTCAAAAGCACATTGATCTCTTATTACCAGTTAAATCCAATGGTCATGTTGGATTTTACCAGTTGTGTTTAATTAATTCTTTAATTAATTTATTTTGAGACAAAATCTCATGTATTGAAGGCTGTCCTCAAAACTTGCTGCATAGCTGAAGATGGCCTGAATTTTAAAAATAAATGCGCGCGCGCGCGCGCGCGTATATGTGTGTGTGTGTATGTGAATGCGTGTGTGTGTGTGTGTGTGTGTGTGTGTGTGTGTGTATTCATGGGAAGAGTGTGAGTGCATATGTGTGTGGAGGCTAGAGAATAGCCTGAAGTATTCCATTTACTTTATATTGAAATCAATTTATACCTTTAGAAAAGTTATCAAAACTAGCATGTCTGTGTATGCAGTAGGAGATGCTTGAGAGATGCTTGTGATCCAACACTCTGTTGCTGAAACAGGAGAATCTTCAAATTCCAGGCCAGCCTGGGCTACATAGCAAAGCCCATCTTGAAACCCAAACAACAAAGCTGGAAGTAAAAGCCTCCAGGCCTTGCCAGTTTTCCCGAGATTGCCCTTTGCTCTCCAGGACTGGTCATTTCCGTGTCCAGGCCAACCATGGTGTGGCCTGGAGGGCCCTCCAGAGCTGGGTCTTCATCTTTCTACATGCCCCTCTCATCTCCTGAACACTTTCCTTTCTTTCTGGCACACTGAAATGCCCCAGGCTTACCTTGCGCATCATGTCCAGCCCTAGGGCCATGTTTGCTTCCAGTCTCCCCCAGTCCTCTGTAGGGAATGACCGCAGACACTGAGCTCTGGTGTGAGCATGCAAGTGCCGCTGGGTGCTATTGAGAAACATGCGCCCACGTGAGCACAGATACACCCCACTCAGGTTATCTTCAGGTTTACTTGTACCTTCAAGTCTGTGGGTTCATGTCAAAACCTCCATTGCAACCTAACACCACAGGGCTTCCCGAGCTGATAATTGCCTCTGTAACGCAAGAGCAAGAAGCACGGCTGCTAGCATCCTTGATACAGTTACTTGCTTCCTCCATTGGTCCAAATGTAGCCCATCTTCCAGTCTCCTCCCAAGCCCACTGCTCACCCCAGAGACAAGTCCACACCTCCAGCCCAAGAGAAGTGCAAAGGGTGCGCGTTAGGGGGTGCAGCTCTAGTGCACGCATGCTGAAGCCGTGTGGGGCTCTTGGGTCACCACCTCCCAGTGCCACTGCTACATTGTTTTCCATCTACTTATTATTTCTGATGCTGACTTGAGATCCATCCGCACATATCATACTCAGCCCGGTCTGCGATGATCTGTGATGAGGTGACTGCTTCTCCTTTGTTCATCAGTCCCCATAATACTCTACTCCACACTCACTCTTAGCTTAATGAGCAGAACTCCTAACTCTGTCATGTGAAACCTGCAAACGCTTACACAGTTCTTGGGCACAAAGCTCAAGCTGCAGAGAAGAGAGAGAAAAAGAGACCGCATGTCCATGAGGTCTCTCTCAGCTGGGGAGAGTCAGGGACAGCGGTGTGGCATGTGTCTGCATAGCGCTCTATAGACCTGGGGTCAGTGCCAGTGGCTCTGTGACTTTGCACAAAGGTGCTTCAAGTTGCCAACCTTCGTTTCTTCACCTTCAAAATGACAATAATAATGCCCTCTATTTAAAGCTATGGGGAGGAATAAATGATATCGTATTTATAACACATCTTATAAGCTTATGGAAGAAAAAGACCAAAAAGGAAAGAAGGAAAAAAGAATGTGTTGTGTGATATTGAAAATATGAGGAGCCGGGCACTCTGGGAGGCAGAAGCAGGCAGCTTTCTGAGTTCGAGGCCAGCCTGGTCTACAGAGTGAGTTCTAGGACAGCCAGGGCTACACAGAGAAACCCTGTTTCCAAAAAACGAAAATCTAAAAAAACAAAACAAAAACAACAACAACAAAAAAATATGAGGAGCTGGAGAAACGGCTCAGCAGTCAAGAGCACTGGCTGCTCCCAGAGAATCTGGGTTTAATATCCAGCACCACATGGGGCCTCACAACAATCTCTAACTCCAATCCCAGAGGATACACCACCCTCTTCTGGCCTTCTTCAGTACTGCATGCACATACTGTGTAGGCAAATATGCAACAAACACTCATTCACATAAAATAAATAAAATGTCAAGTAAGGTAAAGGTCTGAAGGGATAGCAGTGGGAATCAAAGGGGCCTCGCCGCCTCACTGAAGGCCTGGCCTTCTTACTTTTCATCTCCACCCACAGCCATGCTCTCCTCCTGCACACGTTCTCCCTGATGTTCTCACTCTTTGGTTTGGCTTCTGAAACAGGATCTCATGTAGCAGACTGGCCTCACTCATCGTGTAGCCGAGGATCTCCCATCCATCTTGCTCTGCCTCTCGCTTCTGTTCTCTCCTTGAAACCACTGCAGGCTTTCTCTGCAGTCCACTCCACAAACAGTGTTTTGTCACTCCCCTGAAATGTGACTATTCTAAGGCTTCAGGGATCCCCAGCCCCTTGCCCAGGACTCGAGCATTTGTAAACTCTTCTTGCTCACAACTTGCTCTCAAGTGGAAAAGACTCCCTATGGCGTCAGGCTGCAGACCACTGGGCCACACATCCCTTTCTCCATTAATCCCACAGGACGATCTTGCCAAATGTCTGGCATCAGTGACGCCCTTCTTTAAGTTCAATGTGTTTATATCCTTCCTTGCAGCCCTCAAGCCTTGCATACAGGAAGTGTGTGCTTGATGTTTAGTTGGACTGGCCCAGTACTTCATAAGGTTCCACTGGGGACTTTGACTCTTGTCCTGTGTGACATGGATGCATGCGGATGCAGGGTGGACGGGCCACAGGGACGCTCCCTCACTTGGCCTCTTTCTCACCTGCAGTAGAGAGCAATGTCAGAAGTAACTTGGTGGACATTCCACAAAAGCATAGGTCTCTAGAGGGTGTTTTTGGTAAACAGTGTCTCGATGCTTTATGACCAGGTGGGCTCTGAAAGAGGAAGTGGGTAAAGATAGTAGGTGATAGGAGGGAATGGGTAGTTACAGTAAAATCGCTGCTGAGTGCCATCTGTGTGGAGACCAGACCCTCGGCGCCCTCCAGTGCATTCTCTGCCTTACATTTCTCCTCTCCTCTTCCTCCTCTTCCTCCTCTTTTTCCTCTCTGTCCCCCTCTTCTTCTTCCTTCTCCTCCTATACGCCAGTCTCTATCCCTCTTTACTTCTGCACCACTTTATTCCCATCCTTAGGAGCAAACTGTGGAAGATGACCGTGTAAACACGCCCTGGGTACTAACACTAAGGATAGCCTGACACGCCAGCCAGGCAGTGGGCTGAGGGAGTGTAAGCAAACACTCCCACCCCAAGGGAGACCCAGGAGTGCACACAGAGACCTTCCCACTGTAAATCAGCTGCCTCTATGGCAGATGCTAGCAAGAATGCTATTCCCAGTACTATGCAATTACAGCATAGATCAGAGAATGGGCCCTGTTGATTCATATCACCCATTGTGCACCAGGATAGAGAAAGCTTGACCTGTTACACAGTACAGTAAAATATTTAGTCAAGGGCTAAAGCAAGGTGATGGGATACATGTCATTCCAGCAGTAGGGAAACTGAGGAGGGATAGTCACAAGTTTCAGGTCAGTTTGGCTACATAGTAAAACCCTATCTGGAAAAATATTAGTCAGAGTCAGGTGGACAGCACATACTGTATCCCCCACCCAGAGGCTAATACAAGAGGAGAGCCATAAGTTCAAAGCCAGTTTCAAAACAGATGAACAAACCAAATCCAAATTATGTGACAGTGAGTGACAGGTGATGGCAGTTCCAGCTGAGGGATCAGGTTCAGTTTGAGTTGTGCAATGAGGTCTGGAACTAGAGAGCTAGATGGAAGGTGCTTTGGTCAGGGGGTGACACGTGAGGCCCAGCAATGGGGCCACAGATGTGACTGGCGTAGGTGACTTCTCCACAGAAGAGCTGTGAGGGTCCATGAGAAAGTAGGGCAAGAAGAATTCGTGCAGAGTCGGGGGTGGCCAAGGCACTTGCAAAGGTCAACTAAAGAGGCCACTCTCTCCACAGGCAGACCTGGCCTGGGTGAAGCGGCCACATCTGGATGTCATAAGCTGAGTAACAAAAGCACTGGAGTAAATGTCAATTGTTTCCTATCCCTGCTAATCGATGCTGTGTGTGGTTCTTGCCTTTTTGTTCTTATTGTATAAATATATTTTTAAAACACAGCTGGATTCTTATAGCCTTAGCCAGCAAGCTAAAAAGATACCACATGTCAATAGGGGCCTCCCATTGTCCACACAGCACAGCTGTGCAGAGGACAGTAGTTAAAGCCCTGCTAGATTCCACTCCTGATGACTCGGGAGTGACTAGGGCAGCTTGAGGGATGTTTGATTGGGAAAGTGAGACAGATTCAAGCACACACACCCCCCACCACCACCAGGACCAGGCAAGCCCCTTTTCCCAGGCACTCGGATCCCAAGATTTTTTTTTTAACATCTTTAATTCTGGAAATTCTATGGGAAAAACTATTCATTTTAAAGAAGGAAAGCATTCTTTCTTTAAAGCCATCCATCCTCTGACACGTTCAGGTTCATGATGTCTACATCTTTGCTGCTATCAGAGCCTTTTTTTAGGCTGGTGAAAAGCATAAGGCTGGGGTCCAGGCTGTGGGCTTTGCACCCTGCTTGTCTTGGACAAGGTGTTTTTCTGTGCCTGGCTTTTGGAGAAGGGGGATAGTAAAGTCGGTACCTCCGAGGGTTAGGGCTAAGAGTTAGTATTCTGTGACATGATTATAAAGTGCTGCTGTGACTCCCAGGCCATCGTAAGTGTTTAGGAAATGGTCACCACTGTTGTTAGTGTTTAGGGCTTTGGTTTGTGGAAACGGGAGCTGATGCTTGGCATTCTGGGGTGTGTGCTTCTGTGGCAGGTTCTCCAGTCAGTTCTGCCACCTGGTTTTATGACAGAGTTTTAGGTGTCAGCTTTCTCACCTTCTAGAGGAGCAGCAGAGCTCTGTCATGTCTGGGGTCAGACATGGCGATGGGATGCCTGGAGCAAAGCAGTGTACAAATGTCAGACTTCATTACTGCCATCTTTTTAAGCAGGGAGGTGAATGGCGACACAGATAAAGTGTGGGTCGCACCAGGAGTGAGCGCTTGTGGGAACAGCTTAGGGCCTTGCAGACAGATCCTGCCTGATCTCTCCAAGTGAAACAACATTTCTGCTTTTCCAGAAACCTCAGCGAGCTGATAGACCGGTTTGTGGCAGATTTCAAAGCCCAGGGCCCACCTAAGCCCAACACTGACGAAGGGGGCGCTGTGCTCCCCAGCTGCGCTGACCTCTTTGTCTACTATAAGAAGTGCATGGTACAGTGCTCACAGCTCAGCACAGGCGAGCCCATGATCGCTCTGACCACCATCTTCCAAAAGTACCTCCGAGAATACGCCTGGAAAATCCTCTCTGGCAACCTGCCTAAGTGAGTCCTGTCCTTCTCGCTCTCAGCAGGAATTAAGGCTCCTGATATCCCTAAATATGGGAGTCTCAAAGGAAAGCCACTCTGGGGTTGTTTACTGAACTGCTAAGAATGTCAAAGAGGAAAACAGTCCTCCTGGGCTCTCAAGGGCCTGTAGGTCACAGTGTGTCACCAAGTTGGGCTTATTGTATATTTGTACACACTGCACATGGCTTCAACACAGAAAAGAAGCTACTCAGAAGCAGAGGCAATGTGGCTCCAGCCTGTTGGGTGTGCTCATGCCCGACAGACAAGCTTTTCCTCCTTGTACACAGTTTAAAGCTATGGGTAGATTGGGGCTGGGGAGAAAGCCAAGGGGGTAAAGTGTCCTGCACAAGCCTGAGGAGCTGAGTTCCGACCCCCAGCACCCACATAGAAAGCTGGGCTTGGCAGCACTCTCCTGTGATCACAACAGTAGGAGGCAGAGACATGAAGACCCCAGGGCCTCAGAGGAGCCAGTCACGCCAACTCTAGCAAGCTCTAGGCTTAGTGAGAAACTTATCTCCAAAACAAGATGGAGAAAGAAGAGGACACCCATCATCATGGATGATGCGCTCGTGAACTCATGTGTGCACTGTTAGACCATCTTACTCCATGCGTTCACTTAGGAGCTCCACATGTATGCACCTTAACTGAGAACAATGTTTGGAGAAGTAGCTTTTGTGCCACAGATGACCCCCAAGTGGGGCCTGTACCTCAGGGAATCTCAAGCCGAGGCACTAGGCCAGATGGTCTCCTTAGTGAGAATGGGATCATCCCAGGTGAGGACTGCCCACTGGCTCTCTTGGCGTTGTCTCTTCCTGTTCCTGTGGGTGAGATGGTCTGAACAGATGACAGTCAAGGTAAGGTCAGGAGCAAAGGCATCCATTGTGTGTTGATTTATTTGTACTGTAGCCAGCCTTTCCTCTGCTTTCTTCTTTGTCATAAAATATGCAGCTTCAGGAAGCAAGTTAGCAGCTGCAGTCTGACCAGTTCCTGTCCTTTTTTTTCAGAACCAGCAGCAGCAGTGGGGGGCTGACAATCAGTAGCCTCCTCAAAGAGAAGGAGGGCTCAGAAGTGGCCAGGTTCACGCTGGAGGAGCTGTGTCTCATCTGCAGCATCCTGAGCACTGCTGAGTACTGTCTGGCTACCACCCAGCAGGTGAGCACCCCTCTGAGCATGCCTCCCTCCCAGAGGTCTCCCCACAGCTGGAGTGGGACCTGTGAGCTCCACTATGGTCTCCTGCCATTGTGGGCAGGCTGCTTGGTCTCTCAGGAGCAAATTCACCATATAGTCAGAGACTGCCCAGGCAGCCATCTTATGGGAGAAATATGGCCAGCTTCTACCCACATGTGAGCTACCAAACAGGCATGACCTCTTAAAAGTAGGTCAGAGCCGGGCGATGGTGGCGCACGCCTGTAATCCCAGCACTCTGGGAGGCAGAGGCAGGCGAATTTCTGAGTTCAAGGCCAGCCTGGTCTACAGAGTGAGTTCCAGGACAGCCAGGGCTACACAGAGAAACCCTGTCTCGAAAAAACCAAATCCAAAAAAAAAAAAAAAAGTAGGTCAGTAGTACAGTATCCTTCATGGGAAAAGCTCGATAAACTGTCTTCTAGGGACCAGGCAACCTTTGACCAGGCAGCCTTTCCTGACATTTTGTAGCATTCTCTGTCTACCATAACAAACAACCATTGTTTGAAGTGTTGACTATGAAGCAGAAAGGATGAGGCCTCTGATGGAGCCAATGGAAGGCAATTCAACACAGTAGCTTTGCAGAAGGGTGAGCCAGAGTGACTGGCCACTCAGCCCTTCCTCTGTAGGCTCTAAACCACGTGGCCTGGGATACCCCCGAAAGCAACCTGAGAGAATCCCACACTTCCTGATGTTGATGCTTAATTCTTAAGCATCTAAGAAGTCAGCTGCAAGGAGCAATTCAGACACAACTGTTTGGCATTCCTATGTGCCAGGACATGAACACAGGAAGTGTCTAGCAGACTCCTTGAGGGTCAGCCAGCTGGGCCTAGAGGCCAAGGCCAAGGCAGTAGCACACTCTGCTTGGGGTTGTGGTCACATATACAAGGAATGACTCACAGACCACTTTGGCCTAGGAGCCAGAGGCAGACAGACAGACAGACAAACAGACACACACACACACACACAGAGAGAGAGAGAAAGAGAGAGAGAGAGAGAGAGAGAGAGAGAGAGAGAGAGAGAGAGAGAGAGAGAGAGAGATGTTCAAACCCCTCATGAGGAAAATAGGTATTGAGAGTGTATGAAAAAGACATATAAGATAGTGTCACTTTGATTCATAGATAGGCTGGCCTCAAACTCTCAGAGATTGCCCTCTGCCTCCAAGTACTGGGATTGAAGGGACACTACCACCACCACCACCACCCAGCTCTTAACCCAGAATGGTAGACATCAGAAGTTCAGGGTCTTCTTCAGCTACATAGAGAGCTTAAGGCCAGCCTGGACTAGAGACCCTGTCTCAAAACATAATGGGGGCTAGAGGCATACCCAGCATTTAAGAGTACTGATTGCTCTTCCAGAGGACCCAGGTTCAATTCTCAGCATCTACATAGCAGCTTACAACTGTCCGTAACTCCATTTCCAAGGGACTGGTTGCCTTTTCTGGCCTACAAGCACTAGGCACTCTTGTAGCGCACATATATACATACAAGCAAAACAATCATATATGTAAAATAATAAAATAGTTTTTAAAAAGTGAACTTGAGACATCACATCATGTAAATAGTGATCAATCCAAGACAGAGTCATCACAGACGCAGAAGCTGTAGTGGACTGAACTGTGCCCTCAAAACTAAGTCCTGCTTACCAGTGTGCATGGGGGAGTTGGGAAGTAGGCCTCTTAGCCAAGAAAAAAAAAAAACATTTTTAAGGTTTGTTTATGTCATTTTATATATATGACTACACTGTAGCTGTCTTCAGACACACCAGAAGAGGGCATCGGATCCCATTACAGATGGTTGTGAGCCATCATATGGTTGCTGGGAATTGAACTCAGGGCCTCTGGAAGAGCAGTCAGTGCTCTTAATTTTATCATGAATCCAAACACCATTGACAAATAAGGGTAAAAGTTGGGTGATGTATTACTTGATTTTCAGACTTATTACAGGGCTAGTGCATTCAGTGGTAGAGTACTTATCTAGCATGTGTGCCACCCTAGCTTTAGACCACCCCAGACCCCTCACAGGGTTAGGAAGATGGTGCCGCTGCTGGCGTAAGCACCTTCCCTTTCTAAGCAGCCTCTGCTCTCCATCTTAATAACTTGTCCTCCCAAACACTTTGCATCTATCATTTTAAATAAAAATAGTCTCAAATTCTACATGTTATTCTACAACAAAGTGGCTGTATTGTGTTCATAATTAGATCATAGACATCTTCCTTTCTTTCTCATTTATCTATCTCTATATCTCTCTCTAAGACAAATTCTCTTTTTGGGGGAGAGGTGTCAAGACAGAGTTTCTTTGTATAGCAGAGCCACAGATGTCCTGGACTTGCTTTGTAGACCAGGCTGACCTCAAACTCACAGAGATCCACTGCCTCTGCCTCCCCAGTGCTAGGATTAAAAGCTTGTGTCACCATACCCAGCTGACAAATTCTTGTTGGCCCAGGCTAGCCTCGAGATTACAGCAGTTCACACTGTCTCTGCCTCTAGAGTGCTGGGATTCCAGGCCAGCACACTTGGCTGTCTTGGACATCTTTTGATACCAGTTCTGCCTCAGCTTTCTCAACCAATTTTGAGTATCTCATTCATTCTGTCATCTCTCCAAGAGAGGTTTACTATACACTTCCATGTGCTGCCTCAGCTGGTGATATGCAGAGGACAGGCATCTTTCTGTCAGGAGACTTAGAGCAGATGGACAACAAATAGCAAGCAAGCAGCTAGGCTTTCCCTGCCACTCTGATGAGGGTGGGAGAAGAAACAGACACAAAGAGGGGAGTTTGGAAGGCTCGGAAATGGGGGATTGGTCAGGAGGGGGAGCAGAGGAGCATCCCAGAGGGAGGAAGTATAGAGTGAGAAAGTCCTGAGACAAAGACCCTGAAATTGTCAATGCCAGAGGCAAGGCAAAGACAGCTAGATGGGGCCAGAGAGAAGGACAAGAGCCCTGCCATGCTCAAAGGCAGGATTTATCTTCAATAAGGTAGCAGAGGCCCCTGGAGCATGAGCACAGGCCTGGGGCACACTGTCCACCGTCCCTCAGAGGTGTCCAGGTTTTCAGTAATATAAACCCCTTCTGAGAAGAACTTTACAAACGCAGAGGCTGACCTATTGAGTTCTCTAACATCCCCTCACCCCTCAGTAGTAGCAGAATTAAATCTTCCAAGAGTCCTTGCATGGCTCTGTACATTTTTCTCTTTATTTCATGAAAATACATTTATAAATGTGAAATTGCCAGATTGCATTTATAAGTGGCCTTCTAAAATTGTTACCCTTGTTTGCACAGTTTTTAATATGTATGTATATATGCCTATGTAATATATGCATACAACATGTTTATTCAGTACCCACAGAAGCCAAAAGAGGGTGATGGAACTGGAGTTACAGGCAGTGGTAAGCCACGACATGGGTGCTAGGGACTGAGCCACCTTTCCATCCCTCTAAGAACACTGTAAATCTTAATGCAAAGCATTCATCTTCTTAGAGTGAGTGTGACTGATTTAAGAGTGCTAGATTTACCTATCCCCAGGTACACACAGATCCTGATCATTGTATATCTCTCCATGGCTCAGGAGGATGTGAGTGCTCCTGCCCTGAGCCATGGAGACCAAGGTGAAGATATATTTCTATTCACCACTGAGACATCTGGCATCTTGGCAAAGTGGTAACCATAGAAATACTGAGCAAACATTTTTGCTGATTTTACTGTCACTCACATTAAAAGTTCCCAACACTGGTGGTTGAGGCTACATGTCACAGGGTAAGCAGGGAGACCATGCATGTTACTTTTCACAGATACAGCCTAAGGGAGGAGAGGTTATTGCAGTCCACCACACTGGGAAAGAGTGCAGTGCTCCTGTCTGTGCGGACTGCGCAGTCTCCTCCTGGCTGTTGGCCAGGAAGCAGGACTCTCCTGTAACTTTCAAATGCTCTCACCAGCTTTTAACATCTAGTCCCTACCTCCTAAAGGCTCCACAGCCTTCAAAATAGCTCCACCACTAGGGAGCAAACATGACCCTGGAGAGGATAAGCTATGGGCGTGTTCTTGGAAGTAAGCCTGGTGCAGTGGCAAAGGAGCTGGGTCCTAGGAAGCTTATAGGACTCTATCACCTGCTGTCTTGGGTGGCTACTACAGTCCTCACCTATGAAGTCAGGGCAGTGAGGCTTCCCTCACATCCTGTGGGAATTAAATGTGTCCCATATCATGTCAGAACTGTCTGGCTCCAACACTTTGTGAGCATCAGCAGTATGAAACACCTTTGGGTAATCATTAGACACACTTCTGCTTCTGCCTTTTTTCTAACAGCTAGAAGAAAAACTCAAAGAAAAAGTTGATGTGAGTCTGACTGAACGAATTAATCTCACAGGAGAAATGGACACATTCAGCACGTACGTACCTTCTGAACGCTTGCTCCGGGTTAGCCTTTCTTCACAAGCACTGTGTACTTCAGGCTCTCCTAAGAAGCGTTCGCAGAGCATTCTCCGCCAGCCATGAGAAACAGTGCCCCCTTGTCCCTCCTCCTCTCCTCCTCTTCCTTCTCCTCCTCCTCCTCCTTCTTTTCCTCTTCTTTCTCCTCCTCCTCCTTCTTTTCCTTCTCTTTCTCCTCCTTTTCCTCCTTCTGACTTAAACAAGTTTTTAATGCAGATGCTTTTGGAGAAGAACTAAAAAAGAGATGTGGGCTTATTGGTTATGGAAGTAGCCATAGAAGTTTGGGCTCTTACTGGGTGAGACACACCCAGATAAAACAGGACATGAGAGCCAGATACTCTCCCATTATTAGTGATTAAACCTAAAATTTCATGAAGAAATGAAATTTTAACATTTTGCACACATTTCAAAAACACCTACGGGGGCCATGTCTAGCGTCTCATCACTTTCTGGAGTGGTGACCACAGCAGTTTGTTTCTTTGCAGTGTCATCTCCAGCAGCATCCAGCTGTTGGTTCAGGATCTAGATGCAGCCTGTGACCCTGCCCTGATTGCCATGAGCAAGGTAAGGCTTTAGGAGCTGGCCTCCTGCAAGTGACTGACGTGCTTTCCCACGACCCTTCCTGTTATGTTCTGGCCCTGCTTTGTGTCAGCTGAGAGGGTCCTAGGGAGACCCCCAGAGTTCCTACCAGGCTTACCTGGCTCCTACCGTAGTTGCTGGCCCTTTTGTGGGGTAGGGGTGAATCTGTTTTTGTTTGTTTGTTTGTTTGTTTGTTTGTTTGTTTGTTTTTCGAGACAGGGTTTCTCTGTGTAGCCCTGGCTGTCCTGGAACTCACTCTGTAGACCAGGCTGGCCTTGAACTCACCTGCCTCTGCCTCCCAAGTGCTGGGATTAAAGGTGTGCGCCACCACCGCTGCCGCTGCCGCTGCCGCTGCTGCTGCTGCTGCTGCTGCTGCTGCTGCTGCTTCTTCTTCTTCTTCTTCTTCTTCTTCTTCTTCTTCTTCTTCTTCTTCTTCTTCTTCTTCTTCTTCTTCTTCTTCTTCAGACAGGGTTTCTCTGTGTAGTTCGGGCTATCCTGGTGAATCTGAAGAAGATGGGTTCTGGGTCAGCTTCCTGCTCCTGCTGAAACCTGTCAGTGCTCTTGCCAGGTGGGCCGCTTGGTGGTCTCTGCAGCGGTGGCTCCAGACTCCCTGCCCGCTGAGGGCTCCGGCTTGTCCTGAGCTTCGCTGAGTCTGTGCACTCAGGTGTTCGTGTGCCCTCAGCCTTCAGCCCTCTATGGCTCTTCTGACACTTACCATATGCTGCTCTTGGGATTTTATATGCCTGCTCTTTCTTCCCCAAACACTGTAAATTCCTGAGGAGTATGGTGAGTCACACCTGTGATCTCAGGAGTTAGAAGCTGAGGCAAGAAGATTTCAAGTTCAAGGCCAGACTGTGCTACACAGGAAGACCCTGTCTCAAAAAAGAGCAAAAGTATTCCTTAAGTGTCTAGACCATATTTAAGACTTAATGTTTTTTGA
The DNA here is from genome assembly GCF_947179515.1 of Apodemus sylvaticus. Classification (NCBI taxonomy): domain Eukaryota; kingdom Metazoa; phylum Chordata; class Mammalia; order Rodentia; family Muridae; genus Apodemus; species Apodemus sylvaticus. The sequence continues at coordinate 47,671,780 of NC_067481.1, forward strand.
TTAAGTAGAAAGTAGGCAATTCTTCGTTGACTTTTAAGCTCAACAAAGCCTTGCAAAGCAGGGGTTAAGAAACCATAGCCTGCAGCCAAATATGGCTTACCACTTGGTCCTGCAAGTCTTAGTGGAGCATAGCTATGTTCATCCACTTAAGCACTATCTATGGCTGTTGCTGTAGCTGTGGAAACTAGTGGTTAGAGCAGAGACCTTATAGCCCACAGAGCAAAACATCATCTAGTTGACCCATCCAGAAAAGCTTGCCAACACCTACCTATCTAGTCATGGACTCTTGGAATACTCTTCTAGGTTTTGGAAGAGTAGCTTGTCTTGAGGGAAACTAGGCAGAATTTATGACAGGGCTGTAGGAGGAACCTTGACACTGGATCAGACAGACCTAAGTTTTCTGGTTTCCTTTTGAGAACACTGCACAGATGACTGAACCTGTGCAGACCTGTCTCTGTGAAATTCCTATGACTGTCGGCCTCTCAGCCATGCGAGTGGACAGAAGTTGCATGCCTGGTGGTGCCAGCCAAGCACTCGGAAACCCAGGTTCCCCAATCTTGACAAAAGGAACACCACGCCTCAGGAAGTAGACATCTGGTCTGAGTTTGGTTTTATAGTAGATTATAACTATTTAACAAAAATAGGATTAAACCAGAAACTTTGGCTTTGGGGTTTAAGGAGTGAAGTAGGAAGTTGAGAATCAGCTGCTGTTCTCAAGACCAGTCCAGTGCTAGCCGGGATCCCCAGCCACACACTGGAGGCAGGCAGTTTGAAGCCGGCTGTGGAGTGGAGCTGTGAGGATCCGTTCCCTAGGCTCTGGTTCAGTCCCTCACTGCTGGCAAACCTCTGCATTCTATGATCCATTCCAGCTGCCGTCTCCTGAACTGCCACACTGCAGCCCAGAGCGCAGCTGCTAAAAGGTTTTCACACTGACCGAAGGAAGAGTGGTATCTTTTTTTTTCTCTTTTTGTAAAATAACATGTGGAGTGGGCTTAACAGTCCAGGTGTTGCTTATGTGAACTGTCAGTTCATTAGGCAGACTTCCCTTGAGTTCTTCTTCCTCACCAGCCATTTCTCCCCAGATGCACCCCAGCAAATATCAACCATACCTCCAGAGTCTTATGTTTATATCATAGGAAAACCATAGGTTTGGGAACACTGCAGTTGAAATTCCTGTTTGTCTGAGTCTTCTAGAGCTCCAGCAAAATGAGCTCCACGTGACTAAAGTAAACATGGCAGCTCACCGACTGACTGACTCAGCATGAGCCCTGCGGCAGTTTCATGGAATTTCTTCTAGGATTGTTTTCAAACTTGTGTGATGGTGATTATTTTTGTCTCTGATTCCATCACTGTTTGCTGCTGGATAACTAGTCTACCTTGGATTCTGTCAAGCACAGTGCTGGGTGGTGCAAGCCTGGGAAAGGCATGGGCATTGTCCCCAGGTGCTCCATCTAGTAGGTGGAGGGAGGCAGGAGATGGGAGCAGAGTGTGCAGATTTGTGGTGTGAACGAGGGGTAATTGGGACCATAGGAGAAACACAGAATCTAACAGTCAACATCTGAGAAACCAGAGTGGACAGGACATGGTCCAGTTCTCTTCAAGGAATTTGTGAGGAGGGAGCTGTTCAAACAAGACTATAGTAAGCTGCAGTTTTCAAAGTTAGTAAAGGCAGTTTGTCAAAGATCACCTATCTCTTTCACTGCCTTAGGAAGTTACAGAGAGGTCTGAACTCAGGCAAGGCTGTCTTCAAGTTTGTGCTGTGCTGGGAGAAAACTCAAAATCACCAATAAAATAAATAGATATATTTCATAAATAGTGAGGGCAGTGGGGAGTGGGCTTCCAGCAGAGCCCGGGCTGGTTCTGAGGTGAGGGAAGGAGGCTCCTTGACAAGGAGACAATAGAGCTCAGTGACTGGAAACATCATTGTCCTGGGAGGCCAAAGCTCTAGGATGTCCTCAGTTAGCATATAAGGCTGGATAATTAGTTGCCATATTTCCTGTCAATACCTTGGACACCTTATCTGTGCAGTTTGTACTGATCCTGTGCAGACACCTCTACCCCAGCTTGGAGCCAGTTCAGCTTAAGTTAGTATACACTGCTTTCTGGTGGTGTCAAGCCCTCCCTTGCTCTTTCCACTTAGAAATGGACCTTTCCACTTAGAATTCTTGAACTACTGTCTACCCTGAAAGCACAGCCTTGTCAAGAGTGAGCTTCAGTCTCTCCCCTTTAAGAAGTTGAGCTATAATTCCTGTCTCAGTTCTGGCTTCTATTGCTATGATAAGGCACCGTGACCAGAAGCAACTTGGGGAGGAAAAGGCTTATAGATCTTAGGTCTTACTCTGTCACTGGGGGGAGTCAGGGCAGAAACCTAGATTCAAGTTGACAAACTAACCAAAACAAATCCCAGAGCACATGTCACCCCTTAAAGTATCCAAATTAAGAGAATTTGGTAAACATATGAGAGCATAGGGCCACCAGGACTGTCTCATTCCAGGGTATCTTTATGACCCTAGAAGGAATCCCCCACCTCTCAGCAGCCACCCCCAACACACACACCTCCCGGCAGCTGTCCCAGCATGCCCTGCTCCCTGACAGCTATTAGACTACTCCCTGTCTGTATAGATCACCTATCCTACTGGACTTCCTGCACTTTACAGTATTTTCAGAATTCTAGTCATAGTATGTCATGTGTCAGCACTGCATAGTCCTTTTTTTTTCTGTGTTTTTATGAGTTTTGTTTGTTTGTTTTTGTTTTCAGATAGGGTCTTACTGTGAAACACTGGCTGACCTGGAACTTACTATATAAACCAGGCTCCTTTCAAACACACAGAGAGATCCACCTGCCTCTGCCTCCCAAGTACTATGAATAAAGATGTGCACCACCACCCCTGGACACATTCCATTTTAAAACAATGCAAGGGGTTGCATCCAGTACCTTGCTGATAACAAGCGTACTGTACCATCAAACTACCCACCCAGTCTTGAGTCCATTCCTGTAATGGATGAGTGATAACTATTTGCATTCTAGGAGAGGAACTGCTGGATCTCATGGTAACTTTACATGTACAATTCCAGGCACTCTTTCTCATGGTTTTCCATATCTGCCATTTGACATTCCTGCTAGCACAGTAGAAGGGTCTAAACTGTCCATATCTTCACCAATACTTCCTTTGCATGGATTAAAAGTGTGGCCATCCATACAGGTAGGAGGACCTGTCTCCTTGAGGCCTCACTCCTATTCTCAGGTGACTAAGATAAAGTGCCAGTAGACATCTCTTGACATGCTTGTTGGCAGTCTGCCTGGGCCTTTTTAAGGAAATGTTGGCTGAACCCTTACCATTCAGGTATTGTAAACTTGACTTTCTACTGTTGAGTTGTAAAAGGTCATCATCATCTCTTTCTCCTCCTATTTGTGTGTGTGTGTGTGTGTGTGTGTGTGTGTGTATGTGTGTTATTGCTTTTTAGACTGTCTTGCTCAGGCTGGTCATAACCTTTCTGTGCTGTTGCCTCAGTCTCCCGAGCGATGAAAGTTCTTTTCCAGCCAGTAGCAGCTGTGCTCTGTTCGCGCCCATGCTGTAGACTGACTTTTCGTCTCCTACATGCTGCCTTCTTACATCACTGAAGTCTAACTGATTGGCTTTGTTCTTGTTCTTGTGCTCCTGGTGTCGTAACAAGAATAGATTACCTAGTGATGAGTCAAATCCTTGGTAGTTTTCAGAGAGTTTTATAAGTTCAGCTCTTATGTGTAAGTCTATAGTTCTCTTAGAGTTCATTTTATTTATGATGTGAAGTGAGGATTCACTGCATCTGTCTGAGTGTAGATATCCAGCTTTCCCACCCTGAGTGCTAAAAGGCAGTTTTCCCTTAGTGGATGGTCTTAATGCTTTCGTCAAATTCAGAAGAGGGCTTGGAATGGTGGCCCAGCAGTCAAAAGCACTTACTGATCTTGCAGAGAACCTGGGTTCAGTTTCTAGCACCCTACTGGGGTTCACAACCTCCTGTAACTCTAGTTCCTGGACACTGGGCACACACTAACACACACACATACATACACACATACACACACACACACACACACACACACACACACACACACGTGCAAGCAGCACACTGACGCACATTAAGTGCATCCTTTTAAAAACAATGAGGCTGGGCAGTGGTGGCACACGCCTTTAATCCCAGCATTTGGGAGGCAGAGGCAGAGGCAGGCAGATCTCTGAATTTGAGGCCAGCCTGGTCTACAGAGTGAGTTCCAGGACAGCCAGGGCTACACAGAGAAACCCTGTCTCAGAAAAAAAAAAACCCAAAAAACAAACAAACAACAATAACAACAAAACCAATGAGAAGGGGAAGAGAAAGACGGGGAGGGAGGGAGAGAAAGGGGATGGGAATGTTTGTGGAGAAGAGAGGAGGAAGCAGCTTAGCACAGGTGTATGGGTTTTCTTAGACTCAGCTAGGCCGTCCTTGGGCCAGTGCTGCCCTGTTTGCATTCTAAGCACACTGTCACAATCTTTGCAGTCATTTGCTGTAGGTCCTTCATCTTTGTTCTATCTTGACATTGCTTTAGTTATTCTGAGTCTCTTACCATGTTACCGTTTCTTATCTTAGTCAGAGCGCTTGTTTTTCTCCCTTAAGATACCCCAGTGCCTATACTACCTCTCAATTACAAATTATTTTCCAGTCTTTATCTTCCTCTTATTTTTTTTTTTTTTTTTTTTTGGATTTGGTTTTTTCGTGACAGGGTTTCTCTGTGTAGCCCTGGCTGTCCTGGAACTCACTCTGTAGACCAGGCTGGCCTCGAACTCAGAAATCCGCCTGCCTCTGCCTCCCAGAGTGCTAGGATTACAGGCGTGCGCCACCACCACCCAGCTCCTCTTAATTTTTTAATACCGTGAGGTTCATGTCTTGTCTCTTTTTGGATGTCATGACATGGGGCAGGCCTTGCTTTATAGCCATTCACCAAAATGACCATGAAGGCAAAGAAGCTAGGCAAAGAATAATGGGAAAATAAAGATGTTACTGGACAGAGTGAGCTGTATGGAACAGTAGGCTGTACATCTCTGTGGAGGTGATGGGTCTCAGGTCCCCTGGTCTCTCCAGCTGAGAATGAGGCCTTAGTTCTTCCCCCCAAGCTTTAATAGCTGGTTCTCCTCAATGCAGGAGGTTGAGAATGGTCAGAATTAGGAACACACTTTCACTCTGGTGGTGTGAGCAGGAGCCCTGTTTCTGGGTAGGTGAGAAATACAGAGTAACCAGAGCAGCAGAAAACATAAGGTGGCGCATGCCCGTAATCCCAGCACTACAAGAGGCTGAGCCAAGTATTGAGTTCCAGGCCAGCCTGCCTGTCTAATGAGACTCTCAAGATAGATAAATAGAAGATGGATGGATGGATGGATGGATGGATGGATGGATGGATGGATGGATGGATGGATGGATGATGGGGGAAATAACTTAAGTATAAACAGCAGTGAGTATGTGCCTGGGACTGTTGTATCTTTCATTATGAGCTTGCCAGGTGTTCATATTGACCTTTTAACTCCATATCCACAGTTTCACAGTGATAACTATCCAATAAGACAAGACAAGCAGCCAGACCAAGTATTCCAGTCTGCCTCTGTATTCTCTCCTGAAAATGAAGGAACTATCCTGGCCTGCTCTTCATCTGTTTGGTTTTCATATTATACTCAAAGCACATGTTCAGAGCAGTGCTATTACCAGGACCCACCAAGCTCCTACTTAGGACATGATGCATCTTTCTTCCTCATAGAAATATGAAATTAGCCGGGCGGTGGTGGCGCACGCCTGTAATCCCAGCACTCTGGGAGGCAGAGGCAGGTGGATTTCTGAGTTCAAGGCCAGCCTGGTCTACAGAGTGAGTTCCAGGACAGCCAGGGCTACATAGAGAAACCCTGTCTCCAAAAAACCAAATCCAAAAAACCAAAAAAAAAAAAAAAAAAAAAAAAAAAAAAAAAAAGAAATACGAAACTAAGCTATCCTCTAATTCTTGGGAAAGGGTCGTTGGGACTTTGGTTAGAAACATTAGCAGTTTTGTCTTTTAGATATAAATTCCATGGATTCTTAGGACTCAGTATGTCCAATTATGATCTTACAACAAGGATTGAGATATAAATACATGTCATTAAAAGGGCACCCTCTTAACTGGTTGGTTGGTTGGTTGGTTGGTCATGTGTGTGTGTGTGTGTGTGTGTGTGTGTGTGTGTGTGTGTGTGTTAAGAACTGATCACCAGGCTGAAAGAATTTGAGTTTCTATTCAAGATCAAACACACTTAGCTTTTACCATTAATAGTAATTTAGAAAAAATGCAGGGGAAAATGAAATAAATTTTCTTCTGACATGTAATTTTTGTTAGGTTTCAGGATTGTGAACATGTACTCCTTTAGGAAACTGCATCATCATCCCCCAAAGACGTTTTAAAGCAGCTAGCGCAGGCCTCAGATCTGCTCCCACACTCCTCATTAACATGTTTATGGTGACAGTAGACCCTGGGGCCCCCAGGAACACATCAGAGCCCCCAAGACCACCTTTCCCATGTGATCAAGATGATGTCTTCTTTTCATGAAAAAAATTCCTATTTTATTGTGATAAAGGCAAATCTCCCCCATTAATATTAGAAAAATACAGATTTGTTTGTTTGTTTGGAGACAGGGTTTCTCTGTGTAGCCCTGGCTATCCTAGAACTTTTATCTAGACCAGACTGGCCTCCAACTCACAGAAATCTGCCTGCCTCTGCCTCCCAAATACTGGGATTAAAGGCGTGCTCTATCACACTTGGCACTTTCTTTGAGAGAGAGAGAGAGAGAGAGAGAGAGAGAGAGAGAGCATGTGAGTGTGGTGCACATGGAGGCCAGAGGCATGGGATCCCTTTAGACCTGGGGTTTCAGGCAGTTGTGAACTGACCAACCTGAGTGCTGGGAACTGAGTATGGTCCTCAGGAATGAAGAACAGTATATGTTCTTAACTGCCAAGTTTTCCAGCCCCCAGATATTTAAAAGAAAACAGTAATCACATGAAATTCCAATAATCAGATTTTTTTCTTTTTATGCTGAAATGTTTTTAAATAAATAAATAGCAAGATGTCTAGCAGGTAAAGGTTATTGCTACCAAACCTGAGGGCTGAAGTTTCACCCTGGGACTCAAATAGTAGAAAGTGAGAATTCCTGCAAGTTGTCCTCCAACTTCTATGCATATGCAGTGACACACTCAAACACTTGTGCATACAGTAAACAAACATATAGGTGGTGACATGTACGTTTAATCCCATCACTTTGGAGACAGGAGTGGGTGGATCGCTATGAGTTCCAGGCTAATTTGGCCTACATAGCAAGTTCCAAACCAGCAAGGGCTACATAGTGAGACCCTGTCTCAATCCTGCAGAAGGGCTGGGGATACAGCTGAGTGGTTGAGTGGGTTGTCTAGCATGCATGAGACCCTGAGTTCTAATTCTAGTACTACTCATACCAAAACCCATGAAGAGGTCTAGACAGCCACCCTACGACCCAGTCTGGTATGGTGGCACCACTTGGAGGTGTGTGCCAGCACTTGGGAGGTAGAAGCAGGAGTATCAGGAGGATGCAGGATCAGGATCATCCTCCGCTCCATAGAGAGTTTAAGCCTGAGCTACATGAGCCCTTACCTGAAAAAAAAAAAAGACAAAAATAAAAATTCCTCCCCACTGATGGGATATATGTACGTGTAGTTGTACATTTCCTTAAAGCCTTTTGTGTTTCACTTTCTGTCCTAGGTCATCTTGTCTTCCCCAGGGAGTGTTATCTCTGAGGACAGGTGCCATGAGCCATCAGTTCTTCCTCCTGCACACCCTCACCTCTCCCCAGTCATCTGCGAGTCTACACCCCTAGCCCAGAAGTTGATTTTACTGTGCCTAAGTCCCCCAGCTACCCTCAGGTGCATTGATAAGTTTTTTAAGAAGTAACATGGTAAAGTGGAAAGATGGTGGCCTTTGGGATGGGACAAGCCAGCATCTGAGGCTGAGACGTGCCAGCTGACTGGTTATGCCTCACTAGACAGGTCACCCCATCCTGAAGCTCCTCTTCCCACTTGTGAAGCACAGGAGTGCCATCCTAAGCAGTGAGTTCATGTGGCAGCGTTGGTCACAGTGCTGAGAACATAGTAGCTAATCTACAACAGTCTGTCTTCTGTGTTTCCTGACCAAGGCTTGCTCCAGTGCTGTGCATGCAGAAGGTACATATTAATAATACAGAGGCTTGTATGAGTGAGTAACCCGGACACAACTGTCCATGTGTGTGCACATGAAGTCCAGGGCTTGGCACCCCTGGCTCAGAAGTTCAGACCACAGCACAGTGTGAGATCTCAGCTGCCAGAGTCCAAATATCTGAGACCGTTCTCTATATCTCACTAACTTGAGGCCAGGGAATTCAGGCTTTCAGGTAGTCAGGGGCTGCTTTCAGAGTCCCTTGAAGACAAGGAAAGGCAAGGTCTGCAGTGAGCTCTGGGAATGTGAGGATCTCCTCGCCTGCCATGGAAAGCAGAATTCCACAGATAGACTGGGCTCCACAGTGTCACCTCTGATTAAACACAAGTTCCGGGTACTTTGGCCATTGTTTACTTTATTTTCGTACCTGCCCTTTCTGTCAATACTGCATCTGATGTACAAGTTTTTATGAATTATTTCTTTTTTCTTTTTCTTTTTTTTCTTCTTTTTCTTTTTCTTTTTCTTTTCTTTTCTTTCTTTCTTTCTTTCTTTCTTTCTTTCTTTCTTTCTTTTTTTTTTTTTTTTTTTTTTGAGACAGGGTTTCTCTGTATAGCCCTGGCTGTCCTGGAACTCACTCTGTAGACCAGGCTGGCCTCGAACTCAGAAATCTGCCTGCCTCTGCCTCCCAGAGTGCTGGGATTACAGGTGTGTGCCACCACCGCCCAGCTGAATTATTTCTTGTTATTTATATAGTACCAGATGGCATTGAATCCCAGTCCATCCCACCCCCAAACAAAAGGAAAACTCTAGGTATAAAGGGGTAATTTTTAAATGCTGAATGCCGGAATGTATCTGGAAGTGCCAGAGTCTGTTTTTTTCTGTGCCCATTCTAGTACCAACGCTGTTTGTGCCCTGTGCTGAGAGATTTGTCTGGCAGCTGTGTACACCCACCTGCCGCTCCAGGGACAGCAGCTTACCTTAAACTGGCTCAGGGAAGCGTGAATGCTTTCCTTAATCCATCTTTTCTCTTTCTTACAGTTATCCAAAAAGCATGCCAATGTAGTGTTTGGCTTTAGATAGCCCTGCCTGTCTCTACTGTGTCACTTGAGTTTCCTGTTCTATAAGACTGTCAGAACTAAATGGCATCATACACAGCTAGTAAGTGAAATGACACCAGGCAAAGCATCACCCGTGGGAGCACACAGATACACAAACATAGGAAGCCATTTTTACACACATGCACACGGAGGACACATATACATACCTGGGAGGCTACACAAACACACATGTGCACACTTGTGCTGCTGCCTTGGTTGTTTTTTGTTTTGTTTTCAGGGATAGCGTCTTGATGTGTAAGCCAGGGTAGTGCCCTTGAGTTTAAGGCAATCCTCCCCCATGTATTACCCTATCCAGCTTTTTGACAGTTTAGGTTACAACCTAAGGCCAGGTGTGGTAGGTAGGTAGTTCAGGCCTTTAATCCTAGTACTTGGAAGGCAGGCTACATGGTAAGACCTTGTCTCTAAAAATAAATTCATAACAACCTAATCCTGTAATCATCTAGGGTAGCCAAGGACATTAGCCAACTGGAGTAGTGTCTAGACACAAGCACTGCTAACTAACTGTATTTGGTACATTTGTTTTAAGTAATAGAAATGGACTGATGGCTGGTTATGGTGGTACATGCTAGTAATCCTAGCACTTGGGAGACTAATGCAGACGAATTTATAAGTTCAAAGCCAGCCTGAGCTATATAGTGAGTAGTAAGCCAGGCAAGGCTACAGAGCAAGACCCTGTCTAAAAACCCCCAAAAGCATGAGCCAAGGAAACAAAGGCAGGGGTTGGAGTTCAAAGGTAGAGCACAGAGGCCATGGGCTACATTCTCAACACTGAAAAGTAAAATCTGGGACTAGGGAGATAAGTCAGTCAGCAAGGTGATTGTCATGCGCCTGATCCCAAGCTCCCAAGTAAAAGGCCAGGGGTGTGGCACTGGGGAGATAGAGACTGGCAGATCCTTGGAACTTGGTGGCCAGCTACCTTAACTAATGAGAGGCCCTATCTCAAACAAAGTAGATTCCCGAGTACCTAGAGTTGACCTCTGGCCTTCGCTCACACATTTACACACATGTGCACATGCATACACAGAGAGAGAGAGAGAGAGAGAGAGAGAGAGAGAGAGAGAGAGAGAGAAGAGAGAAGAGAGAGAGAATCAGTTTCATTGTGTGCCTGTACTTTAAATTATTTCCTTCACTAAGCTGCCTGTAAAGTTTATCTCGTGAGTGCTTGCTAGTGCTTCTTTCAGGTTGGCCGTACCTGGCTAAAACTTAAAGCAGGGGGATGTCCATTCCAGTAACTAGCAAGAACTTAAAGCAACACAGCCGCAACTGGCCTTGCGTCAGAGTTGTTTTATAACCGGTGACAGAGCAGGCCAAGCTTCCCTTCATGCCCACCTTCTGTGAGTGAGGAGCTGTCATGTTTAAATAATTGTTTATAAATTGCATTGAGATCATGAACTATCCAGTGCTGCCAACTTGGAAGGCACTAGTCATTTATTTGTTGATTGGCAGTGGGATACGAACCTCTGCCCAGTTCCCTGTTTTTTGCCCTTGCCCAGATCACAGTGTTCCAAGCCCTGCTGTAGAGCTGGGGAAAGGAAGGTGGAGGGTGGATCTAACTCCTGTCAGTTTGGGCCTCACCCTGTGAGTTCACTGGGAATCATTGTTTGGAAGGATCAGATCTTTAAAATGAGGTGGAAGAAATGCTTCTCAAGTAAGGTAACAGGTAATGAGGGAAGCATCACACCCAGCCCGAGCACTCACTGTCCGGGCAGCTCCTGTTGGAGCTTAACTGTTTCTCCATTGTTTCTGTTTTTTCCCCAGATAATTTTTTTCTTTTGCTGCCAAATAAGCTTGTAGTTGCAGCTACTGGAGAGGCTGAGGTGGGAAGACCTTTCAAGCTCAGAAGTCATGAGATCAGCCTGGACAGCACAGTGTGGCTCTGTCCTGATCAATCAGTGAGCACACCCATAAATTTAATTTCCTTTTAAATAAATTTCTTTTCAAATAAAATAGCCTTTTTTAGAGATTTTTTAATGTATTTATTTTGTATGTATATGTGCACAGTGTGCCATATGTGGTCGTCAAAGGACATCTTACAATAGTCAGTATTTTTCTCTTCACCATGTGGGTCCCAGGTATCAAACTCAGGACAGCAGCATTGGCAGCAAGTACCTTTACTTGCTGAGGCATTTTGCTGACCCAGAATTCCCATTTTTCTCTCTGGAGCCTGTGTTGGTTTACGTGGGTTTTGTTTGTTTTATTAGAGACAGAATGTTATATATATGGTCCCGGCTGGCCTCAAGCTTACAAACCTCCTTCAGCCTACAAACCACAAATGCTGGAGATCACAGGCATGCACCACCACACCCAGCTTCAAAACCTGATCTGAAGCTTTGTGAGAGGCTTTTCATGCGTCTGTGAAATGAAGGTGGGGACTAGAGAGCTGGCTCAGAGATGAAGAGAACTTGCTCTTGCAGAGAACAGAGAAGTGTTTTCTTGCCAGAGACAGACAGGCTTTAGGGCTGCTGACCTCCAGTCTGAATGGAGTCTCAGGGCTGTGTTTGGCTTAAGAGTTTGAATAGGCAACCTTGTTTGTCTTTAAAGGCTAGCTCATCGGGGCTCCCCAAAGACATCAAGGCAGAGTACCTGCCAGGTGACACAAAACTGGGAGCCCCCAGCCGTCCTGTGTACCCACAAAAGACAATCATTACACTGTAAATTCTTCCTGCCTTCCAGGGCATTTCCCTGATTCTTCCATGGGTGTACAAGTTTGATCTCCATTTTGTTTATTTTGGGGGTTTTGTTTTGTTTTGGTTATTATTTTGTTTTGTTTGAGATGGTGTTTGTGTGTGTGTGTGTGTGTGTGTGTGTGTGTTGCCCAAGTAGTTCCTATAAGAATTAGCTATATAGACCAGGCTTGTCTCCAATTCATAGACTCCCCTGCTTCTGCCTCCCAAGATTAAAGGTGCATACCACCACCCTCAGCCTTATCTTTGTTCTTAACCAGCTAAAGATCACATCAGCCCTGATAAGAAAATACACAGTGTACTTTTGTGGGGAGTGTGGAGGAAATTTGTTTTGTAGCTAGGTGTGGTGGCTCATCCCTCTCATCCTAGACTTAGGGGTCTGAGACAGGAAAATTGCTGTAAGTTTAAGGCTAACCTGGGCTATATAGTAGTTCCAAGTCAGCCTGGAATACAAAGCAAGATCCTGTCTCAAGAAACCATTAAGTAACAATAATAAAATCCCAAACTCTTCCTAGTTTACTTGAAAAGGGAGTCTGTAAGTGAATTCTCTTCTAGTTTGTTTTGGGGTTCACCACATTTTGTCCAGCCCCTAAGCCTCCCCAATCTCCCAAGCTGTCTGCAAGTAAATATCTATCCCTGTTCTTCAGTTCCTGTTGGTGCTGTTCCTCTGTGGCAGTGACTCTCAACCTTCCTAATGCTGTAACACTTTAATACAGTTCCTCTTGTTGTGGGGACTCCCAACCATAAAATTATATTTTTTTGCTACTTCATAGCTATAATTGTTGTATTGTTATGAATCATAATGTAAATATCTGTTATGTAGGATGTCTGACATGTGACCCCTATGAAAAGGAGTCTATGGGCTTAGACATTCTCATTCCTCTGCTTAGTGATGTGGTGAGCACCCTTCACATGATATCTGCTTAGGTGGGAAGGCCGCCTGAAACATTAACGGGAACAATGGAGGAGGAGTGGAGCCTGCACTCCATGCCACTGGTGAGGCAGCTTGCTTGTCCTTATTCAAAAGCAGCCTCTGTGTCAGCCGATGCCAGTCCCTGTGATACCAAGTAGTGACTTATTCCATCCCCCAGTCCCCCTTTCCCATTAATAGGTAGCACTGCTCCCCTGCAGGGCCTCTCAAGCTTGGCTCTGTCCTGTCTGTTTCAGATGCCGTGGCAGAACGTGGAGCATGTTGGTGACCAAAGCCCTTATGTCACTTCTGTTATTCTTCACATTAAGCAGAACGTCCCCATCATCCGTGACAATCTGGCTTCCACGCGGAAATACTTCACACAGTTCTGCATTAAATTTGCAAAGTAAGTCCTGAGCTGTTCTGCTTTCTTGATGCACTTTCTGTTTCAGTCTCCCAGGAGAACCAAGCAACAGCACAGAGATGCCCGTGTACCTATTCGTTCATGACCATATCCCTCAGGAACCATACTAATAGGGTACAAACCTGTGGTTGACCCCAAGATCACTCTCCAAGGGTATCTCTCTGATTACCCTGGAGATTGTCAATGGTCCTGGTGTCATACTCAATAAAGTTATTTTACTGCTGTGCTTAGCCTCCCAGCAGGCTCACAAAGCCAGGTGTCCCATCTTCTGGTGGGGCTCATTTCTGGGACCTCCAGGAAAACTAATATTCTTCTGTACCCCAAAGGGCTATAATGGTAAAAGCAAATGGACCACTCAGGTGGCGTGCATGCTTATAGCAGTGGTCATGAGCCGAGGCAGAGCCTACAGAAATGATTTGGGCCATCTTGTTCTTCTGAATCTTGTCTGCGAAGCCACTCCTTGCCCAGGCTTTTATTTTTCAGTAAGTTCATCTGTGCATTTTGTCTCTGACTAGATTATAAGCTTCTCAAGGGTTGGGCCCGTCACTTGTACCCCTGAGCCTTTACTTCCTCCCCTCCACCAGAGAACTTAGAGTGGCTAGAAATCATATACTTCTGAATGTCCTTATGTCCAGGGAAAGTACTAGAAATTGGAACCAGGAGCAAGCACTGAGTTGCCTGCCTTCCTGTCATGTCCTCGTGTGTGGCTATTTCAGCCTTGAATTTTGAAGCAAGAAAGTAGTTTGGTTCTTTGCCAGTCAGCATCTGGCTCCAGCACTGTTTCCCAAGAGGCCAGGCAGTGATGAGGGCCAGTGTCTCCTCTGACCAATTATCAGATGCACGGTTTGGCAAGTTGCTCCAGGAAGGTCAGTGCTGTCCAAGCTACCGTATTTGGATTGTTTTCGTCCAGGTCCCAACTGATGACTCAGGATTCTGAGTTTCTCTCTTCTCCAGATCTCTCCCAGTTTGTATTCAATTAGATTTTCCCCATCTGACATAAATAAACCCCCAAGGAACAGCAATGACAGAGTAGCTGTAAAGTTAACTTTAGTTTCAACCTCATCAGGAAGGCTTGGGCTGACTCCCCTGGGAGCGTTTATGTTTGCAGGCCACAGATGGACCAGGAGCTGACATTCTGTTCCGTCTCTCTCTGGATGCTCATTAATGTGCACTAAAAGCATTGCTGATAAATCACACGTGACATTCCCTGAAACCACTGCTACAAGTGTCTCTGTAAAAATTTACTGTGACTCAAAATCTCCATTGTAGGCACCCTGGGGTCCGATTGAGCTAAGGTTAAAGTGAATATGGAATCTGTTGCTCAGCCCATCCAAGTGTCAACTTCACATTCTCTCAGCACCTTTTAATTTTAGTATTAAGCTCACTCTAAGTGATCTGGGAATAGGGTGCCCATCACCCACATCTGGAAAAGTTTAACCAAGGACCTAGAAAGTTTTGTGCTTTAACTCTTGGTACCTTCCCATCTTTATAAAATCTCAGCCCAGAGCAGTAGCCACCACTTCCATCCTGGTGGCCCTTGGCAGTGACACATCACTTTGCTGTGATTTCTTCACCAAAGATATTTGTCTGGATTATCTCCATGTTTCCCCAGCCCACCCACTATGGACTAGTCAGGGCAAGTTCAAGGGCCAGCCACAGCCACTCTAGTGTGAAGTGGCTTCTGTTACAAGCTGTACAGGCACACGTGATGAGTCCCAAATTCAGCTTCCCATTACTCATTTGGCTCAGGTTAAGTTCTAAAAACCCCTTCCAGACAGCCTCTTGTTCATACCTCCTCTAGATCAGCAGGCCCACACCTGGATCTGACCACTGGACTTCAGGTCCTTTTCTCGTTGCCTCCTTTCCTGCTCCACAATTGCCAGTCCATCTGTGGCTATATTGGCTCCAATAGCACCCTTTCCTAACGACTTAGCACGGTCACTTCTGGTTGAAAGTAGTTTGGATCATAACTGTTTTCTCTCGCCCACTAAGCTGGTAAGCCTCTATGAAATTCTCCTGGGAGTCTCTAGCACTCAGTGATTATAGTGACAGGAAGATGTGGTGAGATTGAAGGAGGAAGACACAGCATGGACCCAGCGTGCAAGAGGAAAGAGACAGGTAGCAGCAGCTGCTGTGGAAACCCTGCCCCTTTTCATGCCTGCTGTGTGGGCCTGGGCCCCCGGCCCTGCTGGTCAGCTCACTCTGGATCTTGCCAGTTATGTACACGTCTGTGTTGCACGGCTTTTGAACTACATCAGCACAATGCAGTCTTCTTGACTCAGGCCTTGAAGCTTTTTCGAAAACCTTTCCCAACTTGCTGGGTTTTCCCTCTCCCTCACCTTCAATAGCATTATCAGCCTACGTGATCCAGGTTGTCCCTTAGTGCTCAGTAGATTTTTAGAAAATCATGTGGGTTTTTTTTGTTTTTTTGTTTTTTTTTATTTCTTGGTAAGAGAATTACCACCTTAGCGATTATTTCTTGGTTTTACTTTAAGATACCCTAACTGCCCATGTAGTTAACTCTTGCCACTATTGGGGTATTTTCAGCTACTGGTACTCAAATGGACTTGAATGGCAAAGAGTATTTTTATTGTATTGTTTTTTTTTTGTTGTTGTTTTATTTTGTTTTATCTTTTGAGACATCATTGCACTGTGTTGCTCTAGATGTCCTAGAACTCATTATATAGACCAGGCTTGAACTCACAAGAGATCTGCCTGTCTCTCCAGAGTGCTAGGATTAAAGGTGTGTGCCACCACACCTGGCACAAGATGGATTTTACATTTTTCATATAACCTCAAGCCTAGAGGAAGTTAGGACAGACACTAGAGTGGTTGGTTTAGGGGAGAGATAGCTTAGTGGTTAAGAGCACTGGCTGCTCCTTCAGAGGTCGCCAGATCAGTTCTCAGTTCCCACTGGAACAGCTCACATAGCCTCCAACTGCAGCTCCAAGAGTCTCAGCACTCCTTCCAGCCTCCAGGGCACACACACACACACACACACACACACACACACACACACACGTTTACATGCACACATAAACATACACACTAAAATAAAAAGAAAGACAGAGAATTCAATTGCTTTAGGGTTTCAGAGGATTCGTTGCGACCTGGTATAGTCTGCTGTCTTTAAGACTGGCCACACCCTCGGATGGTAGGAGTAAGACAAACATAGGTATATGCTATATACCTCAGTTCCTTAGACTCAGTGCCTTAGGCAACAAGTGGGCTTCTTACAACAACCTTGTCGTGAAGTACTTCCCTCCAGGTGATTAGACTGGTGTCTTAGTCAGGGTTTCTATTCCTGCACAAACATCATGACCACAAAGCAAGTTGGGGAGGAAAGGGTTTATTCAGCTTACAGTTCTGCATTGCTGTTCATCACTAAAGGAAGTCAGGACTGGAACTCAAGCAGCCAGGAAGCAGGAGCTGATGCAGAAGCCGTAGAGGGATGTTCCTTACTGGCTTGCTTCCCCTGGCTTGCTCGGCTTGCTTATAGGACCCATGCTCAGCCTGCTCTCTTATAGAACCCAAGAATACCAGCCCAAAGGTGGTACCACCCACAAGGGGCCCTCCCCACTTGATCATTAATTGAGAAAATGCCCCACAGCTGGATCTCATGGAGGCACTTTCTCTGTGATAACTCCAGCCAGTGTCAAGTTGACACACAAAACCAGCCAGTACAACTGGCGTAGAGTAATCCCCTCTCAAGGGACCTAAAACAGTCACCAGTGGAACCGACTAAAGCTAAGTAGAATTGTCCTCAGTAGGTCTGGAGTGTGGCTCCATGGTAGAGTACTTGCCTGCCATATGCCAGGATCTGGGTTCCATTCCCAGCACCACAAACAAAAATAATTATTCACCCCTGTAGCTTAAGATTTAAGGAATGAGCTTGTCTCCAGAACACCAAGCCTATTCTTCCCTGAACAAATCTGGAGCTAAAACTAGAAGGAGGCCGGGCAGTAGTGGCGCACGCCTGTAATCCCAGCACATGGGAGGCAGAGGTAGGTGGATTTCTGAGTTTGAGGCCAGCCTGGTCTACAGAGTGAGTTCCAGGACAGCCAAGGCTACACAGAGAAACCCTGTCTTGAAAAACAAAAACAAAAAACAAGAAAGGAAGGAAGGAAGGAAGGAAGGAAGGAAGGAAGGAAGAAAGAAAGAAAGAAAGAAAGAAAGAAAGAAAGAAAGAAAGAAAGAAAGAAAGAAAGAAAGAAAGAAAGAAAGAAAACTAGAAGGAAAGAGAAGGTGGTGGATGGTGGTGTGGGGATATGAGTGTCCACCTCAGTTCTCGGCTATCTCAGGAGAGGAAGTAGAGTCTTAACGAGTTTCTGCATGCTTTACTAGAAAGAGAATAAGCCTAACTTGTCACTTTTTATCCACAGTTCATTCATTCCCAAATTCATCACCCACCTCTTCAAGTGTAAGCCAATCAGCATGGTGGGAGCAGAGCAGGTAAGGCAAGCTTTGCATTGGGACCCTTGCCTCCAGCCTTGTCATAGGTCCAGCACACATTCTCAGGTAGATAGTCTGAAGAGGCTGAGACTGGTTTCCCTGGTGTAGGAGCTATGGTCACTTGATGGCTCCCTTTGCTTCTTTGTTTTGTCTTTTGAGATAGGTTCGAATATTGTAGCCCTGATGGGTCTCAGACCCATTAAATAAGCACATCTTCATCAAGTGTACAGAACAAGGTTGGAGAAACTGTCTTAGGGGCATGAGGAGCGACTGCTTTGGGTTTCTCTGAGGGCTGCTGCTGGAGGGACAAAAGGCAGTGTTCTCAGTACAGTGGAGGCCCTGGGTGTCGCTGGGCAGAACCCACATAAGAAAGAAATCAAGCAGGGTGAGCCTGAGCTCACCTCCCCAGGAAGCTCCTTGACGGGCTCCTTTCTCCCATCCCAAGTCTCTGCTGAAGCATGATGGCACGTGCCTGGATCCCAGCACATAGGAGGCTAAGACAGAGTGATGTTGAATCCAAGGCCGATGTATAGTGAGACTCTGACTTGATTAATGTCACCTGAACACTGATGAACTGAGTTTATCAACTGCAACAAAGTCACTGTGTTTGTCTCCCACCTTTTCATACTATCTGGCAGTTTGAGTTCAGGGAATGCTTAGAGTGATTTTAAAAATAAAAACAGGAATTAGGGAGATTGCTCTGTGATAAACACTGACCAAAAGCAACTTGAAGAAGAAATGGTTTCTGGTCACAGTTCGTCATTAAGGGGAGCTGAGATAAGAACTGAAACAGAGGCCCTGGAGGCAGCTACTTACTGGCTTGCTCTCCAGGGCTTGCGCAATTTGATCTCTTTCTTATGGAACCCAGGACCATCAGGCTAAGGATGGCACCACCCACAAAGGCCTTAGGCTGCTGAGATACTCTCTCAACAATCATTAATCAAGAAAGTTCCCCACAGACATGCCCATAGGCCAGTCTGATGGAGGCAATTCCTCAGTTGAGGTTCCCTCAACTTGGGCGAGTCTAGTTTGTGACAAGTTGACAAAAAACTAATTAGCACACCATGCAAGGGTGTGGGTCTGAGTTTGATCCCAATAAAAAGCACTTACATCAAAATTCATGAATACAGGACTAGAGAGTTGGCTTAGCATTTAAGATCACTTTATACTTTTGCAGAAAACCTGGACTCCGGTTCCAAAACCCACTCTGGACAGTTCACGGCACCTGTACCTCCAGTTCCAGGGCATCTGATGCCCTCCCTCTTCTGCCCTTCGCAAGCACTGCACACACATGGATGCAAAAAGACAAACAGACACACAAACATACACATAAATAAAAGCACATTTAAAACAAACAAGAGTGGTAGTGTGTACCAACAATGGGAGGCGGAGACGAGAGGGTTTGCTCAGTCAGCAAGACCCGGTCTCAAGAACAAAGGTGGAGAACAGTCGGGACGATACCCGGTGTTCACCTTGTGATGTGGTGGTGCACACACACACACAGGCACAAGATACATTTATTGTTCCAATCTCTGAAAATATCCCTTAAAATCCCTTAAAAGATTCACAGGCAAATCAAGAACAACTCATATTCAACTCTATCTGTAAACACTTAGGCTTTGTGTAAGAATATTGTGTTATTCATTTCCATAGATCATGCCCGGTGCCAAACAAAGCAGTGAGGTAGAGACTCAACTCTTTCCCAGCTCCGTGCCCTGTCCTTGTGGCCCCATGACTGTGTTGACAGCCCCCTGCCTCCAGCCCTCATCCCGGGTCAGGAAGGTTGCTAGCTAAGCATGTCCTGGATACTCATGAAGTGTCAAAGGCAGATAGCCACACCTGTGGATAGCAGAGTCTCTTGAATTGCAGTGCGGTATGATTTCGTCCCCTCTGTTGGCAAATGCAGGACACTGTGAGCACTCAGGCTCTGAGCTCTGGAGTGACGTGAGCAGAGGCTGGACCCTGCACCTGCAGCCTTGCATCTGTTTGTGCATAAGTACTTTACAGGACCTTCATTTCCTGTCTCTGGAATTGGAGTGATTAGTACCACCTCATGAAGTAGCTATAAGGGTTAAACAAAACAGAGCCACGTATGGTGGCATCAGTATTCCCAGCCCTTGGGGAAGCTGGGGGATTGTAAGTTTGAGGCTAACCTAGGCTATACAGCTAGATCTTATCTCCGAATAAAATAGAACAAAATTAGTAAAAATTAAAACCAGTGCCCTTAAGTAAGGCGCATGGCTGTCACATAGCCAGCCCTCATTAAACACCAGCCCTGCTCATTATAAACTTCCAAAGACCTGGTCATGACCCTGTTTCTGTTTCATTGCTCGTCTGCCGTGGTACCTATCCACATGCAGCCTGCTTGAAGACTTCTAGTCAGAGCTTGCCCCTCGGCTGTCTGCCTGACCAGCTCCAGCCTGAGTCAAAAATGTTGTCTTGGAAAACTCCCTGGGAGATTGTACGACAATCTCAGACACCAGCTGGGCTTGACTGCAGCCGTCGGTGTTCTACAATCCTGACCCTGGCGTGCCTGGACCACAGCGCTCATTGTCTCCATTGGCAGTGGTAGTGTGATGCCCTCATCCGCAGCTCCAGTTCCATTAGTGAATGTTTACCAGCACTCACTCTGTTCGCCTCATTACAGTGTGCCATCTGAGAGGATGTGGGGTGATTAAGATCTGTGTCTGGGAGCAGCCGTAGAGTTCTCAGTTACATTTCTGTCTACAGACTTGACCAAGCCCCTGGAATCCAAAGCTGACTCATGGGAACAGTTCTGTGTTTTTGTAGCCTTGCTCAGGCCTCTTGAGACTGGGGCAGTGTCTTAACAGCCATGGGAGTTTTGATGTTGCCCCATGAGTCCTACATCATGACTGTTTTCTGAAATTTTCTTTTATAAAACAGTACCAGCTGGAGGAAAGTAGGGCCTACGTGCCACGCAGCACATGCAGGGCGCACACACAGGAGGGCTGTGCATCCTAGGCCAGTGTGGGCCATGTGACATGACCCTATCTCAGATAACAGCACAGAACAGACTATGAGCAGAGTCAGGTCAGATCTGGCATGCTGCCTCAGGAGCAGGGCATTTAGCCAGTGTTTACGTCTGCTTTTAGATGTCAGTGAGAAGCCCATCTTCTAGAACTAAGTCTCATTTCTCATACCCATGCCAAGACAATGAGCAGTAAGAAGTAGCTATCCACACACCCACCTGTGGAGGCTTCGAAGAGGAATCAGGGCAGTGTGGCCCTTCAGTGGTTCCCACATGTAATTCAGGTTATCTGTGTAAGGTTAGCCCTGCCATCTGAACTCTGAAAACCATGCCATGATGTAGCTAGAGGTCTGTTCACTTAGGCAGTAGGGTACAAAGAACCAAGAAATTAATAAAAGGGGCTAGAGAGATGGACCAGCAGGTAGGAGCAGTTGTTGCTCTTATAGAAGACTTGAGCGGGTAGACTGTTTCACTCATACCTTCTCTCTCTCTCTCTCTCTCTCTCTCTCTCTCTCTCTCTCTCTCTCTCTCACACACACACACACACACACACACACACACACACACGCAATGTAATAAAATCAATTTTTGAAAGAAAAGTAATAGAGATGCTAGAAACACATTCTGACACACTCTGCCTTGCGTCATGACCCTGACCCAAACTTTAACTAACGCTGTAGAATTCAAAGCTACAGCTGTGCCTCTTCTTCCAAAAGGTGCTAGATATCTGCTAGGTTGAGGTTAGGCTTGAATACAGATGTGAGAAATAAAAAATGAGCCCTTGCTGCTCCCTATTCTCGCCTTGATTAGTACATACAGTGAGTTATTTATCTTCAGACCCCAGAGTGCTCTTGAGCAGTTACAAGAGCATGTGGAACTGAACTGTTCCTGTATTGTAATGCTCCTTGCTGGCTTGTGATTTCCAGAGGACCTTGTGGGATTTGCAGGGTCATTAATTAGTCTTACAACGGAGGTCATCTATGACTTAACACAGCAGAAATAAAATGCATTTGCCTAAACTTACCCCAGAGAAAACAGCTCAGTGTGGTATTGGAAAGATGCACACCCAGCCCAGCTCTGCTGAGATGGCTCCTGGTTCCCACATCGCGCCTGTCTGCCCCGTGCTCACTGCCCTACTTCAGTAAAAGCACTGCAGCAGGCACTCTCCAAAGGGCCTTCTAGACCTTCTACACTGCTCTAAAACCTCATGTTTGTCAAGTTACTTTTTCTTCCCTGCATTATTTTTATTTATTTGGTTTTGGTTTTGATACAGTGCCTTACTTTGTAACCCATAGTTACAAATGAATGCCTTCAAATAAATTCACAAACCTCCTGTACAGGATTTAAAAGAATGGGAGTACCCCACTCTCACATGTACCACTTGTGAACAAAGGAAGATTTTATTCTGGGACTTGATAGAAAATTCCATATTTCCCAAAATTAAACAAGTTTCCTTCGAGATCCCTCCTGCTTTGTGGTGCTGAGGATTGGACCCAGAGACTCACAGTGAGGCAGGCACCTCACTGAGCTGCACCCCAGGCTCCTGCACCGGGTTTCCAATTGTGGAATCACATTCGGAAGGCGGAGTGTCCTCTCTCTTCTCTTGTTCTTCCTGCCCACGTACCTGGCGTTTGCCCTTCTGCACAGCAAACCATCTGTCTGAAGAGCTGCTCCTCCCCTGCTATGCCCTCATGTCTACCTCCTTGGCAAGCTCTGGCCCACTGTGCTTCCTATGAAGCCATCTTTCCTATGGAGAATGCCACCCTTCCCTATCAGTCAGTCATCGAGGCCCTCCCTTCTTGCCACACTCCCACACTCTCTAAGAGGCAATCCCTGCTACACCCTAGGGAGGGCTTACATCATAGAAGTGAGAATCCTGAGCTGCACTGGCCACGAGCCAGTTAAGGGCGAGGATAACAGCAAACGCCAGACACAATGACCAGACACAGAAATCTCCCACCTCACAAATAAGGTATCTGAGATCACTATTTCTACCCCTTATTACCTGGGTGCCCTTAAAGCCCTCACGAGGACAGTAAATGTTTAAAAATCAAACCCACAACTCTAAAAAACATATATTTAAATGGATCTTTAGTTAAGAGTGCATTCTGCTCTCATAGAGGACTGGAATTCAGTTCACAGCACCCACGTGGCAGCTCACAAGCATATACACCTTTAACCCCAGCTCTCAGGAGGTAGAGGCAGGTGAATCCCTTGAGTTTGAGGCTGGCCTGTGTTTATATAGTATGTTTACATTCTGTTGTTTACGTAGGAAGTTTCAGGTAAGCAAGACTACTTAGAGAGACCCTGTCTCAATAAAACAAAACCTTATATAAATTTAGAAAGGCTGCTGAAACTGAAGTCCACATTAGAAATGTGTTTCTTGCATCTGGGGCTCAGTGGGAGAGCATTCGAGCACTTGCTGGGCTCACAGTTCAGTGCCCAGCATGATCAAATAAATAGATTCCTGCTTATAATCAACAGTCATGAAAATTTCATTTTTATATTTGTTTTATTTTATATGTATAGGTGGCTCACCTACATGTTTGTGTACCAAATGCATGCCATAGAGGCTAGAAGGGATGTTGGATCTCCTGGAACTGGAGTTACAGATGATTGTGAGCTACCATGTAGGTGCTGGGAATTGAACCCAGGTCCTCTATAAAATCAACAAGTGCTAATGCTGAGTCATTTCTCTTGCCCTTGGAAATGGAAAGTTTAAATGAAACCATTTCTATTTGAGTGTGGTGGCATGTATCTATAATTCCAGCTAGTCGGGACCCTCAGACAAGATGGTCATAATTCAGTGGTAGCCTAGGTAGCAGACAGGATCCCATCTCAGGAAAACAAAACCTATTTCCAGTAGCATCAGAAAGCACTGACTGCCTTGAAGCAAATTTTATCAAAAACTGTACAATCATTCTAGAGAAGAAACTGCACAACACTAAGGGACCCTTAGTCAGGCGTGGTGACCACTCACTCCGGGCTGAGGCGGGGAGATGGAGAGCTTGAAGCCAGATTGATGCCCTGAGATCAGTTTTGAACAATGAGATAGTGGTAATCAATGGGAGCTTCATCTTCCCACAACACCCATCTCTCGGGATCACGCTGCTGCTTCATGCAGTGGCAAGAGTGAGGTTCCCATCTTTCCAGCTAGATGGGATTTTCTTGTGACTGGCCAGGGGCAAGCGTGCCATGCCTCCTTAAGATATGAAATACACTAGAGAATTATGTCTGGCTCATTCAAAATCTTCCTCTCACTTAAGTCTATACAATTATTTATGCATATACTATATCTCTGGGAAGTAGAAAAGGTAGCAAGCATCCCCAGA
This sequence comes from Apodemus sylvaticus, assembly GCF_947179515.1. Classification (NCBI taxonomy): domain Eukaryota; kingdom Metazoa; phylum Chordata; class Mammalia; order Rodentia; family Muridae; genus Apodemus; species Apodemus sylvaticus. The sequence goes on from NC_067481.1 coordinate 47,695,880, forward strand.
TGTTTGAAATAGATTTTTCTCCCAATGGGTCACGGATTTGATTTTGACAGACAAGGCTCTTACAATTTGTTACAAAGTTGAATCTTTGCCAGGCCTCAAAAGACACACTTAAAGAAAAAAGAAAGAAAGAATATTTCTTGTTAACAATGTCTAGAAAATAAATCAAATCACTGGTAGCGACCAGTCAGTGAAATATGTACTGTGTTTCTACTCTGCATCTCTGCAAATTTCAAGTAGGTTGTTAGGGTTCTTGTTGAAGTCCCCAGTGGAGCCCCAGCCTTCCCTCACCACCTACCCCCACCTACGCCCAGAAGTGAACACTGTTCTGATTTAGGTTTCTAGGTTGCCATATGTGTTTGGGTGTTCCATACATGTATATATTCCCAAATGATACATGGGTTGTTTTGCTTATTTCTAAGCTTTATATAAATTGTACTATGCATGTCATTTCCTCTCTTGCCTTTCCTCTAACTTAACATTTTTTGAGATTTATTTGTGTTGCTCTATGTCACTTGTGTTCACTCATGTTAGCCTCAGAATCATTGCTCTTCACATAAATATGCCAACGTTCGTTTACTCATTCTTGTTTTATGGACACTGAGCTGTTTCCAGTCCTTGCTTGTCCAAAGAGCGGTTCCTGGGAAGTTCTTTTTAGATGAGTGTTATGAGTTGAATGCGCCTTTGGCTTGTGTGTTAAATGCCTATTAGTTCCTGGCTGGTCACACTGTTTTGAAAGGTTCTAGAAAGCTTAGGAGGTACAGGGTAGTTGGTGGAAGTACATCACTGGGGGCGTGTCGCTGAGGACTATATCTTGTCATGAAGACTATATCATGTCCTCTCTCTACTTCTCTGAAATGAGGTAAACAAACTCCCACTGCACACTCCTGCCACCGTTATGTTCTGTTGAAACACATGAGGCTGTGTAACCCGACTGACTACTCTGAGACTGTGCTTCAGAAAGAATCTTCCATCCTTTAAGTTTAGATACTTGGTCATAGCAACCAAAGAGTTAAGAATATGACAACTACAAATTTCTCCCCGTGATGTAAGTAATAGACGTGTACCACAGCTGCATGTCTCTTTGGAACAGTCTCTCTCTCTGTAGCCTGGTGCTGTGCTAGAAGTTGTACATAGCCCAGGCTGGCCTCATACTTGTCACGGTCTGCCTGCTGCTGCCCGCCAAGGGTTGAGCACAGCACAACAGCAATGCACAGCACCACACTGATGGGCTAAGTGGATCTGCAAGTGAGAAAGTACTCCTGCCTTCCCCTCCAAAGGCTCAAGCTAGTTCGCTCTGTCCCCTTGCGTTTCTCAGCCAGCACTCTTCGTGTGTGCGGTGCTGGTGTTGGAACCAGGGCCATGTGCGTGCTAGCAAATACTCTGCACTAGAGTCCCCCCCTTCCCCCACCTCTGCCCTGATCACCCCAGTCTGTATTTGCCCTGTGCCTCCTTCCCTTGCCAGTGTGTCACTCATTCACAGCTGTTTCTATCCGGGTTTTACTCGGAGTCTCATATAACTTAGAGTAATGTATTTTTCAATCTTCCCATATTTGACATTCTTTTCCAGCCACAAGCAATAAAAAGAATCTCTGTATTTTCTTCTAAAAGTTTGACCATTTGAGGCTGTTGAGAGGTGGCTCCACAATTCAGAGCACTTGCCAGGAGGGCTGGGGCTGGGTCCCAGCAGCTGGGTCAGGCAGTCAGAACCACCTGTAATTCCCGCTCCAGATAATGTGACGTTCCTCCAGCCTTTGTGGGCACACACACACACAAATAAGTAGTAAACTTACTCTTTAGCCATGGTGGTGAATGCCTTTAATCCTACCATTTGGGAGGCAGAGTCAGACAGATCTAAGTAACTTTGAAGCCAGCCAGTTCTTTATAGCAAGTTCCAAGCCAGTCAGGGCTACATAAAGAAACCCCATCTCAAAAAAAAAAAAAAAAAAAAAGCCTTAAAGTTTTCTTTTTCATATCCTAGATCCTTATCTATGTGAAATTACACAGAAATATTCTTTTTCTTTAAATCAGGGTCTTGGCTATTTCACCCAGCGTGGTCTTGAACTCCTGGGTTCCAGTGACCCTCCCACCTCAGCTTCCCAAATCACTGGGATTGTAGGCTGCACACATGGCCATGGACCCACCACCAACTTATTCTTTACAATTGTAATGTAAATTCCAAGGGAGTCTGAGGAATATGTTCACCCTGAGCTCCTGCTGTGGGCCTTGGCATTCTATGCCACTCTCTCAGATGCTGAGTCCACCTCTCTGTGAACTCATGGCTTTTCCATAAAGCCAGCACTGTGGTGGTAAGAATGCATCTGAGAGCTGATAGGTTAACCTGAGTCGGGATCCTCGGAACCCGCATAAAAAGCCAGCATGCCTGGAGGCCTGTCCTAGGGTTTGGAGACAACAGGTCCTGGAGGCCTCCTAGCCAGCCAGCCAGCCAGCCAATTAGTGAGCTCCAGGTTCAGTGAGAGAGCCTGTCACTGAGGTGGAGAACATAGGAAGATTTCTAAGACTGACCTCCAGCTCTTCACACACACAGTCATGTGAGTGTGCACACAGAAACGTGTACATACTACACACACCTGACTTCAAATGGCTTTCTAAAACAAAAGTAGTAAGATTACTTAGCTGCCCCGAAGTTGAAAAACTTAGCAAGTTTGGGCTCTGAGGTCTGGGGAGATGGCTCAGAGGACAAAAGCATTTGCCACTCAAGCATAAAGGGCCTGGATTGAAATAGACAAAACCCACATAAGGCTTGGCACATCTCTAATCACACCACTTGTAAGGCAAGAGAGGAGCTCAGAAAAGGATAGACCCTGAAGTTGACAGGCAGCTAGCCTGACCCCAGCTACACAGTGCAGCGGCAAAAAAATCAAGGAGACTGCTTCCAACCAAGCTGCAAGGTGAGCACCAGCACTCCAGACTGCCCTCTGGCCTCCACACAGGCATGGCGTGCACATACCTGCGTACCGTAGACACAAAAAGCCAAAGCTTCTAGCTACCCACGTTCCTTCCTGAAATTACTGACATTAGGGTAGCCTTCTTTGCCGATTTTGGAACATAATATTTCTTAGTTATCTAAACTAAGCATTAACATTCGCCAAATCCTTGTAGCACTTTTGAAATTATAATCACCATAACCATTAAGTTGACTGTATTTCTCATTAGCTATTTTGTCTTCAGTCAGTAACTTTCCTGTCCAATACAGGGGAAAGGAAGGATACAGAGTGTCAGAGGCCTTAAGGAATCCCACTCCTTGCCAACTAGCTGTAATTATGAAAGGCTGTCTGATGGTTCCTTGGGCCTTGTCCTGAATGTCTTAACTACCATCTGAGTTTAGTAGTAGCTGAGAGATCAAGCTTCCCACTGCTGGCTCCACTTGCGCCCCATTGGGCTCATCCTGGGGCCATGTGAGTCTATTCTCTTAAACAATTTATACAGACCAAGTCATACACTCCTGGCTACAACCATTTTGTTCTTAGTTCATTTTTATAGTGCTTGTGATCAAACTCTGTCTCATTCTGACTAATCCTCTTGCACTGAGCTGTACACACAGGCCCTGGCTGCAGCCATTTCTGTGTGCCTTGTCATCAGTGCCTGGAGGCTTCTAACCAGGCCATCGTGACTTATGTTGAGGTCATCCACAAGGTAGATGCTCAGTGTAGACAGGCTAGGTGCTGGGTTATACCTGGCAGATTATTAAACCTTTGGAGCACTGGTTCTATCCTCTATGATTGGGAACAGTGAACTCATAAAGGTGGAACCTTGAAGAGATGTCATGTGAAGAAACTACTACCACCATTTCTAGCCATGGGTGGTCCATGAAGAAAGTTGATCTCCTTCCTGATCATTGGCATCCAGGAGGACCAGGGAAAACAGAAAGCATGGATTACTGCCAGGATATGATTAAATATAGCTAAAATGACATCAAACAACATCTAGAGAAATCCTAAGTACAGCAATAACAAGTTGCCATTTTTTGCCTAATGAATAAATAAGATTTTTGTGATAACTTTTCAGTGCTGATAAGGGTTCACTCTGCAGTGTCTGTGATGCTGGTAGCTATGCAAACAGGTACATTCTATGTAGAAAGAGATACAGACATGACCTGGGAACCTTCAGAATACACCAAGGCTTTGGCCTGTCCCAGAGACTCTCCCCTAAGGAGACACCACTGCTGAGGCTAGCTATGGGGCTGTCTCCCTCGGCATCTTGGGGTTTCAGATATTTTGATATTATTTTAGATTATTTTTCTTTTTTTATGTATGAGTGGTTTTGTCTGCATGTTTGCATGCATGCTACTGCTAGAAGAGAGCATAGGATCCCCTGGAACTGGGGTTACAGATGGCTGTGAGTCACCTTGAGGATTCTGAGAACCAAACTGATTAACCACTGAGCTCTTTCTCCAGCTCCTCTCCCCCTGCCCCCATCTGTTACTAATGCCAAATTCCTAGGGGGTGAATTAAGTAGGAGCACGCTATTGAATCTTAAACTTATATAGCCTGTATTGCATAGCCACTAAAAATCATAATGTTTTTAAGTGTCACAATGTGTATTCCGGAAAGGTCAGTGTGAAGCCATACATACACTCAGCCTGATTTGAGCTTGGCTGTTATTTACACACACTGGCTGACAGGAACTGTACCCACATTGCACTGTGATGTCTTGAGGTAGCCTTTCCTGGACAGTGGAATTTTTTTTCTTTTAAAGTTCTATTTTCCAAGTTTTCTGTAATGGGAGAGGATCATGTGTACAGTGTGTCGCACCCACCTCCTCAGTGCGGACATAGGAGGTGCTGGCTTCCATGGGGTGTCTATAATAGTCTGCTTTGTCTGCAGCTTCTGCTGGACACCCACTCCCTGAAGATGGTCCTGCTTGATCTCCCGTCCATTGGCTCACAGGTGGTGAGGAAGGCCCCTGCCAGTTACACTAAGATTGTCGTGAAAGGCATGACCCGGGCTGAAATGATCCTCAAGGTGTGTCTTCTCTGGGCACTCTGTTCAAAGGAGTTCTGGGGAGTTCGGGTTTTGCCAACAGTCTGCCCTGTCCACTGACCCCCAAGAGTGGACACACTGTGATGTTGAAAATCAGTGCATAGTTACCTAAATTCTTTCTGACAGGTGAATTCTGTCTAATAAGCTCTACCAGCTGAGAGTCGGGTGGCAAATGAGGAGAGAAGCCCAGAGTCCCTTTGCCTCTCAGGAGGGGTTTTAGGCCCAGCTCTCATGCACACCCTTCCCCCAGAAGCTCTTTGGCTTCCCATGTTTTGCACCTTTAAGTGAACTCTGAACAGATGTTGTTGTAACTGAATCTAATTGACAAATGGGCTTTTTAAAGCCTCATTTAACAGAGATTGTACTTTGTTCACTGGTAGAGCAGCATCTGCCTCTGCTCTCCACTTGGCCTGTCAGAAGAAGCTGGCAGGCTGGGAGACAAAGGCTCTGTTCTCATGAGAGGCTGGCACCTCCAGGCTCTTCAGGCCCATTTTCCAGAGTGAGTCTAATGATGGCAGGCAGGAGAGGAAGGCTGCAGTGGCCTGGCCTGGCTGTAGACCTAAGGACCTGAGAAAACTAGAGCACATGGCTGAGGAAATTACAAACATCCTCACAGTTCTCCTCCCCAGCTGGCTTGCTTAAGGGAGGAGAGATGCATGTTGGGAAATATCTGCAAAGGACTTTCGAAGAAATTTCTCCTTACCACTTTTCTGATACATTCTTAGGAATTCAAAACAGAATCAGCCCACTAAGGAAGAAAAAGTATATTCCAGAACGACATAAGATGAGTCTGAGGATGGAGATGCTGTCTATCTCTATATTAATTGCTAGTTAAGTGAATGTAGAAAGACAAAGTTCCAGGTTTCAGGTCTGCAAAAGAATCAGGACAGTTTGGATTTTTGTTTCTGAGAACATCTGTAAGAATCTATTCCTTCTGCTTCTGCCTCCCTCTGAGTGGATAACCCACCACTCATGAAATCCCCCAGCAGAAAACCTAAGTTTCCCAGATGATTCCTTCCAGGATCCCCGTGGGAATTAGGAGCCTCGGATATGCGAGGAGCCAGGAATCCATATATTAAAAAGTAGTCTGGGTAATTCAGCCACTCATGGGAATTCTGCTCTAATGGAATAAGTTGAAATGAGCCGTCAGAGCATTTCTGAACACGGCTTTGCTGCAGTGTGAGGGCAGCTGACAATAGACCCTGCCCACCAGCCTGTGGACTCCTGAGGACCTGTCCTGATCTCCTTCCGGTAGGTGGTGATGGCCCCTCATGAACCATTGGTAGTATTTGTTGACAACTACATCAAACTCCTTACGGACTGCAACACAGAAACCTTCCAGAAAATACTGGATATGAAGGTAAGCTCCCTTGTTATATACATCCTGTTTACCCTGAGGAATGGAGTGTGGGTGTAGAACCTCGGGGCGCCTCAAAATGTAGTTTTCTGGCTTCACCCTTCATCCCTGATGTGGCGAAGCCTCCTTCTCTGAAGGCTGATCCTGGCCGTCCAGATCCTTAAGACCACCCTGCCCAAGAGAAGGCCACTGTCCAGCTAAAGATGGAATGCAATGCAAGGACGAGCGGGGCATTGTTCTCTCTTTTGTTTCTCCTCTTCCCAACCCTTCCCCTCTCCTTCCACATTACCTGTTTCTCCTCTCTCAGGTTTATCTTCCAGGCTGCTGCCCAGGACCAGAATCCCCTTGAAGAAAACCAGGTCCTTGGGTTCTCGTCATCATGCAGTTAGCCCAGCCCAGCTCAGGCTGAACAAACTGCAGGCCCAAGCAGTGCCTCCTACCCCTGCCAGCCATTGGGGGACCACCTGACCACTCTCCTCTCTCTTCCTCTCAGGGACTGAAGAGGAGTGAACAGAGCAGCATGCTGGAGCTTTTGCGGCAGAGGCTCCCTGCTCCACCCTCGGGGACAGAAAGTTCCAGCACGCTGTCCCTAATGGCCCCAACACCAGAGCAGGAATCCTCACGCATTCGCAAACTTGAGAAACTGATTAAAAAGAGACTGTAAGGAACATGCAGACATTGCCAGGGTCCCCAGGCAACTGATTTCTGGAAACCCTCACACTCATGGCTCCAGGTCCTAAGTCTTGAAGCCTCCTGAGAACATTACGGTTATTAAAGTATCTCTCCCATAACATGTCGTATTTTCTAACTCGGACAGGGAAGCTCAGTGAAGTCTGGGTTATAAAAAGGCACGTTTATATTATCTCTATCTCTGAAGCTGGAGTAGCAGAGGTTGAAAGGTCCCTGTGGTTCGCCTGCTGTCTCCAGGCTGCCTGTGATGGTTGAGTTGTCTCTGACCCATGTCATCTTCCTACACAGCCCTTGCCAGCAGCCAGTGCCTGCACTTGGCTGAGGAAGCCCAGATCTTACCCCTTCCTCCCTGCGTCTGTGTTTGAGGGCCTTTCCCCTCTTTGTCTCAGAAGTTGGCTTAGGGGCCTGAGTGAGCCAAGTGGCCGGGGGCAGAGTGGGATATTGGCTTCTTCACCAGTTCCCTGCAGAATTAGCACTTTCTCATGGAAATTGCTGTTTCTGGAACTTAATCTGCTGTCTTCCATGACATGGCCAAGTTACCCCTGTTTTCTCCCATTTCTCTGTACTCCCCAGAAGAGAGATGCCCACTGCTTCTCTTTTCAATGGAGGAGACAGACTGTGGGTGCCGGTGTGGCCAGCCTGGGCAGCAGGGATCTTGCCTGTGGTGGGCTCCTGAACTGGTGTGGAGGCAGACCTAGAGCTGAATTAGAGGCGGGGTCTGCGGGGCATTCTCCCTGCTCACATGAACACATTGTCTAGCCCACTTCATTCTGCTCCTGGATCCTAGGAAGGAGACTGTCTGCTGGAGAGACACCAGCAAGTTCTCTCGGAAGGGCTTTCTTGGCAGAAGCTGTGGGAAGGAAAACACAGTGAGTCTGACCGTCTGACTTCCCTCGCTCATGTTTCAAGTCCAGAGTTCTTTCGGAGTCCCTGAACCGTGGGGGCCGCATGGAGTACCACAGCAGCTCATCCCTACTACTGCCGAGAAGCCCACCTAGGAACAGGAGACTGACCTTGCACACCAGACTCAGCCCGAACAGCCCAGAGCACGGCCCAGCTGTGCTGCCTGTGCTGCCCATCACCAGCTCTTGAAATCAAGCTGTGCAGGAGTCACCCCACTTCCAGGGAATGGCACCTCACCAGTGCGGACGTCACCCTGCTCTCTTGACTCACTTGGAACCAAGGCTCTGTTAAGTGACCACAACCTCAGTGTGACCACCTTTACTGACAGCTTTTGTTCTGGTACTAAACTTATTAGCTGTTAGATCTGGGCCCTTGACAGGATCCCAGACCCCAGACTCCAGACCCCAGACCCCCGCCTCCTGAGCACTGTCACCACGACAGGAAGGCTCGTTTGTCCACTTATCTCTGGCTGTCAAAGTGCTCAGCTCTGAGCTGGGCCTCTTCCCTTTTCTCTTCTTGTATTTGTTCTCTTGACCCCTGGGCTCCAGACCAGCCCTGGGGCCTCATTTCTTCATCAGCATCTAGCCTGTTCTTGCTAGGAGGAATAACTCTCATGTATTGAGCATTTTTAAATTCTAATCAGAAAGAAAACAAGTGGCAAGGAAAAGATGTATAGACCTTGGTCAAGATGCATCACAACTTAGACATGTGCAGATGCTCACTGGGCCTTAGCTGGGGGATCCCTCTGTGCTGCCCTATGGACCTGCCCTATTGGAAAGAAGGCATGTGGTGATCCCCATACAGCACAGCCAAGTCAACCACCTGCATGTGTGCGCGTGCACACACACACACACACACACACACGGGAGCTGAGGAAGCCAGTGGTCTCCTCCCACACCTAGCTATTGTCACCTTATCCACACAACTTATTACACTTGCCTTTTTGACTCATTCATGAGAGGCTGGTTTTTTTTCTGGGCATCTCTACTGAGAGATCAAGCTGCTGTTTCTCCCAGGCAGTGGTCACAGCAGTGAGGTGACTTCCTTGATGTATTACACTGTCAGAAACCACCTAGGAGCCAGCAGATAGGTGTCAGTAGGAGTTATGTTAAATGTCTTCTTGATGAGGACAGAATACAGCATGTTCTGTACAGACAGCCTCTTCCTCACCTGGGGAATTTGTTAGACTCCCTCGGGGCCCTTTGAAAAATGCAGATGTCTAGAGATTTAACTGTGAGTCTGCAGAGAAGCCTGCTGGGTATGTTTAGAAGCTGCACAGGTGATTACAGTTGTCTGTCGGTATCCACGGGAGACTGCTTCCAGGACCACACACCCCATGGAGATTCTCTGTCTCTTCTATAAAATGGCTCAGTTTATGTAAATAATCCGAGCACATCCTTTAGTTGACTCTGACCTCTGGACTATGTACAGTGCGTCATATCATTGTAAACACTGCATAAATAGTTGAGTCGCTTTGGGTAGATTTCTGTTTTTGTTTTTTGATAGTGGTTTTGTTTTGCTTTAAAACAGTCTCACTATGTGGTCCTGACTAACCTTGAACTCATAAACCAAGCTGGATTCACAACTACTGACATTACAGGTGTGTACTTCCATACCTTGAAATAAATAGTTGTTACACTGGGTGGCTTACAGACTAGTCACAATTGAGAAACTAGTTTATGTATTCAGACAGGCCCAGTCTTTCCCACCTCCCAAATATTGTTACTAACCTTTGGTTGAAACCACACTTGTGTGACCCACAGGTGTAGAGTGCCAACTGTAGAAAATGAGATCACTCCTTGCAGTGAAAAGTGAGGACTTTATTGAAAGAATCCTGTAGCCCATTTTCATAAATGTGTGTTTCTCTGGCTGTGTGTTTCTAACCCGAGGCTGCAGCTGTACTGTTGAACTGGTCCCAGCAGGGCCTTTTAGTGGCTAGCAGTTTTCATTTAAAGCTTGTGTAGATGATTAGGGCTGTACCTAGAGCTGGGCTCTTCCCATAGTGATCAGGGTTCTTGTTTGATGGCCATGGTTCAACCAGAAGCTTTATTATTGATACTTCAAAACAATATGCATAGCTAAGAGTCCTTTAATTCTAACACTAGGGAGGCAATGGAAGGTGGACCTCAAGAGTTAGAGGCTAGTCTATATGGTAGGTTCCAGAACAGCCAGGGCTACATAGTAGAAAAACAGAACGAACAGCAGCAACAAAATATAAAAGAGTTCTTTGCCTTTCTTCTGTTAGAGCAGACAGCTAGCTTAGAGGGACCAAACTAAAAAGTTTCATTTAGATTATACCTACAAAATGAGTCACAAAGACCCTCTGGTGTCTTATAGAGCCTTGTAGGTTCAAGGTGTTGGGTTCCCGCTCATCACTAAAAAGAAGATTTGTCTCTGGCAGAACAAAGAATCGGCACCCAAGACTCTGCCCAGCACCCAGAGAGGTGCCTATTTTACATAACCTCAAGTGGCTCTTAGGTGCAGAGCAGAAGCCCAGGTCCTGGCTGCTGCCTGGGAGGGAGGGGTGTTACTCAGGCCATCTTGAGTGGCTATTGGAAGAGGAAGCCTGGCTCCCTGTGTACAGAAGGCTCAGGGAAGTGCCAGGAGCACACAGCTGGAAATGTCATTCCTCTCCCTCGGAAGCGAGGTCTCAAAATAACCAGTTTGCTTGAGGGGGAAGGCAAGTTCCACACTTCTTGTCTACTCCAAGTTGGATTCCCTAAAATAAAATTGTTAGTGCTGACTGCATCGGGCCATTTAAGCATTAGCCTTGGAAACAGGCTCGTGAAAAGCCAGTAGACATGAAGAGAACCATTACGTTTTACAAATGAAATAAAAATTTCCAGTCCCATCCTAACTGTCCATCAAAAAAGCATGTTGGACCTGCAGAATCCTGCACCTTTGGGAGATGTAAATTTCTCTCAAATAAAAGGATCATTCTTTTGTGTGTCTTTCCTTTGGCCCATCTGGAATTAATTTCTTGCTGCATCTTGAAATACAAAAATACTTCAGTTAATTAAAGCATTACTGAATGTCATTTGCTAGAATGTCTTTCCTACTGCTGACAGAAAACAGAAGGGACCCTAGGAAAGAAGGGACCCTTCGCTCCCAGCAGTGAGGCAGGTGGGGGGACACGCTCTCCTTTCCTAACAGTCTAAGGAGAAGGCGGCAGTCCTGGGCGGTCACTGGCTGTCCAACTGCAGTGGCACCCTGCGTCTGAATGTGTGTCAAGTGTTCTGCTTCTGGTTTGGATTCCACTTTGCACCAAGTTTCCATCCCTTGGCTTTCCCTCCCCTTCCCGTCCCAGGGTCAGCCCAGTTTCCCATGTGGCTGCCCAGAGATCCTTGCCTATGCACTGCAAGTTATTCCTGCCTCCTTCACAGCTGGGTGGGCATTCTGCACTGAGATCTTTTAGGGAATTCTGATGTTTCTTTCAACAGTGGAAAATCTGCTACAGCACTTCCGTTAGTCTGGCCCGAGATCTTTACCTACTTTCCATCCATCGTCACCAGCGCCTGCTTCCACAGGCCAGCCAGGGATGACTCTCAAGAGAAAAGAAGCACTTCCGATTACCCACCCCGGAGGGCTGCACGCAAGATGATTTTCCTACCAGCCCTCTGCCTTCTCACCTACAGAGCCAGGCAAAGGAAGCCCTGGTGAGCAGTGGCCTATGAAGAATGCGTCCACTGGAAACAAAAGCAGACTGGGATGGAAACTTCCACAGAAGCCCTGCACTGCAGGTCTGGTCCTAGCACTCTGACACGGGGCCAGACATTGATCCTCTGAGCCTTAGCTTGCAACATCTGTGAAAAGGGATTATAAATCTTTTCAGTAATCTTTGGGGGGTGTTTTCTTTGGTTTTGTTTTTAATGAGACAGATAGATCCCAGGCTGGCCTTGATTTCGCTAGTCAGCAAGGCTGGCCTGGAAGTCCTCCTGTTCTTCCCGCTTCTGCCTCCTAAGTGCTGAGGTTGAAGGTATCTGTTCCACTAACCCCAACTCTTCCCAGTGATCTGAGGCAGGAGGATTTCTGTGAGATTGAGGCTGACCTGGGCTACATAGTTCTAGACCAAACTGGTCTAGACTATGGCAAAATGAGACTGTGCCTCTGAGACACAGAGTCAACAGGACTGTGTGGGTCTGCCTCTCTGGGCCAAGGGCTGTGGGAAATGTGAAGGTTAGTTATCATTCGCCATGGCTGAGTCTGTGACTGGAAGGACTGACAGTGTATGTGGGAGGGAGGTGGAGAGGGAGGGAATAGCCTCAAGTGGCCAGCCTGCCTTCCCTGGGCTGACTTTAATCAGACAGCCAAGTGGAGGTGTATCCTGCTTCCCTGTCCCAGCTGCATCTGCAGCCAACAGCACAGTGTCAGCCTTTGCCTTTTTAGGTTGTGATGGTGATACCCACCTGACTCAAGAGGTCTTGAAGCCTCCCTTCTGTACTCCTCTCGCCCTGGCAGTGACTACTTCCTCTAGCCATTAGGAATAAACCTACAGACGTGGAAGAGAGCTTCCTCTGCTGGCGGTGTGGCCAGGATGCCCGCTTCAGAAAGTGGGACACATTTCCTGTGAATGCGCTCCCAAAGGTCATCTTCCAAAACAGTGCTTTGTGTACAGTGTCTAGTCCATGGCTCCTCTCTCCAGTTATTCTTGCCTGAAAGCCTGCTGTTGTTTCCTGGGGTTTTGTGAGGTTTGGTTTTTGACCTGTAGTAACCCCCAAATTATGGAGAGACAGAGAGACAGGCAGTCCTAATTGGAAACGCTGTGGTTGGCTCACTAATGGAATCCACTAAATGCTTGACAAAGAATCTTAGTTTGTTTTTTTTCCCCCCAAGGCTGCCTAATTACCTGCGTTCAGGGGCAAAGTTCCTACCTAGCCTTGTGGGATGGTGACTCAGAGAATGTGGAGTGAGAAGAGTGATTATACATTAAAATTTGTGGGGGCGGGACTTGGCGATGGACTCCTCTAATCCCGGCTCGGGAAGGCTGAGGCAGGATGCTCGGAGCCCGAAGCCACATAAGTCGTAGGTCGTAGGTCAGGTCGGGGATCTAGCTCCTGTGGAGTGCTTGCTGGGCACCTGCAGTGCTCACAACCATCCTACAGCACTACCAACCACGGAGCATGCCAAAGGCTCTTTATCCAAAACAAACAAACTGGGACAAACCCCAGTGAAATGCTCTGTCAGCTAAGACTGTTTCTCACTTAATCTGAGACCTCTTTCAACTTCTGCTTCATAATCAAATGGAATTTGCACAATTTCCACGCCTCCTTCTGTTTGGGATAATTTTTCAACAAGTCAGAAATTAAGACCAGCTTCTCAACAAGCTTCACCCCCATTTCCAAGGCCAAGAGAAGTCTTTGCAGCGGCACCACAGCTTTCCAGAGTGAAGTGGTGGCAAGCAACAAGCTGCTCTGCCCTCTTGGTTGGTGTTAAGGTGCGAGTCCATGACGGCCTGAAGGAAGCCAACGCTGAGGAGCAGACAGTACAGCTCATGCAAAGAGGAGCACCACTCACTGGCACAGGCTTGGGGGAGTCCTGACACCATGCTTAACTTATAAGATGTATTTTGTTGTTTGATGTGTGTGTGTGTGTGTGTGTGTGTGTGTGTGTGTGTCCATAGAGGTCAGAAGCAGACACTGGATCCCCGGGAACTGGAGTTACTACCGATGGTTATTGTTGTGATCATAAAAAGAGAAAGGGGGTGTAAGAATATGTTCTATAGTGTGTGTGTGTGTGTGTGTGTGTGTGTGTGTGTGTGTGTGTGTGTGTGTGGTGAGGCATCCCTTCCCCCTGAGAGACCATACACGCAATGGTATAATATAGAATAGAGTTTATTTAGAGCATGGGGAGGGGAGTTAAGAGAGTAGTAGAGTCAGGCGGTGGTGGCGCAACCTTTAATCCCAGCACTTAGGAGGCAGAGGCAGGCAGATTTCTGAGTCCAAGGCCAGCCTGGTCTACAGAGTGAGTTCCAGGACAGCCAGGGCAACCTGGCTATACAGAGAAACCCTGTCTCAAATAAAGAAAAAAAAGTAGTAGAGACAGAGAAAGGCAGAGAGAAGCAGAGAGTAGAGAAGTAGAGGCTGACCATGACCACGTGGAGAGAGGGGGAAGGGAAGAGCCCAAGAAGGCAAGAGCAAGGCAAGGAAGAGCCAAGAAGCAAGAGAGGGAGGAGGAGCCAAGCAGCCCCTCTTATAATGGGCCAGGCCTATCTGGCTGTTGCTAGGTAACTGTGGGGGTGGGGTCCAGACAGAGTCAGCAGTTATGAGCCACAATGTGGGTGCTGGGAATCCATCCCCCAATTCTCTGGGAGAACAGCCAATGCTTGAAACAGCTGAGCCATCTCTCCAGCCCTCCTCTTTTTGAAGTGAGTTTTTTATTCTACAGTCCAAACTGATCTCAAACGTGTGTCAATCCTCCTGTCCAGGCCTCCCAAGTGCAAGAATTGCAAACATTAGTCATACCTATTGTGTGATCTTTTAACTTTGAATTATAATTCAAAATTTTCCAAACTTATTTTAGTGTACACACACATGAGTGCAGTAGAGCATTGTGGAGGTCAAAGGACAACTTTTAGGAGTTAATTTACTTTTAGTTGTGGGCCCTACTGATTAACTCAGGTCATCAGGCTTGGCAGTAAGCACCAGCTCGGAGCCATCTTGCCAACCCTTATCCCAGATGTTGGCTCTGAGGCTGGCAAGCTTTGCTGTCAAAAAAGGTGTGTAAGAGATTGGCTTGGTCCTGGGCCCCAGCTGTCAGGGCCACCTGTGTCTTCCGCTGTGAGAGAGGGAAGGTGGCAAGTTCCAGATCAGACAGACCACATAACAAGATCTTCTCTTCTACTTATTAAGTAGGATTAGTGTGTGTGAGACTAGGAAGCCCAGAGAGAGTGTGATGTGTCCAGGAAGGGGTGGAGCCAGGATCTCAACAAAGCTACTTCCATCTTTCTAGATTCCATGTACTTCTCCATAGTTAAATTTTGTAAACTATGAGATCCTTGCTGTACAAAATAGTTGTGGAAATATTAATAGCATGTTTTAAGTTTAAATCTTTTCAAAGAAAATCAGAGATGTTGAACTCGTATTTTAGGGCATGATGATACATACATACCTGAGGTAGAAGGAGGAAGAGATGCCCTCCACTGCCTAGAAAGATGGATATCACAGTGATCCAGAGCATTGGTTGCTCTTGCAGAGGATGACCTGGGTTTGGCCCCCAGCACCCTCTAATTCTAGTTCCAGAGGCTCTGATGCCTTCTCTGGCCTCCTTGGGCACCAGCATGTTAGGCCAGCCTGGTCTACAGAGTGAGTGAGTTACTGACACTTACCATTCTTGACAAAGGCCAAATGTGGTGACACACACCTTTAACTAGCACTTGGGAGGCTAAGGCAGGTGGATCTTTGTAAATTCAAGGCCAGCCTGGTCTATAGAGAGAGTTCCAGGACAACTAGGGCTACATAATGAGTCTCACAAAAAGAATAAAAGACAGGAAAAAGTACTTTGCATCTGAGGTCTTGAATGACATCATAATTTATGTTTCAACCCCAGCATCTCCTTTATTGCTGCTTTCCTTGATCTCATAGACTTGAGAGATCTTGATTTGAAAAATTATAAACAAGCCAGGTGTGGTGACACACCCCTGCACTTGAGAGGCAGAGGCAGGCAGATCTCAGAATCTGAGGCCAGCCTGGGCTACAGAGTTCCAGGATAGCCAGGACTATACAAAGAAACCATGCCTGAAAGAAAAGGAAAAAATGAAGAACAGTATCCTTCTTCCAACTACAGATATCCCCTCAACGTGTGTCTGCGCGCGTTGTGTGTGTGTGTGTGTGTGTGTATGTGTGTGTGTGTGTGTGTGTACAGGCATCCATCCATCACAGGGTACATGTGAAAGTAGAACAAGCAGCATTGGGTGTTGATACCATTTCCCACCTTTGTGACAGGGTCTCTCGTTGTTTGCTGCTGCCTATACCAGGCCAAGCCTGTCTCCCCAAGCTTCCTGTGAGATCCCATCTTTGCCTCCTGTCCCCTGATGGGACACTGGGTGGCAGGGGGAGGGAAAAAGGTGTGTGTGGGGTGGCTACTTACAGATGCAGGTACTCTATTGTGCTGGATTTTTATGTGGCGTCTAAGGGTCTAAACTCAAGTTGTTTGGCTGGTCCTACAAGTATTTTCCCCACTAAGCCATTTCCATCCCAAATATATTTTGGCACACACACATGCATACACACACACACACACACACACTACTTGTTTGATCTTTATTTTTGAGCTCAGGTTTACGTCAAACTCTCAGTCTTCCTGCCTCACAGCTTCCTGCCCAGCCTGAGTTCTGGGGTTACCGCATGTGCAAGCACAGATGCTCTAATTAAACAGCAGTACCAGGGCTTCGAGAGATGGCCCCTGAGTCAAGATCACTCTGCTCTTTCAGAGGTCCTGAGTTCAGTTCCCAGCAACTACATGGCAGCTCACAATCCGATGCCCTCTTCTGGCCTGCAGGCATAGATGCAGACAAACCACTCGTATACATAAAAAGATATATATATATCTTAAAAACAAAACAGAACAGCAAGATAAACTCTCTTACCTTTTGTCGCCCTAGCAACAAAACAACAGGCCATGGACCCTCATTAGCCTACCTGGTAACACCTTGGAGATACACACTGTGTTGTATAGTTTTAATGTTTAATTTTCTAGGAACTTAAAAAAATCCAACTTTAAAGAAAAGTTCAGGGTGGAGAATATAACTTGATTGAAAGAATGCTGGCCTAGCGTGCATAAAGCCCTGAGTCTGATCCCCATTGCTATGTAAACTGGATAAGGTAGCACATGGGGATTTTTGGGGGGTGGCGGCTTGGTTTTGGTTTGGTTTTATGTGTATCCATGTAAGTCTATGTGGGCAGTATAGTGCAGGTGGCCATCGAAGACAAACGAGGCCATCAGATCCCCTGGAGCTGGAGTTACAGGCAGCTAGGAACCACCCAGTGTGGATGCTGGAAACTGAACTCTGGTTCTCTGCAAGAGCTGAGTGTGCTGCTCTTAACCACTGAACTGTCTGTCCCTTAAGGCCCTGGTGGCATGCAGGTGGCATTGTAATTGCTTGGGAAGTAGAGGCCAGAGTATCAGAAGTTCGTAGTCAACGTCAGCTACAAAGTTGGTTCAAGCAAGGCTGGACTGAGGTACATAAGATTCTGGGGGTTGTGGGGAGGAGACAGAGACAGAAGGAAAAATAGAATCAAAGCTGTGTGTGACCCACATCTCCTGGTGGGTCTGGGAGCTCCTGTCCCTTGTTTCTCTGGCCTTGGAGGGTAGGAGATTTGGGCCCATTGCCTTGCAGGAAGTAGTCCCATTCATTTAAAGTACCCCACCCATTCAACAATAGCACCTGAACTATTGCCCAGTTTCTATTCAGATAACCTTGGAGGCCACCTCCTCCTCTAAAGAAAGACTCTCAGGAATGCTCTGAGCACCTACTCTGCACAGCAGTCAGTTCCAAGAACAAGGGTCAGTGTTTCATTCCTGTAAAGAGACACCATGACCAAGGCAAGTCTTATAAAGGACAGCATGTATTCGGGGCTGGTTTACACTTTCAGAGGTTTAGTCCATTATCATCATAGCAGAAAGCAAGGTGGAAGGCAGGCAGACTCAATACTGGAAAAGGAGCTAAGAGCTTTGTATCTGGATGCAAAAGCTGCAGGAGGTCGCTGGGCCTAGCTTGAGCATTTGAAATCCCAAAGTCACCCCCAGTGATACACTTCCTCCAGCAAGGCCACACCTCCTAATCCTTGTCAAGTAGTGCCACTCTCAAATGACCAAGCATTCAAATATACGAACCTCTGGAGGCCATTCTGATTCAAAGCCACCACAGTCGTGTGAGGGGAATGCAGCTCAGGGGCTGAAAGAAAGCAAATCCCTAAATCTCTGGGGCTTTCATATCTGAGGCCTTAAGTGTGCAACATTTCCCAGCTTTGAGGGAAACTTGAAACAGTCATGAAAATGTATCCTGTTAACCCCGGAAATCAATGGATGAAGAAGAGAGCTATGTCTGCCTCCAGGCAGTCTTTCCCCCTGCAGCCCAAGGTAAAGGGGGATCAATAGCTGGGCACTGCTACCCCACAGCAGTAAGCCCCCCTTCCCTCCAGGTTCGAAGTTCTGAACTGGAGCATCAGAGTTTAGTGTACCTTGTTTTATTACTTTGGGGGTTTTGGCCCAAGTCCCTCATTTTGCAGAAAGGTTACTAGCTGAGGTCCTGGTGAGACCAGGCTGTCTCTGCTCTAAGCTCCGTTTTGAAGGTGGAGGATGACTCTACACCTAGTCCTGTGAACAGCACCTGCTCAGACTGATGAATGGTTTCTCCCCAGTAGGATGAAGGGCACCGCCCTATAAATGTGTCAGGGTGAGTCGGGGCTGTAGAAGCAGAAGTGGAACACCGTTCTGAGGAGAGCCATGCAGCGGATTCATGGGAAAAGAGCTGATTGCTCTTCTGGGCCACATCAAGAGGAAGATGTCACTTTGATAGTGAAGCCCCCCCACACACACACATACCTGCCATGTGATCACCTAGTGTGTAAATCGAGGAAGCTAGGATAGGCAGAGAACTCCTAGCTCTTCCGGAGCTCCAGTACTTCCATGGCCCCGCCTACTCACCTTGCTCTCTGTTCTATTCCTGACTGCACCCACATCTACCTATCTGTGCTCTTGATCTGTTGCTTTCACCTCCACAGCCGTACTTGGTTCTGCAACTCCACTCTAACCTACAAGTGGGACCTGGCTGCAGCACCCTCCCCCATGCTCACCTGTTGCCGGTTTATCTTTTTTTTTTGGAGACAGGGTTTCTCTGTGTAGCCCTGCCTGTCCTGGAACTCACTTTGTAGACCAGGCTGGCCTCGAACTCAGAAATCCGCCTGCCTCTGCCCCCCAAGTGCTGGGATTAAAGGTGTGTGCCACCACTGCCTGGCTCTAAAATATATTTTATTACACTTCATTCACCTTTTTTTTCCGGTGACTGTGTGGGTGTGTTCCTGCCACAGTACACATGTGAAGGTCAGAGCACAATTCTCAGGAATCAGTTCTCTGTGTTCACCTTGTGGGAACTGTAGATCAAACTCTAATTTCCAGGTTAGCATTGGACATCTTCACCTGCTGACCCATCTCTCTGGCTCCGGTTTTTATTTTGAGGTTTATCGGGATAACCTTGATCTTTCTATGTAGCCCAGGCAGGCCTCAGGTTCCCAATCCTCCTGTCTCAGCCTATCATGTAGCTGGTATTCAGAGGCAGGCAGATGTGTGTGGGTTGGAAGCTAGCCTGATCCAGGCTAGCCAGAGCTACATAGTGAGACCCTGTCTCTAATAAATAAATAAATAAATAAATAAATAAATAAATAAATAAATAATGGGACAATGCTTCAGCTGGTAAAATGTTTTCCTCCCTACGTGAGGAATGGAGTTAGGATCTTCAAGCACCTACACAAAAGCCCAGCACACATGGAGGCTTGCCTATAATCCTGACTCTCAGGAGGTATAAAAGAGGATCCTGGCAGCAGGGCAACCCTGCTTCAGTAAATACAGAGACATCCAGGAAGACATCTGGCCTCCACACACATGCAAAAAAATAAGGTATTGCCTGTCTGTCTCTTGCTTCTTCGAGGTGGTTTTGTTGAGCACTCCGGTGAGAGTATGTGGGTACCTGTAGCTCCACATCCTCTCTCAGCACGGGCCACGATGTTTTTTCCGGCGGGCACCGTGGGCTGGAGGATGTAATTGCAGCTGTAGCTGTAGAAAGAAGCCAGGAGCCAGAAGATCCGCTTTCATTTTAATTGCACAAGACCAAATGTGGCCCGACTTAGGCTGCATCTTGCAAGAGAGTTTGCTCCATTGCATGAAAAGACCCAGGCCCTTCTGCTCGGGGCTTCGTTGGTCCACCCACGACACCGACAGCCATGCTTTCTTTTTCCTGAGAAAGGGTCACGTGTAGCCCCCCTGACCACAGGCTTGATATGCAGCCAAGGACGACCTTAAATATCTTCTACTGCTTCCATCTTCCCAGTGTGGGGATTGCGGGTACACACTTCCATGCCCAGATTTACATGGCGCCGGGCGGGGATCGGATCCAGTGCTTCATTCTTGCTAGACAGACAAGTCTACCCACTGAGCCACACCGCCAGCCTGGTGCTCTTCCTTTCCACATATCGTGTGCTGAGGCGATAAATAAGAAAGTGAAGTAGTTCTTTTTCCTCTTCCTGGTCACCTTTCCTCATCTCCGCAGCAGCGTGGGTCCAAATGCTAAGAGCTGATCAGGTGAGCACTTAGACTTTGGCAATCTGTAGCAGCGACCAAGGTCTTGAAAGCCTGGCTCTCTGCAACAGTACTAGCATGCTGTTTTGATTGCTCTTGCTTTGCTTCAGACTCGAAGCAAACCCTAACCACATTCCTGGAGGCTTTTGAAATTCCATTTCCAAGGGAGCTGACACCCTCTTCTAATCCCCCAGGACACCAGGATGCCAGGACACCAGGCAAGCATGGTGGTACACACCTAGAATTCCAGTACTTGGCAGCTGGAGGGAGGCAGGAGGACCAGGAGTTCGGTTTAACTCATCCTCAGCTATATGAAAACATAGAAACTAAGTTTATAATAAAGAAAAGCATGTTCAGTGTGTACTGGGTTGGAGGCGCCAGGCCAGAAGAGGCTGTCTGATTTGCCAGGATTGGAGTTATAGAGGGTTGGGGTACTCCTTGTGGGTGCTGGGACTGGAACCCAGGTCCTCTGGAACAGTAGCCAATGATTTCAACTCCTGAGCATCTCTCCAGCCCCAAGCAACTGTCATAAGAAGAGCAACTGGCTGTACCCAAAGGCTCCTATTCTCTGTCCTGTCTCAGGCAGGCATGCCGTGCTGGATCCTCTGTGGTCTTGAAGCACTTCGGAGACCTTTGAGGCTGCCTTTGCTGTTTGGCCCCACAGATCAGCTGTTTGTTCTAAGGAACAGTGCAGCATGCCCTCTATCATGCCTGTCAGCCAAGGAACCAAGAGTCTGATCACACGTGTCTTCCCAGCTTGCGTCCAGTCTGGATGTGCCGAATAGAGCCAGAAGTACAAATGCACTGATGTAGGCTCAAGGAGCCCGCGTGCCCCAGCCCTTTGCAAAATCCCACCTATGTCTCTTGCAGAACAAGCGTTATCAACTGTACTCAGGAAAGTCAGCTTACAGGTGGGAATATCCAGGTGGGGCCAGAATTCACCGAGCTTGTCAGGAGTTCCCTACGCGGGGAACCTTCGAGCACCTACACGCCAGCCACACTTGGTTTCTAGGCGAGTGTTGCCCTCTGGCTTGAGCAAGCCACATCTCTTCACTCAAACTGGTCAGCTCCCAGTTGAGAGGGTAGAAAAGAGGCCCCCTGGTCCTTCAGGCTTGCTTAGCTCTGACATTGCCAGACAAGCACTGGGTATCCCTCTGGCTCTGAGCTGGGCTCAGACTCTGTGAATCCCGAGGGCCCATGGCTATTAGCCTACCCCCAGCCTCAGCAGCAGAGCCCACGCTCTTGTGGATTGTGTTGGGTTTCTGAGCATTACAGCATGTCTTCTCTCTCTCTCTCTCTCTCTCAACAAGATCTCACTTAGTAGCTTAAGCCAAGACTCAAGTCTCCTGTGTGCTAGGATTATAGGTATACACCACAGTACCTGGTTCCTGGCTAAAGCACATCTTTTTTATTTGGCCCTGTTCCCTTAAAACAAAATTTTAAAACAACAACAACAAAACCAAACAAGGTTTCATGTAGCCCAGGCTGGCCTCAAACTCTCTAGGTAGTCAAGGATGTCCTTCAAATAAATATGTGTGTGTTTTTGAATATATATAAATATAAAAAATATTATATATATTATATATATATTTAAGATTTATTTTTATTTCATGTGTAATGTTTTGCCTGCATGTCTATGTGAGGTTGTTGGATCCGCTGGAGCTGGAGATATAGAAAGTTGTGAACTGCCATGTGTGTACTGGAAATTGAACTTGGTCCTTGGGAAGAACAGCCAGTGTTCTTAACTACTGAGCCATCTCTTCAGTCAGGTCTTCAATTCTTGAGTTTGAGATCCCTGTGTCTCCATCTCCTAAGTGCTGGCTTGTGCCACCTACCCTTCCTTTCTTTAATAAATATGGAAGATCTCTTATAATGTCCTTTGAAAAGAATGACTTTAATCTTCAGATACTTAGAGGACAAAATTTAGTTCTTTTTTTTAAGGCATTTTGTTGGCATAAATATGAATGAAGGAAAGATCTGATTGGGCAGTGGAGCGAATCCTCCCCATTACTGAACAGAGAACAGCCCTGAATCCCGGAGGCTGGAGATCCCAAGGTGCCACGGACATGGGCACAAGCCAGCAGACTGAGCCAAGAGTGTTTTTAGTCCATTGACTGGCTTTGCTGAAGACAGGCCAGTCCACAAAAATAAGCAGTAGCCCTGAGGGGGCCCTGCTTTGCCCTTGTCTGACTTAATTCCCATTTGGGCATCAGTTTACTAAGTGCAAAAAGAAAAAAGAGAGAAACAAACCCTACAAAAAATGCAGGGTTGGCATCCAGTGTCAGGCAGCCTTTGTTCCTGAGGGATGCTGGGAAAGACTGCAGGCTGGAAGCCAAGTTCTGCAGGACACGGTGCCTCTGTGATCTAGACCCCGACGGGTGATGACCCTCTTCTGAAGGGCAGCATTTAGATGAGGTCAGTCTCTGCAGAGGCCCCCTGGTCTCTCTGACCTTGCTTGTTTGGGCTAATTCACCTTCTGGTTCTACAGATAGCCCAGCTGCTCCTCAGACGAAAGCATGTCTCCAAAACCGGGCCAGGGTGGGTTAAGGGAGAGGCAGGTACCTCTTTCCTCCCCTGCTGGCTTTGTTTTACTTTATTTTAAAACAAGGTCTTGGTATGTAGCCCTGACTGGGCTGGAATTCCCCCCAAGCTTTAATTAGGATATTCTGAGCAATGTCCTGGGGGAAACATCTGGGAGAAGATGTAAGGTGGTGAAGAGTTCGTGGAGCAGGCTCTCTGAACGGCTCTAGAAGTGTACGATTTGAAGCTGGGTATAGTGGTTCCCACCATAATCCCAGTACTTAGAAGTGATAGGCTGAAGCAGGAGACTTGTCTAGAATTTCAGGCCAGAAACTTTGTTGTTGTTTATGAAACAGGCTTCTCTGTGTAGTCCAGGCTGTCTTGGAACTAGCTCTGTAGATTAGGCTGGCCTTGAACTCATATAGATCTGCCTGCCTCTGCCTCCTAGGTGTTGGGATTAAAGGTGTGTGCTAACAGAGCATTTTAGGTCTAAACTCACTGCTCAGGGCTGCAGGGATAGAGCCCGGTTCCAGGATCTGAGCTGCAAAGTTCTCACACACAGTTCCATGACAAATCCCCTTCTAGGGACCACTGAGTCTGGGGGGGAGGGGAGGGGGAGGGGGGGTTGGCTCTTTCTTATTCCAAGAGCACTTCTGTTCTCCAAGTAGAAATGCTAGGGGGTCTCAGACAAGGCCTGGCCAGACAGTATTATTGGCAGATTTATGGATGATTCTGTGAATTCTATATGGGGCAGAGGTTCACCACCTTGACCTCTGCATCATGAACAGTCCTATGTTTAATTCTCCTCCAAGCCCTACTGACTTCTGCACACATCAGTGTTAAGCAGATAAGGAAGGGAGGAAGGGAGGGGAAGGGAGGGAGGGATGGAGGGAAAGAGGGAGGGAAGGAAGGAAGGAAGGAAGGAAGGAAGGAAGGAAGGAAGGAAGGACTGGTAGGTTGCTGAACTCATGCTTTGAGAATTGCTTGGTAGATTTCCAGAGGCAGGAGGATGCCCTGTTTGGCCTGTGACTGAAAGAGTTGGGAGAGATTGTTCTTGGTGGTCAGACAGAACTCAGACACTTGTAAATCAGCTACTCCCTGTGTCCATTTGATGCCTGCTACTCCTGGATTTCAGAAGCATCTCTGACATCCTGGGCCAGCTGCTTACTGATTATGGGTGACAGTGAGGAAATGTGCCAAAAATGTGTCCCCTAGAATTCTCTCGAAGCCTCTAAGGCTGGCAGCTCCATACTCTTTTGCTTACGCTGGCAGCTTTGATGTCTCCGTGGGTCCTTTGCCAGGGTGTAGCTCAGTATTCAGAATAGTGCTCAGACAATTCTGTGGCAAGGTGGCTTCTCAGCCTTGGGAGTCAACAAGTCCCAAAGGAGGCAACTCCCAAAGTGCCCCACAACAGTCTGCACTGAGGTGGGATATGGTTGCCCTGGTCCAGCATCTGAGCTTTCTCTGTCTCTGCCTCTGGCTCTTCTGGCCCGGTGAAGCAGGAAGCTACCTTCTCCTTAGAGCAATGGCTACCTTCCTGGTCATCTCTTCCAGGCTGACCAGCCCGCCTTTCACACCCTTAGAAGGTACAGGGGTTCCTCCTCTGATGTGTGTGTGTGTGTGTGGGTCCAGTTCTGCTAAGGTGTGCAGACGCTGGGGTGAACAAGAGTTGGGAAGTGTGACACCACAGAATGTCCTTGCATTAGACACTTGTCCAGTACCGAGCACTGTGGCTTTTGTAACCTATTCCCACAGGCCCTGAAAGAACGAACAGCCTCCCAGTACAGCCCCTACTGGGATGTATCCTCTGTGGAAGGGATGATCCTGGCTTTCTGATTGTTCCTAGCAAGCTGCCTTCTACCCATCATGTGATTAAGGCAAGTCCTTCCCTCTCTGTATCAGAAAATGACGGGTACAGAGAAAGGATGGCTGAACTTTGCTGGCAGATCTAGTCACTCTGAACGTGTATTTTTAACAAATTTGCCCCAAGCAGGACAGATATTCTTTGTTTTTGCAAAGATGTGGACCGGACCATGACAGTGAGCCTGGTTAGTCTTCTGGTAGGTCTCCTGGCACTTGGTGTTGACCCAGGGGGACATCTCCATGAGAGAGAAAAAAAAAAAAGCATTGAATTTGGTCACACCCCCAATGCAGTTAGTTCCCACTGAAGAAGAGCTCTGTCACATCAGTCAGGAAGGTCCACAGTCTGTTTGCTGTTGGGTTTGGGTTTATTTGTAGAAGGAATTCCCTCTGATGGAACAGAGGGAAAGTTCCTGTGAGTGAATAAACTGTGGCCTCCATAAGGGGAATCTTGACCCCCTAAGAGAGCTGCTATGTTTGCTGGTCTCTCTTGAATACCCAAGCCTGTGACACCCTCAGAATTTCCCTGCCTGGCTTGGCCACAGGCAGTTCAATTGAGCCCGAGACCAGGGAGTGATCGACGCCCTGGGGAGCCCGGAGGAGTAGGCCCTCTCCTCCGGGGCAGACGTGAGAGCTAGAGCAGGCCCTGCTGAGCCAACAGGCCGCTGGAGCCATACGAAGCGCATTAAGTATTAATAATTTCCAGTTGTTTGCTCGTCCTCTCTCCCCACGTCCCCCCTCCGGCCTCTGCAGACTGGGACTCGGTTTTGGCTCTGGGCTGCCAGATCTAGAGATATTAGCACCTCCCGGAGGCCGGGGGACACTGCAAGGAGCAAGGATCGCCGTGGACCACAGGGACAGGGTGCGGGGCCGGACGAAGCTTCGCAGCCTTGCCAGTGGGCGACGCAGCCTGCCGGGGGAGGGGAGCCGTCGCGGGAAGATCGGCGCCCGGACGAGCTGGGCGGCGCGCGGCGGGAGCGCAGCGGCCCCTGGCGCTTGGCCTCTCGGCGGTCACCGCCGCTGGGCCAGCCCCCGGGGCGGGGCAGAGGGCGTGGCCTCGAGCGAGCGCGGCCGCCGGCGACACCCGGACAACGCGCCGGCGGCGGGGCAAGGAGGGCAGCCCGGAGGGCAGCGGCCCCGGCCCGCGTGTGCGGCCCTCTCTCGCACTCCAACACCGCGCCGCCTGTCCCCGGCCCTGCCACACGTGCAGCTATGGTGGGCCGGCTGAGCCTGCAGGATGTCCCCGAGCTCGTGGACACGAAGAAAAAAGGCGACGGCGTCCTGGACAGCCCGGACTCGGGGCTGCCCCCAAGCCCTAGCCCCAGCCACTGGGGGCTCGCAGCGACGGCGGGCGGCGGCGGGGAGCGCGCTCCGGTCGCAGGGACGCTGGAGCCCGATGCGGCGGTGACCCCTGTAGTCCCGGTGAGTTGCCTCGTGCGCGGACTTCTCCCTGTCCCAGCCAACCCGCCAGCCCTCCCGTGGGGACCTCGCCGTCGGTGCGGCCACCCGCCCGTCGAGACGGCGTGGCCATCGCCGGGAGCCGGGGCGGGAGCGTAGCGAGAGAGCCTGGCCAGCTGGAGCCAGTGGCTGGAAAATTGTCATCGCCTGGGAGGCGCGGGAGCCCCGGGAGAGGAGAGCCGCGGTCTCCTCCCTTCGAGGTGGCGGCCCCCGAGGCTGCCAGGCTGCGGCTCGACCACATTCCTGCTGGGGCGGGCTGGGTGGGGCTCCCGGGACACGGACAGGGATCCCAGCCCTCCCCACCCGGGGGCCCACGCCCCGCGGCTTTGCTCCCAAAGCGGCCTCCCTCTGCCGGGACCTGGGAGAGGGGTGTGCTCTGGGCTTCTGGCTCAAGGCAAACTGGCCTTTGGGGGAACCTTCTGAGTAGTCACACACTACTCCAGGGTCTGGTAGGTCTTTTCCCAGCCAGTGTTCTGCACCTAATGAGATCAGCGCCCTCCAGGTGGCCAGGGCTTTGAAAGTATTAATCCTTTTCCTTCTTTTACTTTAAACTCTTTGCAAGAAAAACTCCAGGTCTGTTTTGCCTTGGGATCTGATCTGTTCAGGTGGTGGCATTCAGAGCAGAGCTCTAGAGAGGCCACATCCTGCCTCCAGTAGAAGCTCAAAGTAAGACTGAGGGACGGTTGTGACTGCCTCCCGTGGAGCCGCAGTGTGGACCGCGACCACAGTGGAGCGTCGCTGGTGTGGGGCCTTCTTGACCTACTGACCGTGTCTCAGCAAAGACCAGCACCTCTTCCTTCCACTCCTAGGTGAAGCTTGCTTCAACTTGGCCTTTCAGTCTCTTTCCTGCTCTGACCAGAGCAGGCACTCACTGGAGCTTCTGACGTGGATTCCTCCACCAGACACGAACCTTGACCCTCACCTTTTTCCATCCGTGTCCT